>NW_027492681.1:0-522767 GCF_021521415.1 Bidens hawaiensis | reverse complement strand
TTTGAAAGATGCAGCAAAGCAGTGGTTTTTATCGTTGCCATCAGCTAGTATTTTCACTTGGGGAGACTTGGCACAACAGTTTTTAGACGAGTATTATACCCCCCAGAGAACCACAGAGGCCCGCAACAACAGCAGATCACCGGTGAAACTTTCTATGAATCATTCCAAAGGTTTAAACGATTGTTGAGGACTTGTCCACATCATGGATTGCCTTATGGGAATTGATAAAGGTATTCCATGATAGTCTCTCAAATGATGATGTTCATGACCTCCAAGCCACCACGAATGGATCTTTTCTTGCAAATTACGAAAAAGAGAATTGGGGACATTTGGAGAGACATGCGAGTAATTCAAAGAGACAAGCACAATCGAACAGGATGTCAAAAAGGTCAGTGGTAAAAGCAATTGAAAGTCATGGGTCAGATGACAGAATGGATAGGTTGGAAAAGAAGATGGACAGGCTGTTGGATGCAGGTGTGCAAGGAAAGGGTAATTCGGGAAAAACATACCCGGTCTGCGAAGGTTGTGGTGAGTTGGGACATGAAGTTGCGAATTGTGGGGCAACATATGATGAAGAAGAGGTGAATTATGTTCAAGGTGAACATAGATACAATAATAGCATGAACTCAAAAAATTACCACTCTGGCCTCAGAAACCACCCAAACTTTAGTTATGGAAATCCAAACACCCAACATAACCTAAAATTTCAGGGCAGTTCTCAGAAAACAGGAAACCAGTCAAATCAAAGGCAGTGTGGGGTTGGCTCGGGGTAATAATCAGAGCGGGTATAACCAAGGGAATTCTTCGGGTAACAGAGAGGAGTCACTTAATGATGTGATGGAGTTATTGAAATAAATGAAGGCGGATTAAGAGACTCATAATAGAAATCAATAGACTCAGAATAAGGCATTGAATCAGAGATTGGAGCTTCAAGATAAGGCAAATGCTACAAGAGATAAACAGGTGAGTCAACTGGCAGAAGAAATGGCAAGCCTAAAGAGAAATCCATCCAAACTACCGAGTGACACTTTGAAGAATTCGAGCCATCAAAGTAGTAGTTCGTCACACTCCAAAAATGCACGTTAGTTCCATCACAATCGAGAATGACACGGTTGAAGAATTTGAAACGGGGGCACCACTCATCTCTATTCAGATTGGTGAGTTCAAGATGACCAAGGCACTTGTTGATTATGGTGTGAGTGTTCTACCGGGGAGTGTGTATGACCGGTTTGATTTTGGACCTTTACAAGAAGTTGATACCACCTTGGTGTTAGCTGATTTCACTCGAAGACGAGCACGTGGGAAACTGATTGGTGTTACGGTAAAGGTTGGTGATTTTTACTACCCTGAGGATTTCTTGGTACTTGATTATGCACCGGCTGAGAAGGAAGAAGAACCCCGTGTGATATTGGGGGAGACCGTTTTTGGCTACTTCAAATGCTCAGATTAACTTCCGAGACGGAACAATTTGCATGACCTTCGGTAACCATAAGTTAATTTTAAGTATATTTTCAAATTCATATGATTATTCTTATGAAAATAAATATTCTAGGTCATGTGCTACTAATGGGTGTCTTCCTCGTACGTGTCAGGATGACACCAAAAAGGAGAAAAGTGTTGTTTTTGACAGGTGTAAGCTGTGAACGAGAGAAGGAAGAGTTAAATGCAATAGATGTAAAAAGGGGAGCAACAGTAAGTTCAACAAAAAAATACTAAGATGGTGATGGAAGTAGCGGTCAATCAGGAAAAGGATGGAACATACAAGAAGAAACCACCAAAGAATGAGAAGGTAAAGAAGCCACCAGGATTCGAGAATGAACAGAGGAGGTTGGCATGCTTTGGGCCAAGATGGGAAGCATTAGAGCTACCATTGTGTTGGAGAAGTAAGAAGAATGAGGTGGAGGAAGGTAAGCACTCCATTAGACCACCATAATTGCAAAATGAGGGTAACGATCTGGCTGAAGACCATAGCAAAAACTTAGCGCTGACTGGGAGGCAACCCGACCTTTTTGTTTTGTTTTGTTTTCTTTATTTTTGGTTTTCTTTTTGCGTGTTACTTTTTGTTCGTGTTTTGTGGTCATAGTGAACCCTAAGTGTGGGGAAGCTCATGGTGGTTTTGTCAAGATTCGGTGAAGTAGATATTGCCATATGATATTCAAGAAGTGTGGGTCAAGGTTGCAAAAGTACTCATCAGCAGGACCCGTTTGGCATAAGAGATTTGAATCAGGTCCATGTGTCTCTCCATATCTTTTATTTGCTGTTAACTGTTTAATATTTGTGTTTATGGGTGGTTGGTTGGCGTGATGAACTTTCGGTTCGTGTGGTTGATGCTAGTGTCTATGCTTATGTATAAAAACTTTGTGTGTTTCGTTTAATGGTATGCAACTTTATTAAATCCGGAGATGGGTAATTGGTTGTCCCTTGAATTGCAATTGGTATAAATATCCCATATTTGCATATGTTTTTGACAAGCTGAGTACATTGAGGGCAATGTAAATCTCAAGTGTGGGGATGGAGAAATTAAAATTTTTTTGCCTTAGAGTAGCTTGATTGTGCGCAAAAGCCGGAATTGCAACTTTTTAATTGTTAGTATTAATGCCAAGTAGAGGTCTTTGGTCATGGTCAATTTTTAAGCTTCTTGAAAGTCTCCCCATGCCAATGTTTTTCAAAAATAGAAAATTAAAATAAACCGTTTAGATGGGGAAACGAGTCATGGGGACAGGTACACATGTTTCATGTCGACAGCCTAATTCCTCCGTACGTGTGTGAGATTTGATTTATATATAATACACATATAATCAATAGTATATACACATGTCATTTGAGTGTCATTATAGAGAGTAACCAGTATGCCCTTAATATCTAGAACTTGGACGTCTCATGCATTTCGAGATCCTAGCTTGGCATGAATGCAAAAGCGATAGAAGCAATTAGGTAAAGCCTCGTCTGGGATGAGTGAGAGTGTGGGTATTGGGGGTTGGGCCTCATAAGTTATATATATGAGCGTGGATAATGAGAGGGGTGGGGGGTTGGTTCCCTAATAAAACATTTTTTAGACCTATTCTTTCGTTCAATCAACCCAGATGTTATATTGCAAGACGATCTGGCTTAATAGATTTCTTTGTAATTGTTTTAGTATTTATCAATAGGATGTATTTAGCATTATGGTTACAATGAAGAAAAAGAAAAAAAAATATTGCGTTAAAGTTGTAAAGTTCAAATATTACGAGTTTGAAAAAATGTATCATTAAATTAGTGGGTTATCAACCTTGACAGTGTCAGTTCTTGGGAATCGGGTATGACCTTATACCGCACTAGTATTAATACTGATAATTGATGAACCGTTGATCGAGGTGTATGTGTTGCATGAGAGTTTGCTTGAGTTCAAGCAAATGATAAGTGTGGGGATGTGATGTGTGGGTAGAAATATGTGTATTAAGTGTGTAAAGTCGTGTGTTTTGATTAGTTATATATTGTGAACACGATTACTTTGAGTGTGTTTGTGGTTATAGGTGTGCGGAGCTTAACGGAGCTTAAAGAAGCTAATTTGGAGCATTCATGATGGAGTGGAAATGAAAGTAATGATCTATGAGATGATAGAGAATTGAAATATGAAGACGTGGCCGCAAAAGGGGAGGCAAACGGAGGTTAAAATGAAGATTCTATGTTGAAAACAAGATTTAGGCTGGCAGGACCGTAAGGCAGAGTGTGCAGACCGTAGCTTACGGTCTGGTCTGACAAAAAAAGGGATTTTGGTTATTTTCCTTATATATTTAAAGCCCAAAAACCCTAAGGTCTATGCCATTCAATAATTATCAGTTGTGGGACTTCTTGGAGGCGATATTCCCATCATAACACACTCTAATCATTCAATTGATCCATGAAATCATTTCTTAACACAACCATCAAGAGCATGATGATCAAGATGCAAGGCTAAAGGCTTCATAACCATCTCTGGGTGTAGGGTTGAGTTGCATGATTAGGTTTTAATATTCTAAACTTTAACTTTGGATTTGGATTTGGTTAACCATTCGGTTGATCAATTATTTGTGTTTGCTTTTGTGCTTAAACAGTTTTTCTTAATTGATTGCTTAATATTTTGTCAGTTAATTGATTTGTGGTCATCAACAATTAAGATTAAGTTTTTTCGTCACTGACTCGTTTATCGTTAACCATATTATTGATTTTATGTTTCAACAAGTAAAACCGATAATCAAGTAGATTTTCATTTAAGCCGTGTCAATTGTTCGGATTTATTTCTGTCGATCAACACAGTCAATCATTAAGTCTTTTGATTTACATATTTTATAAGAAAACGTCCAAAGAAGTTTATCAATTCCTTAACCTGTTGCAAAACCCCGAACCCCGGAGTTTGGTTATCTTTATATTATTGTTTACAAACTAATCAACTAAACCGCTTGACATCGTCTATCCACTTTAATTAAATTTATTATAAAATTTGAGTTCCACTTGCTCCTTCCACTGATTCCATGTGGATTTGATACCTTACTTGCCCTAACTAGTAAAGGTATTTTTTTAAGTGATTTTGATTGACCTTTCTACATCGATCAACATGCTTAGAGTCGATTACAATGCTTACACTCGATTACAATGGACTCTTTCGAATACAATAACCCTGATCGAATACATTTGATATGTTCGAATACATCCTTACATTCGATTACATAAGGTAATTCGAATATATACTTACATTCGATTACATATGTATATTCGAATACATGCATACCTTCGATTACATTGTTAACTTTGAACACAATGAGTATTTCGATTACAATGAACATTTTGAATACATATACATGACTCGATTACATCTCAGATTCGAATACAATTCTTATACCCGAATACGTTAATGAATTCGCATACAATATACACAGTTGAAAGTCATGATGATTCGCATGCATTAGATAAGCCGGTTACAATAAAGAGACTAGAATACATTGCACGGATTCACATATATTGAGTGTAGTCGAATACACTAAGGACTCACGTACACGGTGTATATTAGAATACGTTGAATGCTTCAAATGAAATGTATACATTCAAATACATGCATACGCTCGTATGCATGCAATGCATTCGAATACATTGTGTATTCGATTGCACTATGCATTCGAATATACTGAAGTTGCATGCAAGATTGTATTCAAATGGACCTGTAAAAAGAGAAAGAATGGAAGGACCACATTGTATTCAAATACAAATTATTTGAATACATTAGTGTTTGAGGGTAGAATTATATTCTAAGTAGATTGTATTCTAATATAAGGCCATACCTTATAAGGCCATTAGAATAGACCAAACTTAGCCATTTTGGCTGGAACTTGATAATGTGAATAGGACATATATTGATACCTGTAATTAATGTACAGTTAGTCGAGCATAGTTAAAGAGAGGAATAACAATTAACGGAGAACGTAACGAAATCTATGTGAGTTTCTAGCCTCATTCCTTGTTATGTTTTCGGGGCTGTGTGCATACTCGATGTGATTAGTTAATACACTTATCTTAAGTGGTAAGTGTATCCCATATATGTTTATGTGAAAGATATGAATGATTGCTTGTCGGTACGTGAAAGACCTTCGATATTGCATGTACTGTCAGGTTATAATTAAAGATATGAATGTTATATATAATGTATGGATGATATATGTATGTTATGAACGAATATAAAGGGATGTCAAGGTACAGAAGAAAGGGACCGAGTCCTAATAATACTCGAGGCAGAAAGGGACCGAGCCCAAATAATACTGGAGGTAGAAAGGGACCAAGCCCTAATAATACTCGATGTGGAAAGGGACCGAGCCCTAATAATACTCGAGGCAGAAAAGGACCGAGCCATAATAATATCTAAGGCAGAAAAGGCACCGATCCCTAATAATACTTGAGGCAGTAGGGCGTAATGCTCTTTAAAACGTATGAGTATGTAAAGTATGAACAGATGTATAGAATGTAAATAAAGAATAAACGAAAGAATGAAATTAAGAAAGAAGGTATGTACGAAAGTAAGATAAACAGGTTAAGTATATAATATGTATCTTTGGATGCGTATGTATAAGTATGTGAAAGTATTGTAGTTACCTGATTAAGTAAAACTCACTCAACATAGCTGACTTTTAGTATGCACGCAGGTGAGTACGATGAGACAGCTAGCTTGAGGAGGACACATGGTGGAAGAATAAGAAGCTGGCATATGAAGACCGGTGACGTTTTTATTTAAATGATGTTTATGTTTGAAAGACAAAAGATGTTAATTAAGACAAGTTGAAATGTTTATTGAAGTTTTAATATTCCGCGAAAGTTTTATTTAACTCTAATATTTAGAACTGTGTTTATGAGTAAATCCAACGCTCAATGTAGCAACTTTCTATTTTTAGTTTCTTAAATTTATGTTTAATGACACCATCGACATTAGATTCATGAACGCTTTATTTGAGATGCGATAGATTAGGACGGGGTTTGGAATTAACGGAATTTCGGGAGTGTTCGGTGGAATGAGTTTGTTTAGTTTCGCTTTTCCTAGTTGATTCAGCTCTCACAGCTTCCTTTATCATCTTTTGTATTTGATTCATATATTTTTTAGGAATTTGCTCTTATCCGTTTTCAATATGGTCTCCTTCTTTTTGAGAGGCTCCCGTGTCATTTCTTTCTTGGTTCGACATTTTCTGAAATAATTACATTCTTTCTTTAAACACATTTTTATTCATTTATTCATATACACACACATATATATATCATAAATGATATATATATATATATATATTACACACAATACACACACACACACATATATATATATATTCTTATCCTTACTAGAACGTTTTAGCGTTCTTATTTTAAACACACATACAACATTAACAACAACATTTTATCACACCCTCTAGTCCCTCAAAATTTTTTTCACCAACTTGGTCATCTTGTTGCATTTATGAAGAAGCTTGTCTCCTATCTTCTTCTTTTTGGCTCCATCAACATATACCTTCTTCCTCAGATCGTCAGTCTCGTGCAAGGCCCTATCAAGATGCTCTTATTGAGATTGTGGGATCTCATTTGGATATCCATACCGAGGCGACGGCTCATGGTATCCCATCATAACAGTGTCATACTAGTTCTTGGGATATGGTGACAAGGTGGCGTCAAACGGATAGATGAAAAAGGCTTCAGCTGCTGCCTCTTACTCACGAATCTCAAATGCATGTTCTTAAATTGAAGGAGTCTTGTCTTGATACGGTGGAAAGCTTGGTGGTGACTTGTTCTTGAGTTCTTGAAGGAATTGCATGTAGGGATCAACATAACCATAGCTTGGACTCTTGTGGAAGAACGGTTGCACACATCCTTGATTTGTTGGACAGTCACAACTTGTTGGTTCCTCCATTGGAGTTGTTACCGCATCAGTGATCTCTTCATCTTGATGTTCCTCAGGGTCTTCCTCTTCTTCGGGGGTCTTCCTCTTCTTCCATTAACTTTGCAGTCTCAGCTACCACAGGTGATGACCGTCGTTTGAGTCATTCAAAAATCTAATTAAATTATATAGATAGAGTAAGTAAGGTATCGTGTCCACCAGGAGTATGTGGTCAATGCAAATCGTGTAACAAAATTAATATTATGAAGTAATGAGTTTTAGTGTTGATCACACAAGCAAAGAAGTTTGATTTTAATAATAACAACCAAATAGCAACTTTCAAATAATTAATAAAAACAAATCACACCCGGGTTTCAAGTAAGCAAATATACAGTAATCTCATGTTCACTTAACAGATAGATTGTCAAACAATCCCTGCCAGTGCGACTCAACTAAGGGCAATTGTATGCTTCATCATATTTAAACTAGTCAAAACAACCCTATAAGCAATTATCATAGCAACTGGCAAACTAATCGTTCCGATCAAAATAAACCTAAACCGACTGAGTGCACAGTAATACCAAACATCAATACTCATAGATTAATCATAAAAAATTACAAAATCATTCATTCTTAAACACATGAGAAAATTGAGAAAATACAAACTCTATATCCTGGGTATGACTTGAGGAGACTAGCCACTCATGGTGATGATTTGCTCTTCACTTGACGTTTGGTAGGCCGTGGATATGATGAATGGATGAATGAAGATGGCTTGACCTCTCTCTATTTTCGTGACCTCCTGCCGTCCAAAGATAATCACCAAAATATCAAATCCCCTTTCAAAGAACCCCGCTCCCGTACGTAACCTCCAAGCTCTTGTGTCTCTCGTTCTTGGGCTGCCCTATCCATTTGTTTTTGGGCCATTTTCATTCCGTCTTTTCTTTCACGTGGGGCTAATGAGCACCTCATTATGCATATATTACTTAAATGTAATTTAATAATTATATATTTGACTTAACATATGTCATGTCCATTGTTATTATTATTATTATTATTATTATTATTATTATTATTATTATTATTATTATAACCCCCGAATCACGTGATTGAACCCGAACTTCCTGAGACTCCAAAGCATGCTTGTAAATGTCTCCAACTAGTGGCTTTAATACTCAATAACCTGAAATACAAAAACGCACTTGAAGTACCAAAGTTCACACTAAAAACTAAATAAAACTACTAAATTAAAACATAAAAATACATGATTTACAGCCAACCATCACATCCCCACACTTATCTTTTGCTTGCCCTCAAGCAAACATCAACCTCCATCATACGTATGTAAATTATCACCATTAATACTAGTATGGTTTAAGGTCATATCCAGTTTTCCAGACTGACACTTTCTAGATTGACATCCCACAAATAAAGTTAAGTGCTATAATAAAAAAAATAGAGCCGCCCAGACGAGTGTACTTTGTTTCCGGTTAAGGCACACATGCTCACACCCCTCATAATATAACATCTCTCCTCTCGGTTTAATATATGGACTAGCAAAAGATGTGTCAGTATCACTCTGCTCTCAGTATCACTCATAAGCAAATATTCATCAATAAAGCTGATTGATACAAATGCAAATCAAGAGGTCTTAAAAGGGTTGTAACAGGGCCAGATATAAGGGTATGGAAGGGAAATATTTAAGTAGCTCAAACGATCCGACCCGGCTTATTACAAAACATATAAATAGGCGAAACTACTATACAAACTGACTGACTTATTATAACACCTCTAAATAAGCAAACTAACATACATACTGCTTTCATTTTTTTTTACATAAACGAATTACTGAATACATAACTGAAGATAAACAGATATCTTTTTGGCTTTTTCCTCGATTTTTTTAACATCAATAACGTGATGCTTAATAATGGAACAAATACAAATACAAAAACAAATACAATTACAATTACATATAAACCTAGTAAGCCGGATCGTCTCTTAACATAATGTCGGGGTTAAGCAAATGAAAAATAAGTCCAAGAAAGGTTTTCTAAGAGACCCAACGCCCCGCCCCTCACATTAACCATCCTCATATGTATAATGTATGAGGCCCCAACCCCCCAGTACTCACACTATCGCTCATCCAGACGAGGCTTAACCGAATTGCCTCTATCACTTTTGCATTTTGCCAACTACGATCCCGTAATCCATGAACATCAATGAAAGCACTCAAATGACATGTGTGTACTATATATTATATGTGTATTATATATATTTGGGTCAACTCACGCAAGTACCGGAGGAATAGGGTTGACGATATAAACATGTGTACATGTCCCCATGACTCGTTATCCCGGCATAAACGACCCCATTTTCAACTTCTCATTATGAAAACATTTGTGAGTAAGACTATTGAGAAGCTGAAAAACCAACCATGAACAGAAACCTATGACTTGACATTAATGGCAATAATTAACAGTTAACAACTTTGGTTTCTGAACACTCTTCGAGGTACTATCGGGTTAAAAATATTCAAAATCCCCCCCCCCCCCCAATCCCCACACTTGAGATTTACATTGTCCACAATGTAAGAATACTTAAACATTGTCCTCAAAATTAAGATAGATATAACGATTAATGAACATTTGAGGGACGGGGTTGAAATTGACTTTTTGACAATTAAGCAATTTTAAAATTCGGGGCTCAAATGTGGCGGTTCAACTAACAATTATACAATTACATTTTTAACATTTAAATTAATAAAAACAAAATAAATTATGAAACTGAAATAACCTGATATCAATGGGACTGGAAAAGGACCAGTCGGCTCGTGAACTCTCGTAAACACTCGTACACTCTTGTCTCATCCAATTACCAAACTGACAATCGAACCTGCAAAATCTCGAGACGTGTAGAAGTAAGCTTCTAACAAGTGTAAGACATAGGTATTTTAAGAGTTATGAAAATGATTTTCTGTTATTTTTATTAAAACAATTACCGAGCCGAATTAAGTCGTTTCATAATAAATTTTGTTAAATTAGTTAAAAATGTTAAAAAAACCTAACTCACTTTTGTAGGAATCACGATTTCATTTTGCGTACGCAACAAGCCCTGTAAACCTCCCGGTAGCCCGGGAGGATGAGTGGGGTCTCGTGAGGGTTTATAGCGAACTACACCCACAAAGTTCAAAATACAACAAAATATACAAGAACCGAACCTGGAAGCACATGTAATTAACCATCAAGTGTCTTCATAAACGGTGAGGTTACAATGAAACTCACTGATTCCTTACCCATGTTATGAATGTCCTCCATCTCCAAGTATGGCTTCAGCCTATAGCCATTCACCACTTGCCTCACATGGTCATCAAAATCTTCAATCTCGTATTTCCCGTGATTCCCAACTCGAACAATCAAATACGGGCCCATCCACTTGTTTTTGAGTTTACCCGGAAAAAGTTTCATCCTCGTGTTGTAAAGCCAAACTTTTTGACCAACTGCAAAATTCTTTAACCGGATTTTAGCATCATGTACCCTTTTCATTTTCGCCTTATAAGCCGATGCACACTCGTATGCCTCGTCCCGAAACTCTTCGATCTCGCACAAGGCCAATTTCCTAGCTTTACCTGCATCATCATAATTCATGTTAACCTGTTTAGTAGCCCAATATGCTCTTTATGAAATCTCTACCGGTAAATGACAATCCTTTCCATACACAAGTCTATAAGGAGTGTTTCCAATTGGCGTTTTATATGCGGTTCGGTAGGCCCATATAGCATCGGTCAACTTAGTTGACCAATCATTTCGGTCCGTCCGAACAGTTTTCTGTAAAATTTGTTTGATTTGCCTATTGGAAACCTCAACTTGTCCACTCTTTTATGGATGGTAAGGAGTTGCAATCCTATGATCAACACCATATCGTTTAAGCAATTTTCCAAATTTAAAGTTTTTGAAATGAGATCCCCCCATAACTTATGATGGTTCGGGGGACTCCAAATCTATAAAATATGTTACTTTGCACAAAATTGAAAATGACCAAGTGACCATTCGTCCTAGTAGCTATCGCCTCCACCCATTTAGACACACCAGTCGACGGCCACTAGGATGTACAAATTACCGTGTGAATTCGGGAATGGGCCCATGAAGTGGATCCCCCATACATCAAAAATGTCAACTACTAGGATCGGGTTCAAGGGCATCTCATCCCTCTTAGAAATGCTCCCGAGTTGTTGACACTTTAAACAGTGTGTCGCGAACTCGTGAGCATCCTTAAACAATGATGGCCAAAAGAAGCCATTCGTAAGGACTTTTCGTGCAGTTTTCTGGCAACTAAAGTGACCCCCACACGCAGACGAATGTACGTGTTCCAACACCAATCTGACATCCTCCTCGGGTATGCATCGTCTGATCATCTGATCTACACCAACTTTAAACAAGTCCGGGTCATCCCAAATGTACTGTTTGGCTTGGGACATCAAGTGTTTCTTTTTCCTCCTTGGCCAATGCCCCAGGATATCACCTGCAACTTTAAAATTAACAATATGAGCAAACCAGGGATTTTGTGAGACTGTCAGAATGTGCTCATCCGGGAAAGACTCGTTAATGGCCCATCCTTGTCTCCATCTACCACCATGATTCAGGACAAATGAGCTGCAACAACATTTTCACATCCGTTCTTATGCCGAATCTCTAGATCAAATTCTTGCAGTAACAAAACCCATCATATGAGCCTTGGTTTTGCATCCTTTGTGTCCATGAGGTACCTAACTGCAGAGTGTTCAGAATAAATGATTACTTTACTTCCCCAAATATACGACCTGAATTTATCTAGAGCATATACTACTGCCAGCATCTCTTTCTCAGTTGTTGTGTAATTCAATTGTTCATCTGCGTGAGTTTTACTCGCATAGTATATGGCAACGGGTTTCTTGTCATCCCTTTGACCCAAAACAGCCCCGACCGTATAATCACTTGCATCACACATTATTCAAAAGGTAAATTCCAATCAGGTGATTGCAAAATCGGGGCTTCAACTAATTTTAATTTCAGAATGTCAAAGGCCTTAGCACATTCATCATTTAAGTCAAACGGAGCATCCTTAAGCAATAAATTACATAAGGGTTTGGTCATATCACTAAAACCCTTAATAAACCGTCTGTAAAACCCGGCATGCCCCAGAAACGATCTAATGCCTTTGAAATTGGTGGGATAAGGTAGAGTAGAAATGACTTGGACCTTAGCTCTGTCCACCTCGATCCCACGACTCGACACAACACGGCCCAATACAATTCCCTCTTGAACCACAAAATGGCTCTTTTCCCAACTGAGAACCAAGTTCGTTTCGACACATCTTTTCAAAACTCTTTCGAGTTGGTTTAAGCATGACTCGAAAGATGTGCCAAAAATCAAAAAATCATCCATGAAAATTTCCAAAGACTCCCCCACCATATCTGAAAAGATACTCATCATGCACCTCTGAAAGGTGGCGGGGGCGTTACATAACCTGAATGGCATTCGCCTAAACGCAAATGTGCCATACGGGCACGTAAACGTGGTCTTTTCCTGATCTTCAGGATGAATAGCTATCTGGTTATACCCGGAATACCCATCTAAAAAGCAATAAAATTTCTGAACAGATAGCTTTTCAACAATTTGATCAATAACCGGAAGCGGAAAGTGATCTTTCGATGTTGCCGCGTTCAGTTTACGATAATCAATACAAATGCGCCACCCGGTTACCGGTCGGGTGGAGACCTCGTTACCTTAGTCGTCCTTGACGACTTGGATGCCCACTTTTTTCGGTACTGTCCGAGTCGGGCTCACCCACGTGCTGTCTGATACGGCAAGATAATGCCAGCATCTAACCACTTTAGCACTTCCTTCTTCACCACTTCCCTCATATTCGGGTTCAACCTCCACAGAGCATCGTGCACGGGTTTGACAGCCGGATCTGTTTAAATTTTGTGCATCACAATTGAGGGACTGATTCCCTTCAAATCCGCTATCGTCCACCCGATTGCTTCTTTATTCACAACCAGCACAGCCATCAAAGCATTTTCCTTTTCAAAAAATAAGTTAGAAGCTATAATAACAAGCAATGTATTATTCTTACCAAGAAAAACATATTTTGAATGCTTTGGGAGCTCTTTCAGCTCGACTTTCGGTGCTTCCAGCATTGACGGTTTCAACCCGGTATCAATCTTCTCGGGAAGCGGTTCCACCTGAACTGACCATGGTGGATAGTCTCCTCGCACAGTTGCAATCTCTATCTGTTTTTCCTCCTCTTCCAGCAACTTGTCTGTCTCCACCTATAACCTGTCAAACAAAAAACACGTCTCCGCTGTGCCATCCCAGCTGACGACAGAGTCGTATAGCGAGATGCACTCGTCAATGACATCAGCCATGAAGCACTCGTCATCGACCGGAGAATTATCTCCAAGTGTGAAAACATTAATTCTCAGCTTACGGTTACCAAATGCCATGTCAACAGTATCATTTCTACAATTAATGTTGGCATTTGCGGTAGCCAAAAATGGTCTACCGAGGATAACCGTACGCTGTTTGGTCCTTTCACCCGAAACATAATCGATGACCAAAAAGTCAACGGGAAAGTAAAAGTCTTCCACCTTGACAATATAGTCAGTCAATATTCCTTAGGGAAGTTTTGGTGTCTGGTCAGCCAAGACAACTGTTGTGGCAGCAGCACGAAGCGGGCCAAAATCATACTTGTCGTATAAACTGCCCAGGAGAATACTGATGCTAGCTCCAAGATCTAAAATCGCCCGAGTCATTTTAAAATCACCCACTTGAATGGGTATAATGGGCGTTCCCGGATCTTGTAGCTTGGGTGGAAGAGCACTCGAAAGAATTGCACTCATATTATCGGTAAAATCAATCTATTTAGGAATCTTATGACTCCTTTTCTGTGTGCACAATTCCTTCAAATACTTAGCATAGGCGGGAATTTGTTTTATGGCATCTAAAGAGGAATATTAATTTTTACTTGTTTAAACGTTTCCCACATTTCATCTTGTTGCGAGCCTCGTTTTGATGCTATCTTCGCCTTTGATGGCGCCAACAAAGTGTCAGGATATGGAACGGTTTTCCCCTTTTCCTTATCCTTAGAGTTGTTGGTGTCATCCTTCGGAACCAATTTGCTATTTTTAGTTTCACTTTTGTTAGATTCATTTAATTTAATCGGTTCTGGCTCGTCAGTCATCAATCTCTTCCACCACACCATCAACCAATGGTTGTGGACCCCCAACCTTATTATCATATTTCTTACCACTACGTAAAATACTTACCTGATTGGCGTGCTTCTTCGAACTCGAGTTGTAATGATTCAGGTTGACTGTGGTGTCGCTCGGGAGTTGGCCCGCGTTCTTCTGTAATTTCGCCATATCTGCAGCAAGCTGACCAATCTGCTTCATCATTGCCTCTGACGACTTATCCCGTAACTCGAACTGCTGTTTTTTTATGATCAGTCATGACTTTCAATAACGCATCCAACTTCGAGTGTACCGACTCATACGAATTACCCGAGGATCCTTCTGCTGTTCCTGATTACCTGAAAAATTTCCACCCTGGTTACCGTCTCTATTATACCTCCTATTCTGATTATATGAACCCTCCTGATAACCGCTCTAGCGGTAATTACCCTGCGATCTGTTCTGGCTCGATCCCTGAAAGTTCGGGTTCAACTGAGAAAACGCGTTCCCGTAACGAAAGTTCGGGTGGTTCCTCAGGCCTGGGTGATATATGTTCGAATTGAACCCTTGGCCTTTGGAATACCCGTAAGCATAATTGACTTCCTCGGTATCATCCTCCTCGTCATCATAAAACTCGAGGCAATTTTCTGCCTTATGCCCGAGTTCACCACAATCTTCACAAACCGGGAATTTAACACTGACTTTCCTGACTCACGTACACGGTGTATATTAGAATAGGTTGAATGCTTCAAATGAAATGTATACATTCAAATACATGCATACCCTCGTATGCATGCAATGCATTCGAATACATTGTGTATTCGATTGCACTATGCATTCGAATATACTGAAGTTGCATGCAAGATTGTATTCTAATGGACCTGTAAAGAGAGAAAGAATGGAAGGACCACATTGTATTCAAATACAAATTATTTGAATACATTAGTGTTTGAGGGTAGAATTATATTCTAAGTAGATTTTATTCTAATATAAGGCCATACCTTATAAGGCCATTAGAATAGACCAAACTTAGCCATTTTGGATGGAACTTGATAATGTGAATAGGACATATATTGATACCTGTAATTAATGTACAGTTAGTCGAGCATAGTTAAAGAGAGGAATAACAATTAACGGAGAACGTAACGAAATCCAGATGAGTTTCTAGCCCCATTCCTTGTTATGTTTTCGGGGCTGTGTGCATACTCTATGTGATTAGTTAATACACTTATCTTAAGTGGTAAGTGTATCCCATATATGTTTATGTGAAAGATATGAATGATTGCTTGTCGGTACGTGAAAGACCTTCGAATATTGCATGTGCTGTCAGGTTATAATTAAAGATATGAATGTTATATATAATGTATGGATGATATATGTATGTTATGAACGAATATAAAGGGATGGCAAGGTACAGAAGAAAGGGACCGAGTCCTAATTATACTCGAGGCAGAAAGGGACCAAGCCCTAATAATACTCGAGGTAGAAAGGGACCAAGCCCTAATAATACTCGATGCGGAAAGGGACCGAGCCCTAATAATACTCGAGGCAGAAAAGGACCGAGCCCTAATAATATCTAAGGTAGAAAAGGCACCGATCCCTAATAATACTTGAGGCAGTAGGGCGTAATGCTCTTTAAAACGTATGAGTATGTAAAGTATGAACAGATGTATAGAATGTAAATAAAGAATAAACGAAAGAATGAAATTAAGAAAGAAGGTATGTACGAAAGTAAGATAAACAGGTTAAGTATATAATATGTATCTTTGGATGCGTATGTATAAGTATGTGAAAGTATTGTAGTTACCTGATTAAGTAAAACTCACTCAACATAGCTGACTTTTAGTATGCACGCAGGTGAGTACGATGAGACAGCTAGCTTGAGGAGGACACATGGTGGAAGAATAAGAAGCTGGCATCTGAAGACCGGTGACGTTTTTATTTAAATGATGTTTATGTTTGAAAGACAAAAGATGTTAATTAAGACAAGTTGAAATGTTTATTGAAGTTTTAATATTCCGCGAAAGTTTTATTTAACTCTAATATTTAGAACTGTGTTTATGAGTAAATCCAACGCCCAATGTAGCAACTTTCTATTTTTAGTTTCTTAAATTTATGTTTAATGACACCATCGACATTAGATTCATGAACGCTTTATTCGAGATGCGATAGATTAGGACGGGGTTTGGAATTAACGGAATTTCGGGAGTGTTCGGTGGAATGAGTTTGTTTAGTTTCGCTTTTCCTAATTGATTCAGCTCTCACAGCTTCCTTTATCATCTTTTGTATCTGATTCATATATTTTTTAGGAATTTGCTCTTGTCCGTTTTCAATATGGTCTCCTTCTTTTTGAGAGGCTCCCGTGTCATTTCTTTCTTGGTTCGACATTTTCTGAAATAATTACATTCTTTCTTTAAACACATTTTTATTCATTTATTCATACACACACACATATATATATATATCATAAATGATATATATATATATTACACACAATACACACACACACACACACACATATATATATATATATATATATATATATATATATATATATATATATTCTTATCCTTACTAGAACGTTTTAGCGTTCTTATTTTAAACACACATACAACATTAACAACAACATTTTATCACACCCTCTAGTCCCTCAAAATTTTTTTCACCAACTTGGTCATCTTGTTGCATTTATGAAGAAGCTTGTCTCCTATCTTCTTCTTTTTGGCTCCATCAACATATACCTTCTTCCTCAGATCGTCAGTCTCGTGCAAGGCCCTATCAAGATGCTCTTATTGAGATTGTGGGATCTCATTTGGATATCCATACCGAGGCGACGGCTCATGGTATCCCATCATAACAATGTCATACTAGTTCTTGGGATATGGTGACAAGGTTGCGTCAAACGGATAGATGAAAAAGGCTTCAGCTGCTGCCTCTTACTCACGAATCTCAAATGCATGTTCTTAAATTGAAGGAGTCTTGTCTTGATACGGTGGAAAGCTTGGTGGTGACTTGTTCTTGAGTTCTTGAAGGAATTGCATGTAGGGATCAACATAACCATAGCTTGGACTCTTGTGGAAGAACGGTTGCACACATCCTTGATTTGGTGGACAGTCACAACTTGTTGGTTCCTCCATTGGAGTTGTTACCGCATCAGTGATCTCTTCATCATGATGTTCCTCAGGGTCTTCCTCTTCTTCGGGGGTCTTCCTCTTCTTCCATTAACTTTGCAGTCTCAGCTACCACAGGTGATGACCGTCGTTTGAGTCATTCAAAAATCTAATTAAATTATATAGATAGAGTAAGTAAGGTATCGTGTCCACCAGGAGTATGTGGTCAATGCAAATCGTGTAACAAAATTAATATTATGAAGTAATGAGTTTTAGTGTTGATCACACAAGCAAAGAAGTTTGATTTTAATAATAACAAGCAAATAGCAACTTTCAAATAATTAATAAAAACAAATCACACCCGGGTTTCAAGTAAGCAAATATACAGTAATCTCATGTTCACTTAACAGATAGATTGTCAAAGATCAAATCAAATTGACTAACTAGGCAAACCTTAGGCATCAACAATCGCTAACACACGGCACGGGTTATCAAACAATCCCTGCCAGTGCGACTCAACTAAGGGCAATTGTATGCTTCATCATATTTAAACTAGTCAAAACAACCCTATAAGCAATTATCATAGCAACTGGCAAACTAATCATTCCGATCAAAATAAACCTAAACCGACTGAGTGCACAGTAATACCAAACATCAATACTCATAGATTAATCATAAAAAATTACAAAATCATTCATTCTTAAACACATGAGAAAATTGAGAAATACAAACTCTATATCCTGGGTATGACTTGAGGAGACTAGCCACTCATGGTGATGATTTGCTCTTCACTTGACGTTTGGTAGGCCATGGATATGATGAATGGATGAGTGAAGATGGCTTGACCTCTCTCTATTTTCGTGACCTCCTGCCGTCCAAAGATAATCACCAAAATATCAATCCCCTTTCAAAGAACCCCGCTCCCGTACGTAACCTCCAAGCTCTTGTGTCTCTCGTTCTTGGGCTGCCCTATCCATTTGTTTTTGGGCCATTTTCATTCCGTCTTTTCTTTCACGTGGGGCTAATGAGCACCTCATTATGCATATATTACTTAAATGTAATTTAATAATTATATATTTGACTTAACATATGTCACGTCCATTGTTATTATTATTATTATAACCCCGAATCGCGTGATTGAACCCGAACTTCCTGAGACTCCAAAGCATGCTCGTAAATGTCTCCAACTAGTGGCTTTAATACTCAATAACCTGAAATACAAAAACTCACTTGAAGTACCAAAGTTCACACTAAAAACTAAATAAAACTACTATAATAAAACATAAAAATACATGATTTACAGCCAACCATCAATACTCATCGGAACGCTTATCGAGGCGGAACTTCGGGTCGTCTCTGGATGGCTCGAACTTCAAGATAACATTGTCTGGATCGGCACGGTTTATGAGATAACTTTACTTTAATGGCACGAATTACGAGAAAACGAGCGAGGATTTACACGTACTTAGAGGTAGAGAGTGAGTGTATGTTTTTAGAGAGAGAGAGAGAGCTGTTATGAGTTGATGTGAAGAATGAGAGGCTTGAACTTGCTATTTATAAGCTGATCAACTAACTCATCGAGATACGCGATGGCTTGATGAGAACCCCGTCGCGTATCGCGACGTAGGGTTGATGACTTACCAGTAGCTTCGCCACGTGGCGGACGCGGTGCCACTTGGTGACACATGGCAGATGTTATGCCACGTGTGAAACACGTGGCGGGACACGTGTCCTGCTGTCAGACCACGTCATCGCGATACGTGATGACGTTGGGTGTTGGTCTATCGCGTATCGCCCACCGCCCATATCTTGGGTTTTGAAAACATGCTCTTCGCGATACGTGATGGGCTTCCTTCGGATCTGTCGCGTATCGCACGAGACAGGAAAACATAATTTTTCACTTTTGACCCTTGGACTTTGGAACTTGGTATTTTTGACCCATTATTTTCACGATGTTACAATAAGTTTTCTTGTTACAATAACAAACATAAGAGTGAAAGTCAAGTTTAAACTCAAAATACCTAAATAAAATAACCCAAACGAACACACATTGCAACATCAAGAATACCAATTCGAAACCCTAAATAGGAATTAGAAACATAGGATTCAATTACGGTAGATGTTAGTTGTTGTGATGATCGACGCCGAACTGGGCACGCCAGTTTCATCCCCAATTCGAATCCTAAAATCGGAATTAGAAAAATACGATTCGAATACGAATACCTGTTTTTCATCGTGCTGATCGACGACAAATAGAGCATGGCGGTGGTGGTCGATCTGAATATGTTATGGGTCTAGAATGACGGTGGTGATCGTACATTAAAGAAGATGAAAGATAAAAAGTGGGTCTGAGATCCAGTGGTGGGATGCATGGGTGAAAAGTATGATGTTACCCGCTGCACTTTACCAGGTGTAATAACACGTGGAGACGTACAAAAGCTACACGAAAATGTACAACAAAACTAACGACATACACAACATCTAAAGCATCTGCTTGATTAACAAAACTGCTTGATTAACAAAACAACCCGGGAAACGATGGTACATGTTTTGCTTCACGGTGTACACACTCAACTGCATAAGAAAATTCTATATTAATATATAGGATAATGTGCTTAGTGCTAATATTTTAATTAGTTTTGTGTAGGTGTTTTGAGTGTTGAACATGTGGGTTAAATATGCTGGGTGTATTGTGGGTTCATGTCTCCATGCACCAAGTACCCAGTGGCGGACCCAGGAATTTTGGCCAATGGGGTCCCGTTTTTTCGGTGTTTAGATTTTTCGGGTCAGTTGTTGTTCAGGTCGGCCGTCGTTTGGTTCGGGTCGAGACGATGAACATAAATAAAACAATATGATGAAATAAGATCGGTCCTCATTAGAAAACACACAAAATTATCAACAAAATACAATGTAGATAACTTCAAAATCAATGTGAAATTATTAACAAAAAGTCCATGTTACATTCTACAAATCACAAACATAAATAGTCAAAGAATGGGCTTTGATATACTTCTTTTTGAATCAAAATCATCCCTTAGGATATGGATGTTAGTGCCTATTATATTCACAGCTTTACGTTATGTTCGCGTAACCACTTCGAGATTTGTTTTGTCAATCTAAAACTGTGTAAAGCCATACAACTATTGCAGCTTCATAGACCCATATATACGTAGACATTTCAATTGATAAATGCTATATGGAAGACTGCTTATGACCAACCTTCAATATCTGCCACTTCTAATCTTTCTAAACTCCAAAACTCCTTTAGCAAATAGCAAGTTAACAATACAATGACAAAAAACGAGCTCTAAATGAAAAAAAGGGTAAACTCCAAAGCTCCTATGCTGGATCCAACAAAAGGTAAACTCCACCTATTCTACTTATGGTCTTCTGTCTCTGTGTCCGAATGTTGGTTATTTTAAAGCCCTAACTAGTAACTAATATTGAGTAGGATTTAAAAAAGAATGAAAAAATCATAGAAAATGGAGGGTTGGAAGACTTGAACTAGTGACCTTTGGGATACAAAACCAAGAATTTACCACCACACCACATCAGTATTGATAGCATGGGTTCCAACTCTTAATTTTTATGGGGTCCATAAACAATTTAATATACCGCCTCTAGAAAATTTCTAAAAAACATTGGTGTCCCGGGACCCCGTTCTACACTACGTGGGTCCGCCCCTGCAAGTACCTGTGTTTTCTTTTATTTGCACGCAAATTTTAGGTACAAGCTGAGCTCTGCCTACTAATTTGGATGCTACGTAAAGATGAGAGAAGAGTGGAGTCATGATTCAGATCACTCGATCATCTCGTCTTTGTTCGTCTTGTCCTCTCTTGAGTATTCCTTGACCAATTTTTCGATTTCTAGGTTTTCATTACGTTGGTGATCATGTTCATTTGTTCTTCATCTCACCGTGTGGATCATTTGATTATTGAGAGGTATTAGACTATTAGTTGTTCTTTATGTTTATGTGATTGAACAATTGGTCGTTTTTAGTTTGTGATTAATAAATAGTTGAGTGTAAATTTTTTGGCATATCATATGCATATATGTTTTGTACGTTGATGAAATCATGAAATACTAGATTGGTAAGTATATTCACGCCACATGGTAAGATAACAAGAAGCGTTTAGATGTAACTCATGCATGACAATCATAATCTGACATGGTGTTGTAAAAACTTGAGCTAGGACACAATGTTCTTCCTCAACACTAGATAGATCATTTTGTTAGTTTTTGGAACTCCTGTTAATCAATTGAATATAAACACAATAACCAACCATTAACATAGGAATGAATTACTTTGAGCAACAAGGTGACAACTATGTGAATTAAAATAGTGCAATGCATGAACTCACTTTAGATGTAAGGCAATTATGCTATTTATTGGTAGTAAAATAGTACAATGTATGAAGACTTTGAATATAATATCATCTTTCGGTTTTACTGTTATAATCAATTTTAAGCATAGTTTATTGTTCTCTTATAACCAGTTTAGTACAATATTTAATAAAATTCTGAATACTCCGTTGTGAAGTCCTTGTTTTAAATATACTTTTGAAACAAATTTTATCTTAAACCGACACGGGTCAATTATAATATATATTTTTTAAGTTTTTGTTCACAACAATGTAATATTAACATTTTTGACAATAACATAAAGCTTTATTAAGTTATAAAATATACAATTGTGACGCGTTTATGCGTTTATTTGTACTACGTTTTAATACTAGTTAGTATGATCAATAAAGTATCAAACCAGGTGACAAACACAACGGATTGTAAAACTGTTTTATTAAAGTAGAATAAAGATTCAGTGTATAATTTAGATCATTACAGTGAAAACCTTCTAATGCTCTTCAAATTCTTAAAGCTGGGATTTAAAGTCATAAAAACGCCTCCACAAACGAAGTCTTTGTGATTGTAGAACTCCCTCATTGAGACATTGCCACTATAGATGGACGGATGGTGTAAGTCTTTATCAAAGTCATTCTTATCAAAGCACTATGACTTAAGCGATGTTCAAAACTACGGATAGTGTAAGTATTTGCATAAATAGTATCCATTTTGTAACAAACAGTTGACAGAAAATCTCATAGGCTAAATTTTGTATTGGTTTTACTTGTCAACAAAGATATTTCTATATATCAATACATACTTAAAATTTTTGATGTGATATTTCTATATATTGAAGATGTACATTGATACTTAGCATGGACTTGTTTACATTAACTTGTTAAGCAAATGAAAAACTCTGACCACTTGGTATATGTAAAGAAGTTGCCCGATTATACCTATACTCTTTCTAGTTGAATTATATTCGTCATAAACCATTGATATGACTCCCTAATTTAATTTTTAAAGAGTGTACATTTATAAAATGTAAACCTTGTATTAATGTTATCATTGTTAAAAAAAACTTATACCCATAACATAATTATGTAAAAGTGAACCATTTTAGAGTGGGTTTATTATTATACATATAACTTTATGTAAAATAACAATACTAAACACCAAATTGGGAGGTCATGTAAAGCTCCGGCTTTAGACATGTTAGAAATTCAAACCTTGTCTAGATTTAACAAAGAGCATTGGCATCCCTTAGCCTATTTTCAAATCCAAAATTACACTAAAATAAACTACATTTTCTCTCTCACTTTTATTAAATAATAATTTTTTACATTTATCATTTATATTTTTTATCTTGTTCACTCACAACCATTTATAAACAACATTAAATATTTTATAAGGTGTTTCAAGACTTCTTAAATATACAAAAAAATTAACACAGTTTTCCCTTTTCTCCACTCATAACACTTTAAATCACTCCCTAAGCTATATAGAACCCCCTCGTAATTTTGATGGATGGATTGAAAATGCTCTAATACATTACAAAACCCATTTAACTGACACTATCCAACGTAACTGAAAAACACAAAAATTGAAAGTACTCGTATTATTGTAACGGATGCAAGAAATATAATATAGTTTTAAGGCTCAGATATGTTGTAATCAGAATCTATTGTCTAAATCCGGCATGGCTGCAATAACAGTTGCCTAGCCAAGATACGGATGAGATCTGTAAATTCTGAGTTTGCTCAAATAAGTTCCATCATCACAGCCTTTTTAAAAAGAACAACATAAGCTTGATCATCATATCATCATCATCATCCTCCTCATAAAGAAGAGAGTTGTTTGTTTGTTTAATTATGCAAGGAAATCGCAGGCTCATATTCTTCTTCTTCAATCAAATGGCAAGAAAGGGATGGGCAACTCTCCTCTAACAAATAATAAACCTACATCTCTCGCCAGAGCCTCATTCCTCTGAGCAAATTCACTCGTTGGTAATTTGGTAAAAGCAGAGGCTCAGATATGTTGTAATCGGGTTTAATAAACCAATTTTGACTTTTGTTGAGCGTAACCAAACACTGGTTTAGGCCAATAAAAAATACCCGGTTTGTGCACAGGTTTATTTATGATGCCCAGATCAGCCATGGCTGCAATGACAGTTGCAATAAATAATTTAATTTAAAATTGCCATCTGGATTGCCTGGCCAAGATACGGATCGGGTCTTCAGACTCCGATTTTGCTCAAAATAAATTTTTATCATCACAGCCTCACTTATAAGAATAACAATTTACCAACAAAGGCGCCAGATTATTAAGTAATGTGTATGTTTGGTGGGTGGGTGTATGAATATAAATATAAATATAAATATAAATATAAAAAGAAAGAAAGAAAGAAAGAGTGGAAGCTTAGGCGAATCGGCATCGAAATCATGGACTCATAGTTGATCGGAGAATCAACCGGCAATAGGCAAGTAAGTAAGTAAGTTCTTACCCTCGCCGGAGCCTCATTCGTTTGAGCAAATACCAACAACATAACATTCATTATTAACGCCTCCTCGTCTGCCGCTCTCACCTAGGTTTTCTCTACTTATATTATTACACTTTACTAATTGGGCTAACCATGCTTTTCTTACTGGACTTTGTGTCGTAAAATATCCCGAGTAATAGTTTCAGTTTGTATAAAACACATAACCTAAGCAGTTAATGCGGAAAAATATCAGATATCGGTCAGTGACTGATACATGATATATCGTTTTCCACGGTGATATATCGCTGAGATATCGGTAATTTATATATGTGTATATAATGCTAATTTTATACTTTTTTATGTATAAATTAATAAGTTAAGCGACCATATGTAAACTAGTGAAGCTAAGAGGGGTTAAATGTTACAATATACAAACTAATTTACACTTGGTTATTTAAAAGTTTATAAATTTGAGGGATTAAATGGCAAAATACATAATACTATTAACCTTGAAAAGTCAAATATGACGTCTTCTTCATCACTTCCGGCAGAAAATTGACGCCGCTCTTTTCCTTCATTCTCGTTTCCGGCAAAAAAAGACGTCGGAATAAACCGTCCGAGTTCAATATTTGATCAATAAGTTTGTTTGGTGCAACCAGGTAATCGAATTTTGAAAGTTTTTCAAGTTTTGGATATAAAACTGTCCTAATCGAGAAAATCGGTGATATAACCAATATTATTGAAGCAAAAAATCGCCGATATGTCAGTAAAAATCACCGATATTCTCGGAGCCGATATTAAAACCGATTTTTTATACCGATACGCTAGCCTGCCACCGATAACCGATATATCGGTGATATATCACCGATATATCGGCCGAGTTAACTGCATAGCACACAACCAAGGGGTGTTTGGCCTAGCTTTTTTAATCAAGCTTATAGCTATTTTAGCTTCTTTTTTTTACAAAATAAGCTTAACTTAGTGTTTGGTTTAACTTTTTAAGCTTATGCTTATTAGCTTATATAAACTCATTTGAAGAAGCTTATTTGAAGATGGTTTTTAGCTTATTTGATGAAGCTTATTTGTTTAAGGGTGTAAATTACTTATTTGTCCTCTAATTGTGGTGGATTAGTAATTATTACTCTGACAAATTAAAAGATGTTGGATTTAACAACTTATTAAGACACATAATTAACTTGTAGAATATAAGCTAATCCAAACACTTAAAAAGAGTTTATCAAATAATAAAAAAAAACTATAAGCTAGTTTTATATATAAGCATAAGCTTAAAAATAAAAGCTAGGCCAAACACCCCCAAAAATGCAAATGTAAACGGATCATTGATAGCTTCATATTTATTTTTTGTTATATTTTATTTTTAACACCAGATATATTATCTCAACTGATTATTATTAATATATATATGATAACACATCAAACATAATTAATTATCTAACTATCAAAGCATCCTTTCATAAGTTAAACGAACATAAAAAAGCGTAAAGCGTTAATTCAAGAGAGCATCTTCTTGTTGGGTAATGTGCGATAGTTGGAAGCGTTTTGAGGTAACTCACGATGACAATCGGATTTTGACATGGTGTGGTGGAAATATGAGCTAAGACACAGTGTTTCTCCCTGATACTAGATAGTTCATTTTGTTTTTTAATTGAGTCGAGTTCAACCTAAGCTCGGCTTGGTGATGGCTCAACTCATTGGCTAGATCAAATGCTCGTTTAACTTCAAGCTCGAGCTCAAGTCGAGCCGAGTTGTCATGTTTAATTTTGAGCTCGAGCTCGGGCTCAACTCGTGAACAACCCTATATAATGCCTCATTTAATTTTGAGCTCAAGCTCAGACCCACCATGGCTTGACTCGGGCTTAACTCGTCACCAACCCTATATGACATGTGTTCATATTCGTTCATTTAACTAAACGAACATAGTTTTTGTCAATTTTCGTTCGTTTATTAAGTAAACGAAGGTAAATAAACTTCTAACAAGATGGTTCATTAAATTTTTGATGCGTTTGCATGCCTATGTGCCATGTAAGTTTCTGAAGACCACATTGCATGTTCAAAATAGAGGTAACCTTATTAATCGTTAGTGTCAACCCCTATGGGTACAAGTTCACATTACTTTTAAGTTTTTTTTCTAGGAACTCCGTACAAACTCCACAAACTTCAAAAGTCTTTATTGGTACATGAAAGATTGTAAAACTAGGGTGAGCAGAAAACCTAAAAAAATACTGAAATAACCTTGAAAATCACATCAAAATAGCTGTATTGGTTGAGAAACGAGAGATAGTTATCACTTTAAAACATATTTTTATAGTTAGTTGTGATGAAAGATTGTATAACTAGGGTGAGCAGAAAACCTAAAAAATACTGAAATAACCTTGAAAATTACATCAAAATAGTTGTATTGGTTGAGAAACGAGGGATAGTTATCACTTTAAAACATATTTTTATAGTTAGTTGTGATGAAAGAACCATAACCGAATCATACGAAAACTCAACCTACATATTTGTTCAAATTTTAGAATGGACAAAGTAATATGCTTTAGGTTTTAATTTTACAAATGCACCTATGTGGGCGGGTTTGTGCATAATGGTCCATGGATATAGCTCCTTGCTACCATCCCATCACATGTATTTGTAACAATATAAACACAGTTTCAACCAACACCAAAGACCGTAAAAGAAAATTTAACTATTGTAAAATTGTTTGATAAGCTTAGACCAGTACAACGAAAACTTTCTAATGCTCTTATAATTGTCAAAAACTAGAACCAAAAACACATTACGTTTACAAATGATTATACAGTTACGGAACCATACATTGCCATCATTGCGGAGGGTGTAAGGTCTTAATCAAACTCATACATTTAATAAACCACAACTTAAGCAATGATCAAATTTGATGGCCTTGTTCAGACAATGTAATCATCTTAGAAAAAAATAGTCAACAAAAAAACGTCCCTGATTGAACATAAAATCATAATTTTAAAAAAATGAAATTAAGGTGATAAACGAAGACGCTCATATCTGAAAATTGGGGGGTTGGGGGACCAAAAAAGATGCCGTTTACGCCATGGCTGCAAATACACACAGTTACATATTAAAAAAATACTCTTTTGATGAAAACAACTTTTAGGATTTAAATCAACAACTTCCTCGATATTAAACAAATATGTATCTGTAAAAATTATTGATGAAACGTTAAGTTTATGCAATAGATGATTACTAATGCTTAAAGACAAGTCATTTTGATGAAGGGTAGGTTTTGTAGGCAAGACAAAGGGATCACTAATTGAAAATGTAGGTTGAAAAGTGTATGGATATAAAAACCGTAGTTGTGGTGAGTGTTTTTACGCAGGCTTCTATATAGTGGTGCGTAACAAGCTTAAAAACTTAATGGATAAGTTATTTTGTTCTTTCAGATTATAAAACACTTAGATTCAAATAATTCAATATCAAAGAATGGCAAGAGGATAAGTTTGTGAGCAATCTGATTGTAATGTTGTAACAAACACTTGTGTACATGTAAGCCAAGATCATATCAAGGAGTAGTTGACTTGAGTATAAGCGAGAGATCCGATGTGAGGTCCAGGGCTTTCTTATTAGGAAAATGCATGCAAAGATGATCTCTATCAACATACAAAGAAAATGCAGCACCCTTGAATTTTCAATGTAATAGTTCATTTGATTAAATATTCTTTAAATTTATCTAAAATGGGTAGGGATGTACTAAAAAGTCGAGAAAATTCAAAATGAGGTTACTACCGAAACCTAGGGTTGTCATAACATGTCGAACACGACACGATAAGACACGATGACTTGTTGTACTAAACACAAACACGACACAATAACTAATCGTGTCATTTTTTCCAAACACAAACCTGTTTAGTAACAGGTTAGCCTGCTAAGGGACATGTATAAAGACACAATGAATAATGCATGTGTAACAAAACCCAAATTTTCAAAACAAGCATAAAAAACTTAATTAGTAGATAATCCATAACATATTTAAAACAAAAAAACAACAAATCCATAACATACTAGAAACAAAAGACGACAAATATAAAGCATACTTGAAACAAAAAATCATAAAAGCAAATTATAACAAACAAAAAAATATAATATCGGGTTCTGGTGAGCATTAGTGAAATGTCTATTGTAAGTATGACTTTTGGTTTAAGAGTATAGGAGTGTGTATATATATATATACATATTTATTTTTTAAAATAAAAATCTACACAAGTTACTACATGTTAACAAGACTGTTAAGACACGAAACCTGTTAAGCTAAAACCCAAACCTGTTAAAACTCGTGTCGTGTTAACATGTTCGTGTCATAAATTAGCAGCCCTACCGAAACCACCAAACCCTAATATAAGGTGCCATATAACCAATGATTCCTGTATGTACTAGCAACAGCCTTAGGCAGGTCTGGAACAAAAGAAGAAACGAACAATGATCTCAAATGATCAATGAATTTGAATATTTGGATGAATGACAGTGAAGACTACTCATTTGGTGTCTTCTTTGTCCACCTTTATGATTTGAGTGGGTTGTTTTTGACAGCCAATCCAACACCTTAGAAAATCAAATATGGTAATAGTATGTTGGTGTTTAAGACGAGCATGGTAATCCCCCGTTGCTACAACTTAAACACATGTATCATGCGTCAATGATGACTTGTTAACCTCTCGAGAATTCGAGACCTTAAATATTTACCCTTTATTCATATTATGTCAAACAAGGTGTGAGCAAAAACTAAAACATAACTGTTAACAGAAAGTAACCATAACGAACAAAACCGACATTTATAGTTATGGTTGAGTGAATATGATTAACGACCATTCAGTTATGGTTACAGTTATGTCTCTGTTAAACAAATTAAACTAAAAGCAAACCGAACCTTGTATGTTTAATTGTCTTTTCAAGTTTTATACCGCCATTTTCATCTTTATATCTCTATTTCCAATTTTGAACATTTAAAATGTATGTTACAACCGTTCGCTTGAAACACCATATCCAAGTTTGGAACCAAAACAACTTGAAAACTTCATAATTGAACTTGAAACAATATAACTGAACAAATTTCTACTAGGACGAAGAAACAAACTCATTTGACAATTAGCCAAACTTAACAGAAACCCCTATAATTATAAATTATTAACCGACCATTCGGTTATGGTAATTGGTACCAATCTTCCATAACCAAAACTCGGCTAAACCCCATAACCAAACCGTACTTTACACACCCGTGTGTCAAATAATAACTCACTTTTATAATAAATAACCATCCTAACAAAATAAAAACAACACTCAGAAAAGAATGTTCACACAACAAATAAATACATCAACGCATCAAAGTGCATCAAGATCATAAAACCATCCACGAAAATTTTAAAAAACTCATCATTCAAAACAAAATCGTAAGACGTTGAAGAAACAGAGGCTCAGATCTGTGGTAATCGGATTTAATAAACCAATTTTGACTTTCGTTGACCGTAACCAAACACTGGTCTAGGCCAATAAAAAAACCCGGTTTTGTGCACCTCTATGCAGGTTTATTTATGATGCCCAGATCAGCCATGGCTGCAATGACAGTTGCAATAAATAATATAATTTAAAATTGCCATCTGGATTGCCCAGCCAAGATACGGATCGGGTCTTCATACTCCGACTTTGCTCAAAATGAATTTTTATCATCACAGCCTCATTCAAGATCAAGATCAAGCAAATACATATGTTTTGGCTTTTGATTGTGTTTTGTGTATGTATGTATGTATGTATGTATGTATGTATGTATGAATATAAAGAGACAGTCATACAGAAGTAGGAGTAGAGTAACCATGGTTAGAGCGAATCGGCATCGAAGTCATCGGCTCGTCCGGAGCCTCATTCGCTTGATGAGCAAATACCAACATTAGTAACGCCTCATCTGCCTATTTTCACCTAAGTTTTTGTCTACTTATATTTTACACCATTTCCCTATTGTCTATTTTTTCGGTTTCTAAGTGGGTTTTGAAACGGGCCTAGCCATGCTTTCTTACTGGACTTGTGTCGTAAAAAGAAAAAGAGAAGTGTAAATGTAAATGCAAAAAGACTGACGGGTTCATATTTTATTTATATATCTCGTACTAGGTTAAAAACCCGTGTGTTACACGGGCTGAAAAATTAAAAAGCAAAAATTCATTTCTTAAATACAAAAGTATCATTTTTTTGACTTCTTAACCCGTTATTCTAATTGTTCATCTTCTAATTGTCCAGTTCTTCTTTTTCTTTCCTTCAAAATAATCTCCTATACAAAATAGACTCTTGTTTTTCATCAACTATGAAAGTTGATAATACTAATAAAAACATAAAATATATTTAAGAAACTTATGTATGTATGTTCCTACTCAAATATAAAATAGCAACGTAAGTTAAAAAAATTATATTTGTACTTTGAGTGACATTTCATTTGTTTAAATAAACCTAATGACAATTTACCAATTCACTATAACACCTCAGATGGATTCTACTTTTTACCACAATTCACATGTATAACAAATTAATTAATTATTTTTATAAATACATTAGTTGTTCAATAAAATATACTCAACTTATTGACCCATGAACTATGAAACAGATGATGCGAAAAAATAATTTATCAAGATGGTTAGAGATGGTCAACTTAGTTGTATAAGCCATAGTTGAATTAATCCAATGCAATACCGAAGTGAGTCAATGCTCCAATACAACATAGACAGTAAAATTCAACTTTTCTCTGCAAATATACATCAAACAAATCATAACAAATTACTAATTATGCCTTTACATATACATAAATATAATATTATGCGTGGAAAATAAAATTACTCATTTACCCCTCAAAAGAAAGTAGGATGTCTTGAAAAACTGACTTGAAAGCCCAACCAATAATCACGCTTATGCAAAAATAACTCCATATAAATAACTTATTAGTTTGATTCATAAACATCAAACTTCAAAATACTTTTCTAAATCGTGTACTTTACAAATAAAATCATAACTTAGTAATTCAATAAAAGAAAACATAAGCACACCCTGCTTCTATAGTTGATAATATGAACATGAGTCACTCAATAGAAATCAAAAACCTTCTTTTTGTCAAGAACTTTATTAGTAAAAAAAACTTAGATCCAATGAAGTCATGAACTTTTTTCTCTCAAATTTTTCTAGGCTTCACAATTGAAAAACTTCTATCAACATACTTTACTCTGAGTACATATTAATTGGAAGTTGTTAAATGATAAATTAACAAATAAAACAATAATTATTTTGAAAAACTATTATATTGATTAAATAATTGTATATATCTAGCCCATAACACCTAAATCTATCTATTATAATAAAAGACTACCACTTTTGCCACTTGTCAATCTCATAGCCCTTCTCACATTTTTTTCAAACAATTTTAAATAAATGGTCCTTTATCTTTTAAGTCATTTCAATATATGAATTCAATATTTTAATTAAATATAAAGCCTAACCGATTCATTCATTAACATTAATGGTGAAATATGAAAATATCAAAATTGAAGTTGCAAGTGTGTTAGAATAAAATTGCAAAGTCACGGGTAATTGCAAATTAAAGAAAATAAAGGTGCATCATTGTTGAAGAATTGGGATTTGTATGGTAAACTACAAATTGTTTTTAAACTGGGATTCGACAACAGTGCATAACTTTTTATATAAGATTGGTTTCAAACTTGGTATTAAAAGTTTCTCATATGCTTTTGAACAAAGAAAAATGTGTATTTTCTTAATTTTCCTTAAAAATTTTGTATAAATATTGTAAACATGAAGAATACTTATTACATATATATATATATATATATATATATACATATCTTGGTGCTTAGCATTAAATCATTGAAATTGAATATTATAATTATAATTCATATGTATAACGATTTACTATATGAACTATCTGTCATTTATTTACATGACTTTTTTTTGTGTAGTATAAAGGGTTTTAGCAATCAGAAGATCAATATTTAGTTATTAATATTTCTTTCATAACTCAAATCAAAATGCTTCAGAAACATATATATTTATGACTTGATTTATACTTATTTACACATTTAAATATATTTGTGTAATTTTAATTATGTAATTTTATGTAAATTTTAATTGTATTAACAATATATGATCATTTTTTTTGACAGTATTTCACTTAACGGTTAAAGTTTAAAATTTTCATTAATTACCCGTGTAATACACGGGCCTCAAACTAGTTAAATATAAATATGTATAATTAATTCGAGTCTTTCATTTATATTAATAATTGTCTACAATAAATAGGGCTTGTTAATGAAGGTTTTAATTGATTTGTTTTAATTATAAAAATTATGAATTAAATGTTATAAGATAAGGGTGCCACTTGGCACAAAAATAAGCTAATTAGGTGTCATGTGACACAAACATCATTTTTATTTATTAAAATAGTAGATATCAATTATTAGATAACTAGTTTACTGCCCGACATGTTTCATCGGGCAATTCAAATCCGTTTATGTACTTGTCACGTTGCAGTAGTGCACTAATATGGATTCAGTAGTTGGCATGGGTCATATATATATAAATTGAGGTAAACCAAATGGGTGGCATCGGTTGGTAAAACTCGGGCATTGAGGTGGTAAGTCTACGCGAATTTTGTCGGTTTTCCGTCACGTTTTTTATGTACCCGAATAAGAAAAACAAATTAGCGTTCGGTCGGTTTCCATTACATTTGTTACGCGGTAGCTTAACTTAAAAAGAAATAAAAATAAAAACAAAACAAAAAAACAAAATTTGTGGATCAATACGGTGCCGTCAAGTGGTCTAATAGGGGCCTTGGCGGCACCAAAGTTCTTAATTGTTATAGTATAATAATTAAATGTGTTTATTTCTAATGTTGTTTGTTTTGTGTTTAGTGTTAATGTTTTTGATTCAGATCATGTTGATGAACTCGTTCTCGTTGAGTGTTTGATTCATATTGTTCTTCATCTCATAGTGTTGATGATTTTATTCTTGCGAGCTATACTAGATAGACCATTCTGTGTAAAATTATGGAACTCCAAGTAATCAATTGGAGCCGATATAAACACAATAACCAAATATCAGCATAAGCATGATTTAGTTTGAGCAACAAGTGTTGGACCATTTAATATATAAGAACAATTTGAAAACTCTGGATGTGAGGTGAAAACCTAGGAGAGAGATTGCTATCTTGTCTCTAGAGTATGTAAAATCTCGTAAACCAAAATCACCCCCTCCCCCCCCCCCCAACAAACTTCCCGTCACGCTTAGATCTCTTATAGTGGACAAGTACTTGACCAATAAAATGACTAACTTGTGGCATCAAAATACTCGTAGAGATCAGTTTCGTGGTCAAACACGCTCGTCCCTAGCAGTTGCATCCCAACTTAAAAATCAACACTGCTAATTAATTTTTTAATATATATTTTGATTTTAATACATAAAAAAAATTAATTTGTATCTTTAACAAATCAAATTTATAATTATGTAGTTTAATGCAACTTTTTGATTAACTTTGTATTTTTATAACTTAATTTTAGATATTCTTATTTTTTTAAACCTAATAATTAATGAACTTAACTTATTAATGATCATATAATCAGTTTATTTGCTTTTTTTACTGCGACGATTTTCATTTTTGTGTTTATGCCAACACACTCTCTAATTTGGAGAGCCCATTGTCCCAGTTTGGTCAGACTATGTTGCTTAACCAGGCTTACTTTAGAGTTTGGCTTGGGCGTTCCCCCGGGAAACCGTACCTCATTTGTCATTTGACAGTCGTTGAGCCGTAACAAGAGTAGAACTCTCTAGCATAACACATGATTCATGTGGGACAAAAACCAGGGTGGGCTCAGGATCCGTAATGACAACCTCACAAGACCTAACTCAAAATTTCGTTGCCAATATTCATCGAAAGTGACACAAGTGGGGATCGAACTTTGGTCTCCACTAGAGAACCTACTTATCACTAGGCCACAAGAGGGAGATATTCAGTATATAAATAAATGACAAAATTACAGAAATTGTCCTTTATGTTTGTACACAATTTCACTCGTTGTCCTTTATCTTTTAAATATGTTTTGTCATTTATCTTTTTAAATGTTACAATGTTTGTCATTTAGCCGTAAAGGACAACGAGTGATATTGTGTACAAACATAAATGACAATTTCTGTAATTTTGTCTAAATAAATACAGTAAACATGATTAATATGTTTTCCTTTAATAATACTTTACATATTTTGATTTAAAACACGAAATTAGTTTGTATTACTGGCTAGGGTTGTTTCAGTTGTGTTTAATGACAATATTAAGATGAAGATGTGGAGACCAAAGATAATTCAAAAAACGATATCGCAATCAAATAATCATAGTTATATGAACGTTAAAGAAACTATATGATCATTACAACCAAGAGAACGAAAAAAACAAATCAAGGTTCACTTGTTTTGGCAGGAAGGGAACGTTGCAATGCCATGCCAACCTCAACATACACACACATATATATATATATATATGTACGAGGGGTTGTTTTATATTTTTTGTTCTAATATTTATTTATTTTTGAATTTATATTTTTTTTTATTGTATGAAAGTTAATAATATACTTGTGGTTTGATGATAAATTGTTTCACAAATAAATGAGATGTTATAACCCGGTTTAAAAGCTATATGATTTTGACGAGACCCAAGACCGTTTATTTTTTTTTACTATAAAATTGGTTTTTTAATTATAAATAATATTTATGAAAGTTAATAGTATACTTATGGTTTGATGAAACCCAAGACCCATTTATTTTTTTTACTATCAAATTGGTTTTTTAATTTAAGTAATATATATATCTTTTTTAAAATAAGTAAGATATTATTTTTTATTATATCATAGGATTTTTACATCAATAATTTGGTGAGAATAATTTTTAATTTAATGAGATGTTATAACCCGTTTAAGGAATATCTGGGTTTGGTAAGACCCAAACCCATTAATTCGGGTCAAAAGCATGAGAAGCCTCCATTTAAAAATCAAGCAAATCTGGTGACTCTAAAAAAAGGGGGAGCGACCACATCACGACACGTAGGATTTTTATATTATCGTTTATTTATATTATAGATATATAGGAAAAGTATATGTTAGAACTCCTCTCCAATTGCGAAAACCCTGGAAACTCAAGTATATGGTTGTGGTGTTGCCACGTGTTCACTAGATATATATTTAATAGTTGTTTAACTAGAAGGGTAAATTAGTCTTTTTGTGTCCATCCTCTTTGGTCGCCGGCTTTATGCTTTTCACCCTGTCAAATCACCGATTTATATCCTTTCCTCTCTCTTAACATCTTCAAATTTTCATTTTTATTCTTTCCAGTTTACCATCTTCAAGCATGTCTCCCAAAGCAAAGTGATCGTTAGATTTTTCAGGTTTTTATCCTTCAAAGAAACAACATCAACTAACAGCATTCGATTCTTTTGATATTCAGTATTCCAGCGTGACCTCCCCATGTCTGTTGATGTTGTTCATCAAGTCAATCCAACACTTGACCTCCCCGTATCTGTTGACGTTGTTCCAGTTGATCATCAAGTTAATCCGGTTACCACAGTCACCCATCTCGATGCTTATCATGTTTCTGATGAAGTTACATCTTTGGTTATATTTGGTTCTCCTACTCCTTATCCCAAAGATTTGGTTTTTGTGTTTTGTGTGATGATTATCATCCGTATCCAAGTTTGATGGGTGAGGAATGCTTATTGTGGCAGTGGGCTCGAGTCAGTCCCAGTTCGTTATAACCAATTTGGTCATTACACTCCTGATATATCACCTCAAGTTTTATGGGTGAGGAATGCTTATTGTTTTAGTCTTTTGTATTTTGTAGTTCTAATGTTGAACTCATTTCTAGATATTTGTGGTTTTTCTTTTTATTTTTCTGTATTTCCCTTTATATTATCACATTTTGTTAGTATGGTTATTATATGTTGTAGGACATTATCGTATGATATCATGATAACATATGTTCTTTTTATGATAACATGTTTTAACGATAACATATGTTTTTTACATATTAACATATGTTATAGTAGGTTTCTTAACATATGTCCTTTGTGTATATTTTTTTAATTATTTTTTCGTCATGCTAGACTATATGCCCTTTTGAGATTTAATCACATGATAATTGTGGATTAATGTAAAAACAGGGTAACAAATAATGACACCCAAACTTTGATTCGAGCTACAACATTAAACTTAAACCAATAATATACATAACTAAACATTAAACCATTGTTGTACATAATTAAACAAACGTAAGTTAAACATTCAACCTACACTAAACTTAAAAATAATTAAACGTTAAACCTAAATTAAAAATAGAACATAATTAAACATTAAACAACTTATTTTCTCCCCCAATTGTAGTAGTCCCATGACTCATCAGAATCACTAACATAGTAAAAGAGGTCGGGTTCGGACTTGTGACCATCTGGTTCTGGCTGTGGAGGTGGAGGAGAGTGGATTGGTGGTTTGTATTCCGCCCCGTGGTCTATTTCGTACCCTTATGCCAAATCAGGTACTTCTTGTGTGGGTCGAAGACTAGGAGGAGGAGGTGGAGGATGGTCATCTTCATGTGGGTTCTCGTCTACCTGTTTCTGATTGTTAACAACACCATTCGGTTCAACTTGGACAATTCCAGTTTCCAATAGCTGATTAGCTGGTTTAACCACATTGTTAGCAGGATTTTCCAATGTGTTTTTATTTAGTGAAAAACACATTTTGTTTTCAATAACATCCTCTGGAGGTGTACTTGGGCCGGATACATTTTTGTATATTTTTTTATGGGTAGAGTAAAATGTATTACTTGAAATGTGAATGGGATGTGGGTGGGAGTTTGGTAGATGACACATATTATTTATTTGGTGCAACCACTATGAGGGAAGTCCTCCTTTGTACCCCATTTATTTTAATTTATTTTATTGATGTTGGAAGATTTTTTTTATATTGTTGTCCTTTGTTGTCTTTTCGTATTTCACTAGATGTCATTTTATACTTTCCCCCTATATTTTGTTTACTTCTTCTTCTATAAACACAATTTAAGACTCACCATTAATGTTATCCACATTCCTTCACCCACTTTACCTTTATCGTGATGGATGTTGCAGCCGACTATAATAGTGACACACATTTTTAATGGCATTTAGCTTTTGTGCCACTATTTTAGGTTTTAGTGGCACTTTTCATATGCCACATTTGCTTAACACACACTTTTAGTGGCATTTAGCATTTGTGCCACTAATATTTACGTTTTAATGGCACTTTGCATATGCCACGTTTGCTTGGCACACACTTTCAGTGGCATTTAATATTTGTGCTACTAAAAATTTTAGTTTTATTGACACTTTGTGTATGTCATATTTATTTGGCACACTTTTAGTGGCATTTAGTGTGTCAATAAAATTTAGGTACTTAATTTCACTCTATGTATATAATATTATCTTGGCAACATTTACACTAGCATTGAGTGAAAACACTTCTTTTTTTTAAAAAAATACGCCTTGTATCAATTAATTATTATATATTATAAAATAGAAGTTTGGTGCCGTTAGCAATGTGGCGGCACCAAACTTGTCCATACCATTTTGATTTTCTTTTTAGTATTGGTTGTGTAACGAATGTAATGAGAACTGACCCAACGTCATTTTTTGTTAACGTAACGGAAACAAACTGAATTTGTGTAAACTCACTACATCAATGTCCAGGACTGACAATGCTAGGGTTTTGATGCCATTTGGTTTTTTCGTTTTTGTTCCGGTACCATAAGGAGCATAACGAAAACCGACCGGATGCCAATTTTCTTTTTTACTTTTTGTTTTAGTTCCGTTACCGTAACTAACGAAAAAGAAACCAACCAAATTCGTGTAAAGTCACTACCTTTTGTTTTAATTCAAGTACCACCACACAGATTTTACCGATCAGCCCGGCGCAACCCGCCGGGTAAAATCCTAGTATTTACTAAACTATACATGTGATTCTTATCAATCTATGGTCCTACGACTTATACTCTCGGTATGACCATTTCATGCATATAACTAACTTTTAACCAATGTCGTTGTGTACAACCTAGTAATATTTATAGCCTTCAAACCATAAACCGAATATACTATTTTTGATCAAAATGTCAAAACTCGGGTCAACATCAGTAAACATCTTATGTTGTTGCAACTTGTCGAAGTTAGGGGCAAAATGGGTATCATTGGGAATATACAAACCTGTGAAACGATTTTGATATGCAAATTATATAAAAACATATGGAATGCAAGGGTTAAAAAAACAAGAAATAAAGATAAAATAATAACTTAAGTTTAGTTAAGAAATTATATAAATGAAATTAAACACAAAAAAACAATAAAATATATTCCTAAATAAATACAAACAAAACAAAAAATAAAATAGTTGCTATGTTGTTGGTTTGCTTTTCCTCCTCACCTACTTTCAGAATGTTCTCAAGCCATTATCGGAAATAGAAAGATGAACACGAGAGCGATTAATCCAGCCTCAATCACATTCTGTATGTTGTAACAAAAACATCTTATCAGAATTTTATCAATAACTTGGCATCCATAATGCAATATAAGAAGGTCAAACAAGTTAGATCATGGGTCAGGTTCAAATTCTTAACTAAATGAGTTTGCAAGATACTTTACCAGCAGTAATGTTTAGAGATTTTCCAGCGAGTTCTTTTTCTTGTAGTTATGGGTCAACAGCCCAACGGGCAAAGAAAGCCCACAATTTGCATATCTGGTGGCTTTTGTTAAAAGGATTGAAAACCGCAACCAACACAAAATGTGAGGGGTATAAGTTTAGTTTTAAGGTTTGAAGTTACTGCAATACATGCCCCAATTTAGCCAATTGTACCCCCTAAACCAACCAATGAAGCCCCGACTTCAAGGGGTTCTCTAGTTATATCTTTGTCTAGAAACATTTGAACAACATTATGAAAAGCAATAGATATAAAAATGTTTATATCGTCTTATTTTAAACAGTATCAGATTAAATAATTTCAAAAGAATGTACTATTAAATCAATCCGAGTACAAAAACATACTCATGTTTAATATGGATTCCTGAACACGTTATTAACAGAAAATACACAATTTGTTAACCCGTCTACGCAAAAGTCAAATAGACTTTATTGGGTCTTAATGGACCATGATAGGGTTTAACATGAGCCAACATTTTAGCAAGTTGGTAAAAATTAACTATAATAACTTGCGTATTAGTAAAAAAAATCCTAGACTCATGAAAAAAACACATACGGGTCAAATCAAAATTTGTTGATTTAGTTGACAGGTCAAAACATTGATTTTGGAAAACGGATCAAAGATCCCAGTCAAGGCCGAGCCAAGCATAGGCATGTTTAATTGTTTTCTCCAGGGGCGTCTCCGAGGATTTAAATGCCTCAGCCGAGTCAAAATAAAAAGGCCCGCATCCTTAACCAATAATAATAAAATATATAAGCAAATGTTTATAAATGACGATTAAGAATAATGTTATAACAATAAGCATAGAAAATATATAGTATTAATGTAATACCCGAAACCCAAAATATTAATACAAAATTTATGATAATTAATATAGTTATTTTAATGTAAACTTATTTTTTAAATTGTTTAAAGGATTTTGTATATTGTTGAAATAATAGTAATTAAGGGCGAAATATAACCAAAGCAAAACTAAAAGGGATGAGTGTATAAATATTAGATTTATTTAAACATAAAGATCAGGGACTAATTCTGCCATTTTCTGAAACTTAACTCATCACCTCCAAAATGAATGACGGAAGTTTAAGCCTTTTGATTTCCGGCTTATGTTTTCCGGGAACGTATTTTCCGACGAGGTTTAAAACATCAAAATTAATGACCGAATCAACCACATGATAATGTCGTTTGACTCGGGATCTTTTACTGAAAAAATATATGTATATATATAAATATTTTGGCCCCCGAAAATTATGTGCTTCGGCCGAAGGTGCGGCTCGCACACCCTTAAGGCCGGCCCTGGTTTTCTCAACCTATAAAAAAATTTAATATAAACGTATATAACTAATAAATAATCAATGAGCTGAGACCGTGCTTGAAAAATAATTTGACGAGCCGAACTCGAGCTATAGAAAAGGAGCTCGAAATGAGACTACTTCGAGCTCACTCGCTCATAAGTCAAAACAAGCCGAGCTCAATCATAGTCAAGCTCAGGCTAGGCAAGGCTCGGCTCGGCTTCTTCACACCCCAACCTTACTTAAAATACAACCCATCACAAAAAATACAACCTTGTTTTATAATCCGATCATGAACAAAAAACTTCGAGCCACACGTTAGATCTGATAATATTTGTAGATAAAACCAAAAATACCCACATTATCTGCTGATTCATATAATCTGGACTCGTAAACAAACTGTAACTAAACTGACACTAAACATGCTTGATGCTGAGCGGGACTATTTTCTAATTATTTTTTGTTATTAGAATTTGACTATAAATTAATAATGTAACTATTTATTTTTATATTAATAGTTATTATGTATAATTATGATAAAATTATATTTCACTATGTTATGTATAAAAAATGATAATATACATATGCACACACATATAATAGTATAAACTCTAGTTAAGAAACAATAAACGAGCCGAGCCGAGCCGAGCCAAGCCAAGCTCAAAGAAATTTGAATAACCAGCTTGCAAATTTCGAAAATTCTTACGCTGGGGTATTTTGAGAATTTTGAAAGATTCTTACTTGACTACAGAGGAATTAACTTCTCTGATCAACCTAAAATTGCCTCCATCCCGGTGGAAATTCGAAAAAAAACTCAGGTTGATAAGTGAGAATTTAGGTGCTGGAAACCATTTTTTCAGCATAACTTGGGCTAAAACCTTTGTTGTAGAGGTTCAATCCTTAATCAAGTCAATAAAATTGAATAATTTGGTTGTTATATGAAAAAAATGATACTCGGGGGCTTTATGGTCATTTTAATATTGGCAAGTATGATCATTGTTTACAAAGTAAACGGGGGAGTGAAATTCAGAAGATGAAACAAAGTCAACCACTGGATAGAAGAATGTATTGGATTGTTATGGCGCAGGGGTATTTTTGGTATTTTGGTCATTTCAATATTGAAAAATATGATCATTGTTTACAATGTCAGCGGGAGAGTGAAAGTCAGAAGCTGAAACAAAGTCAAACACTGGATAGAAGAATGTATTGGATTGTTATGGCGCAGGGGTATTTTTGGTATTTTGGTCATCACATATTTCTTAAGTCAGGTATATTAAAGAAGGTCAAACTCTGGAAGTCATAAATACAACAAGGTCATTAGTTAAGTCACAGTCAATACAAATCTACAAGTCAACGGCTAAGTCAACCAGTTTGTTTATAAACAGGTCCGCCTATGTTTGGATCAGGAACATTGGAAGCTGGAATCTTTGTTGAGATTTGTACTGCTTGGAATGAGTTATTTGTTTAGGCAGTTTTTTCTACTCTAATCAATAATGCCAATTTTTGGGAGTTATAAAGAGGCTTTGAAAGAGTTTCGCACTGATTGGGGAGGGGCAGGTTCGATCCAGGTTTGTTGTGGCTATATGATTATGTTAAGTTTGAGATGAATACTAGAATGAAGATTACCTATGTATCAGATTAGTGGGCTGCTTACCTTGTGACTTGAAGTAGAAGATGGACTTTTTTAGGCACCAATTTATGAAACAATAACAATCATTAGTTATTGAGCCTAAACGAGACTTAATGCGACTCATAATTGTTTTAAGTTTTTAGCTTTTTTGGACTTGTATGTATTAATTTCACACTACACAACCGAGCTCAAGAAGAGCTTTGGCTCGTTTAATGTATTACCCAAGCTCGAGAAGAGCGTAGGCTTGTTTGAGGTTTTATCTAAATATATAAAAGTAATGAACAACATATATAAATTAGTTATTATATAATAAGAAAGTCGGCCCAAGCTTGAAAAGCAACTCGTGAGCCGAACTCATATTTGGTGCCGGGTAATGGAACCAAAAATACTGGTTCGGTATCGGTTTTTCGGAATGTTACCGACCTACATATGCAGCTCACTTTAATGTATTTTGCAACAAACAAAATTTCAAGTTTTGTACTAATGGCCATTTGAATCCATGGTCATTGATAATGTTAGGTATAAAAAGAAATTTGCAGTCACATTTTATGGACTCGTGAACCACATCAACTAATCAGTAAGGTGTTATATAAAATAATATGCAGCCACTATACAATAATGAACAAGGGCACACCAGTAATTTGCAGCCACAAGACATTAGTACAATTTATAGTTAAAACTAAGAAGCCATCCACATTCGGGCATTAGTACAACAAGGAAACAATGAAGCATAAGCAAGTATATAGTATACGTTACCTTGTCGCTGGAGCTAGTTTTTAGCATGCAAGCGGATTCACAACATCCAAACCATGTACAGAATAGGCCACCGCCTCAACAGCCTTAGAAACAGCTGAGTAGCTGCTACCACATGCCAAAAGGGCTGTTTATACTGCACATTGCAGTGGATCTGGAGAAGGTCAACTATATATAAGTGTTTAATATTATAAAAATGACATAAACTAATATTCAAATTTTGAGTTGACCAAAAGACCATTGATTCATTTTGTGTGTGGTTAAAACACACATGTGACCATAATAAATATATAATTATGACAGTCCTTTAATTTATTAAAGCAAGGTTTACAAACATACTCAGACTCGAGGATTATTATTTGACCATAGACACTGAAGAAACGTGGATCTACTCACTGGTAGCAGATCTACTTTCCTCGGGTTTTGATTGTACTATTTCACCGATGGTTCTTCTGGATCTGTGTTCTTCCACCTACAAAATGAACAGCGCCGTTACTTACCCCTCAGAAAGGGACAGAGGGGTCCTCTTTGGGGTAACCCTCCGGCGTGAGAATAAGTATATGTAGGAGAAGATGATAATGTGAGAGTAAGGGAATTTGGAGAGTATTGCTAAAAATAGCTGAATACTGTCTGTTACTCTGTATGATTGTGTGATTGAATATGCTTCAATGTGAATCAATGTCTCTGTAACTGTGTACGTTATGATGTATTTATAGTGCTAGGGTTTCCACTGATTGAGCTGAGACCAAATTAGGGTTTTGTTGGCCTCCTCCAATCGATTTGCGCCACGTGTCCCTGGAGACACCTGGTGCTTTTTCATTGGTTATGATCACGTGGTAACCCATGAGTCATGCTGAGCTGTCCACCTTTCATTTAGCAGCTGTCAACATCAGCATATCCTTATTCCTTAAAAAGATGCATTCTGGAAGGTTGTCTGACGTGCACAATCAAGGTTGCCCTAATCCTGATTTGGATAAGGACGAGGTTGATTATGTGCATGTGTGATATGCGCCCATCCTGAGGATGCGCGAGGTCTTCTCTTTATTCTCACGCGCAGATATTTCATGCGCAGATGTGATACGCACAAGCATGTAATACGCGTCACGCGCGGATGCCCCACGCGCAGCTGCGCCATGCGCAACTGTGATATGGGTGGGCATGTATGATGCGCGAGCATGTGATATGCGCCGCGCGCGGATGCGCCACGCACGATGTGATATGCATAAGCATATATGATGCGTGAGCATGTGATACGCGCGAGCATATGTGATGCATGAGCACATGTGATGCGTGAGCATATGTGATGCTTGAGCATATGTGATATGTGCAAGCATGTGATGCTTGAGCATAAGTTTTGGCTTTGTGCCTTGATAATATCTTTGATTTCTAATGTCTTGTATATATCTTGTGGGTTGACCCGCCCCGCTCGATGTTGAGGCGGGTACATACCTCTTCAGACACTCTTCAAGCATTTCATCGGATAGTTGGTGTGCATCTTTAAGTTACCAAACAATACAAATTTAAAGGTGTAGGAAATGATCAAATAACTTATGAATTGAAACTTCTTCAGTTGCTAATGATCTTCAAATACATACATGCTCAATGAGACATTTTGATTCGATTCCTTTTCGCCGATGATTTTAACCTAATTTCCTTAGTGATCGTAAAAAACTCTTTATCCCCCATTCCCCACACATCATTGCTTATCAGAGCACTTACACACTTTTTTTTTTCAAATAAAATGTTATGATAATTATAATATTATGTATTAAAGTTTAAAGATTGATTTGGTTACAAAGAAATTTTGGCGGGAATAAGAATTAGATAGGTGGGAATTTTGGGAGGGAATATTGGTGAATCTCAATATAAATAAATTTATGGAGGAATCAGATGAAATTTTAGAGGGAATTTCATAAAATTTGATCATTAATGATTTTTATAGAGTAAATACTAGTAAACCTATTTAGTTTTAGTAATTAAGATATATGGTATGTATGTCAAACTCTAAAATCTAAACTTGTATGAAGTCAAATTTGTAAATAAGCCAAGTCTCTCATAACGAACTTGAAATCAATTTTTTATAAACTTGAATCGATCCAAACTTAATCAACAACCTTGAGCCGATCTTTTTTTATTTATACAGTTTTTTTATATTAAATAATATGATAGAAATAATTAAATAACATCCCCTATATAATATAGGAAAGCTATAAATGTAAACATAAATGAAAGTAATTATTAAAAAATATCTAAACAATATAATTAAATAGATAATAAACGAGCTGAGCTAAAGCTAGACAAACTACTAGTGAACCAAACTTGATCATTAGATAACAAGCTCCCTTAAATTAAAACGAACCAAGCTCAGGCTCGGCTCATCTCTTTTACATGCTTAGTTATATGTGCCTATGTTCGCATGACAATGATTATTCTAAATTAACTATTATTTACTATAATCGACCATTATTTTGTCTTAATTAACTTTGTTTGATCATTAATCCCTATTATTGATCATGTTTAACTTTAGTGTTGTACTAAGACATATGGCAAACGGGTTTATATAAGTCATAACGGATTATAAGTCATCTTGGGTATTAACGAACATAACATGTAGATGAACGACTAAATATTATCTCAATTCGCTACTGATGATAATGACATTGACCTATACAATTAATTGTTTAATAATTAATCATTTTGATTTACCAAGTATTACCTACTTATAGTTATACCACTTATCATAATGGGCATTGTCAATGTTGCAAAAGTCGCTAAGCGGACCTTAGGCGGCTGACAAAGGAGTTGGGTGTACTTGGACATGACAAATACAAAGATAATTAATTTTTGGATATTATATATATGTCAGATATCATAAGTTTAATAATATATGTGTAACCAAATAGGGAAATATCAATATAAATAAGAGAAATACAGTTTTAAATTATAAGTTATTTTAAAAAATAAAAATTGCTAATCATTAATTAAAAAAATGATATATGTTCTTTAATAGTATAGAAATACAAATTAAGTTTTATTTTTCAAGTCAAAATAGGCCTAAGTTCAACGAGTAGATGTGAATCTGGCTGAGGTAGACCACCTTTGATCGATCATTAGTAAATAGACGGAGTTAAAGAAACTCACATTGACGACATACCTTGTAGTTAGTGCTCGGCCTTGTAAACCTACTTTTACAACATTGGTCACTGTGATGACGATCACTAGGAGTCTTAATGGGTAATATAAACATAGACACGCAATTTCACTACGACTAACTATATTTGACCATGATCATTATGATTGTCCATTATTTATCCTACATTGACTATCTTTGACCATTAAGCATTGTCAATTCACTATTTGATCATCAATTGACTGTCGTGGCTATCAATTATATAATTGACACCATGCGTCCTAGGCAGAGGCATGATTGTAAAAATCCCGACTAGGCGTCGAGTACTCGCCGAGTAATCACTACAAGGTATGATGTCGAGGCGACTTTCTTTAACTCCGTCTAGTTACTCGGAATCAATCAAAAGTGGTTAACCTCAACCACACTTGAATCTAGTCGGTCAGCTCGAGCCGATTTGACTTTAATAAATTAAAAATATTTCATATTTCAATAATATTAAAGAAAGACTATCATTTTTTTAATAAATGATTTTCAAATTTGAATATGTACTCGTTAACCTCCGCCACACTTGAATCTAGTCGGTCAAATATGTACTTTTTTTTATATTGATATTCACGTATGTTGTTCTAATTATTAGCAGATTTATAATACTTGACATATATATAAGTTCCCAAAAACTAGTTTCTTTATAATTTACCAAGTCCGAGTACTCCCCGAGTACTCTCCGGATAGACCAAGTACTCACAACTCCCTAGTCGACCGCCCTGGGAGCTTCTAGCGACTTTTGAAACTATGGGTAGATGTGTACAAAGCCGTTTTTTACAAACAAACCGGTTTTAAAACAGAACCAGTTTGGTTTTGTATATTCCAAACTAGTTTGATCAAACCGGTTCGATTTAGAAACTGGTTTAAGCATAGAAGTAGCTGAACTGATCCGAACCGATTCGGGTCGGCTTTAACCCAGTTTTAATCGTTTTAAACCAGTTTAAGACAAAAAACCGGTTTAATTGAAAATACCCAAACCGTTACATGAACCAGCGGTTTGGTTCTGTTTCCGGTTAACCGATTCTGAATCGGTTTTTTTAACACCTCTAGTCCTAGGTAACCCGTTTAATTCATGTAATACTCGAAAAAAGAATTGAATAAAATTGAATTTGAGTTTTTATATATTAAACATAACTAATATAAAATTTGAGTTTTTATACATTACACCAGATATGGAGGATGAAGAGACGTTGAAGAAAGCGATGACGACTTAATTTTTTTTTGATTACTCGTTAATTATATGTTGACAACCTTGATGTATTTTCTTTTGGAAAGTTTAATATGAAATGGTAACTATTGAGGTTTTTATATTATACAACTCTTAAATAGCAAATTGCAGTTCTCTCACTTATGGGAAGATGCTTTATATCGAATAATTATTAAATGCAGGTGTTTACACAACATATAGTTATACAAGTTAGTTAATTTTGTTCATTTCTATTATTTATAAAATGTTTATGGGTAGTTTTAGTTTTGCTCAGGTTCACTTCTATCTAATGTTTTCATAGCCGGATCACACAACAAATCGGACGGACAAACGGTTCAACTGGCTGAATTGGGCGGACCTGTCTAACAACTTTTGGCTCAAAAATGCTGGTTAGGGCAGAAATAAGGTTTCTTAATTTTTTCTATTATTTCTTTATAGCAAACTGGTTCAACGACATTGCTTCTCTCTCTCTCAATTTAATTTCACATGGAAATAGTAAAAGTCAAACTTTGACATTGGTGGATTCGACAAAACGACAACCTCTTTTCGGGCAGGCTAGTAATAAAATATATGTCCAAATTAATGATTCCATTACACTGATCGTGATTGAGAAAGTTCATAATCTGGTACATCATATTTTATGTGAACAATTTATTTTTATATATCATGGCAAAGATGGAACTAAGGGTAATTATAGTGAGCAGAGGCAGTTTAGGAATCAGAAAAGTATAGGTGTGCATTGGTATGGGTGGTTTTTACATGTTTCGGCTAACCGACTAATATGATTTATAATTGGATTGTGGAATTTCTTTGGGCTCGCCTCACCTCAATAGGGAAGTCAAACAGAGTCAAAGTCAACTATGTTGCATCAGTTTCATCTGCAGTAGTGTAGACGATCTTTGTCCATAGGTATGTATGCAGGAAATTCTTTTTGATAGAGTGGCCAGTTGGATCCCATTATTGGAAGAATACACCAAATATGAAAATATTTCAGGATTGGGAACTTTTGTACCGGTACCGGTATGGTACCGATCTCTTCCCTAAACGAGATGACATTGAGTCATATTTATATACGTTTACTTCTGAGGTCGGTAACTGCAGTTTTTAATACATCTAAGAACATCTTTATTATTATATTCTATTATATTAAAAAAAATTGAGTTCATGATCTTAGTTAGGGGGTGTAAACAAGCTGACCAGAGCCTATGTTTGACTTAACTCGACCTAGGCTCGTTTTGACTTACAAAGCTCGAGCTTGAGCTCGGCTCGTTTGTGCTCTTTTTTATAAAGCTTGAGTTCGGCTCACGAGTTGCTTTTCAAGCTTGGGCCGACTTTCTTATTATATAATAACTAATTTATATATGTTGTTCATTACTTTTATATATTTAGATAAACCTCAAACAAGCCTACGCTCTGCTCGAGCTTGGGTAATACATTAAACGAGCCAAAGCTCTTCTTGAGCTCGGTTGTGTAGTGTGAAATTAATACATACAAGTCCAAAAAAGCTAAAAACTTAAAACAATTACGAGTCTCGTTAAGTCTCGACAAGCCTAAACGAGCTTCGCATAAAGGCTCGTTTAGGCTCAATAACTAATGATTGTTATTGTTTCATAAATTGGTGACTAAAAAAATCCATCTTCTGCTTCAAGTCACAAGGTAAGCAGACCACTAATCTGATACATAGGTAATCTTCGTTCTAGTATTCATCTCAAACTTAACATAATCATAGAGCCACAACAAACCTGGATCGAACCTGCCCCTCCCCAATCAGTGCTAAACTCTTTCAATGCCTCTTTATAACTCCAAAAAATTTGGTATTATTGATTAGAGTAGAAAAAACTGCCTAAACAAATAACTCATTCCAAGCAGTACAAATCTCAACAAAGATTCCAGCTTCCAATGTTCCTGATCCAAACGTAGGCGGACCTGTTTATAAACAAACTGGTTGACTTAGCCGTTGATTTGTAGATTTGTATTGACTGTGACTTAACTAATGAGCTTGTTGTATTTATGACTTCCAGAGTTTGACCTTCTTTAATATACCTGACTTAAGAAATATGTGATGACCAAAATACCAAAAATACCCCTGCGCTATAACAATCCAACACATTCTTCTATCCAGTGTTTGACTTTGTTTCAGCTTCTGACTTTCACTCTCCCGCTGACTTTGTAAACAATGATCATATTTGTCAATATTGAAATGACCGAAATACCAAAAATACCCCTGCGCCATAACAATCCAATACATTCTTCTATCCAGTGGTTGACTTTGTTTCATCTTCTGAATTTCACTCCCCCGTTTACTTTGTAAACAATGATCATATGTCACACCCTCAAATTCCACTAACGGAGTTTTACCGTCAGAGGGTGTGAACTAACAGGATCGGAATCATTAGTTATAATCAAACCATAAAAACGTTTAAATGAAATTAAGTGCGGAAGCGTAAAAACCAAAAGACAAAAGTTGCGTCACGCAGGACGACTTAAAAACCCAAGTAATAATAGTTAAAACATGTTTGCATATCAGAATATTCAAAAAACCATGCATGATCCTATACCGCGCGCCCGCCTCGGCTACCTGAGAATAACATACTAAAAGTGTCAACACATGGTTGGTGAGTTCACAAGTTTAAATAAAATAAAGCGTTTAGCGTTTTGCGTTCAGCGTTTTTCGTTTAGCGTTTTGCGTTACCAGATAGTGTTAAATCAATTATATATCGATAGGTAGCTAGCCTATACAACAAGTATTACTAAGTGTTCGACACCGAAGCTGACTGTTTATCAAGTGCCTTGTCACCAGGTCATCCAGACCATGGTACGTGTTAGCCAAAATTACACCCGCTCGACCTCTAGTCGAGTTTAGCGTTGGGTGGGGTTTGTCAAACCCAGTAGTACTACTCAACAGTGACTCGCTATTCCAAATATTAACCGGTTCGATGTGTAGGACTTCAAATGTTTCGTTTGCCACTTAGCCTTTACAAGTGATATATAATTTACTAACAAAATCTTAAATGCGTTTATCGGAGTATGTTATCTCCCCCAAGTGAAAAGCGTTTAAAACAGTTTAAAGGGGTAAGTGAAACTCACTGTTTGCGAAGAATTTCCCAAAAATAGTTCACCAAGTGATGCGCGTCACAGAAAACTCTCTCTAGCGTTCTAAAACAACAAAGAGATTTTCTAAGTATTCAAGCTATTAACGAGTCTCTAGACCCGGCACGTAATACCTATGCAAATATTATGTTTCGTGTTTCGTTTGTGACTCATGTGTGACTTTAACAAGTACATTTGTGATACGATACATGTGTGAACAATTATTTACGTGTCATGTATTAATAATGTACATCACTAGCAACTATTCCCCACAGGGGCAATTTGGTCAAAACACCACAATTATTTAGCAAGTATTCCCCGCAGGGGCAATTTGGTCAAAACATAACAATTAACTAGCAATTATCATGTTTCATGCATTTTCACAAAATTCAGCAGCTAGTTTCACCGAGACAGAAATTCTACTTGAAAGATTACACTATACCACCGATCATAGCATCTCAATTAATTCATCAAAAATCATCACAAAGCATACATGTATTAGGTTTCTAGAACATATTTTATTTTATTTTTATTCCACATATGTTTCTCACAATGATCAAAACATTACAGCAAACTCATAACAGTCAAATTCATGCGCAACAGAATGCTATTTGAAATTCCCGTTAAATGAAAAATCCAACAAATGCAAGACCACTTGGGTTAGGTTCCTAACTCAACAGGTCAACTTCCAGAAGTGGAACCAACCCAATTGGTCTCGTGGTTCATGAGATATAACATTTACAAAACAACCTAACAGCAGGTCTAACAACTCAGCTTTGCACAACGTTTTTGTAAAATCATAAAGGTTAACTTTTACACGTCCAAAAATTGCAAATTTATATTCTTTAGAAACTAGACTCAACCTAGTTTACTGTAGTATCAATATCGCAACCAATTTTCACATTTACACCCCGTTACAGTCAATTTAACATCAACAACACAATCTGTCCAGAAACTGTTTGCAACAAAATTCAACATAGTAATCATCTATAGACCATAATCCGTTCATATGACACTCTAGACACCATAACCACTATCCATGCACATCAATTACACCATACATACATGATTAGGGTTTTATTTTATCTCAAAATCCAAGACACAACAATTAACATGTAATAATATCAATACTAACTATCAATTCAACAATTAATACATCATCAATCAACGAATCATATGAACACAATGTATGAGAATTTTCGAAACTTAGGGTTCAAAAATATACCTTCAAAATCACCAATACAAGCAATAGGAAGGTAGAGGATGGCTAGAAACGGATGTAGAATGCTTCAATTGTGAAAGACAAGATCAAACAATGGTAGTATGTGTGTATATGGAGGCCGATCGCAAGGGGGGGGGGGGGTTTAGAGCTGCCGTCGGGTTTGGGAGAAGTGAGAGAGAGAGCTAGGGTTTGATAATATTATTTAATAACTATATATTACACTCTAGTCCCTCAACTTCCAATTGCTACTTTTCCTAGCTTAAATAACTAGTTCTTGCACATTGAGTTAACGTTTATAACAGTGTTATAACATAACACATAAGTCTAACACATAATTATCACATAATTATTGTTTTGACGTTTTTCGTTTATTCACCAATTGTTTGCGTCAACTCGTTTGCGTTTCGGTGCAATTCCCGAAAGACTACACATGTAGTAAGTGTCAAGCGTCATTTAAACCCTAGTTTAAATGTAATGAGGTGTGCATTATAGATTCAGTGATCTTTAAGTTTGAATTGACAGAGTTGAGTTAACGGAGTTAACTTGAAATTGACAATTGTCACATCATTCCCATGTTAAAGAATTTTAGTCCCGAAAATTTGAGTCAAGTCGTGATGATTGTCTGAAAAGTAAGAAAAATTTTCAGTTTGTCATATCATCCCCTAGTAGAAAGAAATTTCGTCCCGAAATTTAATTCATACCTCCGGTGATTTCTGACGGTTTGTCGGGTTTCGCGGTTTTCTGTGTTTGGTTAGCCCTTCAAAAAGGTGAGGATACTTTTTCATCATTTGATCCTCGCGTTCCCACGTGAACTCTGGTCCACGTCTTGAGTTCCAACGAACCTTAACGATTGGAATTTTGCTGTGCTTGAGTGTTTTGGTTTCCCAGTCCAAAACTTCAACTGGTTCTTCAATGAAGCGTAGCTGTTCATCAATTTGCAGTTCGTCCAAATGGACTATTTGGGTTTCATCAGGTAGGCATTTCTTCAAATTGGATACGTGGAATACATTGTGTACGCCACTGAGTTCCGTTGGTAGGTCCAGTCAGTACGCCACCGGACCAATGCGCTCAGTTATTCGATAAGGGCCAACGTATCGTGGGTTGAGTTTGTTTCGCTTCCCAAAGCGAACCACACCTTTCCAAGTTGAGACTTTGAGTAACACTTGGTCATTCACTTGGAATTCGAGAGTATTTTGGCGCTTATCGGCGTAACTCTTTTGGCGATCTCGTGCTGCTGCCATGCGGTTTCGGATTTGAACAATCTTTTCCGAGGTTTCGAGTACTAGTTCTGGACCAGTGATTTGGCTGTCACCCACCTCTGCCCAGCAGAGGGGTGATCGACACTTCCGTCCATACAGCGCTTCAAACGGCGCTGCCTTAATACTTGTGTGGTAGCTGTTATTATACGAGAATTCTACCAAAGGTAAGTGAGGTTCCCAACTTTTTCCGAAATCCAACACACATGCACGCAACATGTCCTCTAAGGTCTGAATAGTTCGTTCGCTTTGCCCATCCGTCTGAGGATGGTATGCTGTGCTCATATCAAGGCGGGTGCCTAGTGCGCTTTGCAGTGACTTCCAAAAGTGCGAAGTGAAACGGGAATCTCGATCAGAAATGATTGAGACAGGCACTCCGTGTCTAGACACCACTTCTTTCATGTAGACGCGAGTCAGTCTTTCCATTTTGTCCATGTTTTAATCGCTAAGAAGTGTGCCGACTTAGTCAACCGGTCAACGATCACCCAGATGGTATCGCATCCCGTCGGTGTTTTAGGTAATCCCGTGATAAAATCCATTGAAATGTGTTCCCATTTCCACATTGGAAGTTCCGGTTGCTGTAGCAGGCCAGATGGTTTCTGGTATTCTATTTTGACTCTGGCACAAGTCAAGCATTTGCTCACGTAGGTGGCAATGTCGGCTTTCATGTTCGGCCACCAGTAAAGTGCCTTTAAGTCATGGTACATTTTATCTGAGCCAGGGTGGATAGAATATCGGGACTTGTGAGCCTCGTCCATCACTAGAGTTCTCAACTCTCCGTATCGTGGAACCCAAATCCGGTTCTCAAAGTATCGGACCCCGTCCGTTTTGGTTTCAAGTTGCTTGTTCATCCCGCATGAGTTCCGATGGAAGATTATCATCTTTCAAAGCTTCGAGTTGCACCTCGCGAATTTGATCGGGTAAGTTGGCATGAATCGTGAGTTGCAATGCTCGCACTCGTCTGGGTTTATCTGTTTCTTTTCTGCTGAGGGCGTCGGCCACTACATTGGCCTTGCCAGGGTGGTACTTGATGGCACAATCATAATCCTTGAGCAGCTCGACCCAACGACGCTGTCGCATGTTCAGCTCCTTCTGTTCGTAGATATGTTGGAGACTCTTGTGGTCGGTGTAAATGGTAAACTTGGTACCGTACAAGTAATGCCTCCATATCTTAAGGGCAAACACCACAGCTCCAAGTTCCAAATCATGGGTCGTGTAGTTCTTCTCGTGAACCCGTAGTTGTCGAGAGGCATAGGCTATAACCTTCTCGAGTTGCATCAGCACACAACCGAGACCTTGTATCGATGCGTCACAATGTACCTCGAAATTCTCTGTTCCCTCGGGTAGGGCTAGAATAGGGGCGCTACAGAGTTTGGTTTTCAACAGTTGAAAAGCGGATTCTTGCGCGTCACCCCAATTGTACTTAGTGCCTTTGTGAGTCAAAGCGGTGAGGGGTTGAGCAATCTTTGAAAATCCCTCGATGAAACGCCGGTAGTAGCCGACCAGTCCTAGGAATTGCCGCACCTCAGTCGGAGTCTTAGGTGCTTCCCAGTTTTTGATGGCCTCTACCTTACCGGGATCGACATGTATACCGTTCTCGTTGATCACATGTCCTAAAAAGTGAACCTCGCGAAGCCAAAATTTGCATTTCGAGAGTTTTGCGTACAGTTGTTCCTTCTTCAATAATTACAGAATTACCCTTAAGTGTTCCTCATGGTCAGCCTTGTCCTTGGAGTAGACCAGGATATCGTCAATAAACACAATCACAAACTTGTCAAGGTACGCCTTGCATACTCGATTCATGAGATCCATAAATACGGCTGGTGCGTTGGTTAGGCCAAAAGGCATCACCGAAAACTCATAGTGACCATACCGTGTTCTGAAAGCCGTCTTTGAAATATCTTCTTCGCGCACTCTTAGTTGATGGTAACCAGACCGCAGATCGATCTTCGAGTAGTAACTCGATCCTTGGAGCTGGTCAAACAGATCATCAATTCGGGGTAAAGGATAACGGTTCTTGACCGTCACCTTGTTCAACTCCCGGTAGTCGATACACATGTGGAAAGCCCCGTCCTTCTTTCGGACTAACAAGACAGGGGCTCCCCATGGCGATGAGCTAGGTCGGATAAAACCTTTATCCAACAAATCTTGCAACTGAGTGGACAGTTCCTGAAGCTCCGCCGGTGCGAGCCGATACGGGGCTCGTGCTATGGGTGCTGCACCGGGGGTCAATTCGGTTTGAAACTCGATTTGTCGAATAGGAGGGAGTCCAGGCAAATCCTCCGGGAAAACTTCCGGAAAATCTCGCACAATTGGTCTCTCTTCAATTCGCTTCTCCTCCGCGGGTTTCTCAACAATCTGCGCCAAAATTGCTGGATGACCCTTTCGTAGATACTTCTGCGCCTTCATGAGGGTGATAACGCTGGTGGTCATGCCGCTTCTCTCACCTCGGATCGAAATAATCTCGCCGGAAGGGTTAGTAATGTGGACTATCTTGTCGTGACATATAATCTCCGCTCGGTTCTCGGATAACCAGTCCATGCCGACCACGACATCGAAACTACTAAGCGAAAAAGGAATAAGGTCGATATCAAAAATATGACCTGACAGTTTTAACTTACATCCCGCAAATACATGAGTCGTTACTATAGTCTTACCGTCAGCTAATTCAACAGGAAACTTAGCATCTAACGGGGTTGGAGTTAGGTCTAAGAGTTAACTAAAGGTTTTCGACACAAAACTCCTATCAGCTCCCGTGTCAAACAATACAGAAGCAAAACAATCGTTCACAGGGAACTTACCAGTCACCACGTACGGATCATTGCGGGCTTGACCCGACCCAATAACAAAAGCTCTTCCTTTACCTTTGCTTCCACCACCACTGCCACTTCCATTACCTCCATTGTTGTCGTTATGTTTCAGCTTAGGGCAGTCTTTCTTAAAATGGCCCTCTTGACCACACTCAAAACATCCCTTAGTCGTCATAGGTGGTTTAGGAGCACCCTTTGCCGCAAGGTCTCCTCTACATTCCTTTGCCTGGTGACCCATCTTTCCGCATCTCTGACACTTGACACGGTCACACGGCCCAGCATGATGATAGTTGCACCTGTTGCACTTCGGATATTTCCCAGCATATCCGCTCGAACCCTGCCCGCCACCATTGTTATTGTAGTTGTGACCCTGATTGTTGAAGCTCCGGGTGAATTCGGTCTTTCGGTAGTGTTGCTGCTGTGGGGGGTTCTAGGATGAGGATCTGGTGTTGTCAAACTTTCTCTTTCCGCTGCTCGGGTTGTTGTTGCTGTTGTTGTCAGCACTCGGGTTGTCACGGGCTTTAGTGGTTGAACCCCTAGGTGGTAAAGCACCTTGGGTCACTGCTTGATCCGTCAGTTTATGAGCTAACCGGAACGCTTGTTGAATCGTGGCTGGTCTGGAAGACGTCACCATGCCCTGAATTTGCGGTGCTAACCCATCAATATACATTTCAATCCTCTTACTCGGCGGGTCTACCATCAGTGGACACATCACAGCTAACTCGTGAGAACGGGTAGTGTAGGCTTCGATTTCTGAACCCACCATCTTCAATGACCAAAACTCTGACTCCAACTTTGCAATCTCCTCTCTCGGACAGTACTCTTCTCGCATCATGTTCTTGAACTCCTCCCAGTTCATCGCGTTAGCCAGTTCCAATCCAAGAATCTGTACGTTTGAATTCCACCAAGTGAGGGCAGAATCTTCAAGTGTTCCAGCAGCAAATTTGACCCTACTGGTAGAGGGACAATTACACATTTCAAACGTCGATTCGGCCTTCTCAGCCCAACGCAGGAAGCCTATAGCTCCCTCGGTGCCCTTAAACGTACTGGGCTTGCAGTCAAGGTAATTCTTGAAGGTACACGTTCCAATTGGACCTCCAGCTTGGTTTTGAACATATGCGGCTAGAGCGGCCGCCGCATGGTCGTTCAGCAGAGTTTGGAGTTCTGCTGCAGTCAAGTTGATGTTACCACGTCCGTGTCCAGCGTTTCTTCCTGCCATTTCCTAGAATCACAGCATAAGATGTTGAACATGAGTTTTTCTTTCATATGCAACACGCCATACATGTAATAAAAAGATAGGTAAGAAAGAAATAAGAAACAAACATCACATCACAACCATATATTAATCCAAATAATAATTCATGTTTAAAACCATTGTATTCGCTACAAAGTATTTAAAATCAATCCTTAAAATTATAGAAAATAATAGTTTAGACGGAGACAACCTATCCATCTAGGTGTTATCATCCTTAGATGTCATCGTCTGAGGACACCTCTGAGTGTTCCTCCTCCTCAGCCGGTTCTTCCTCCGGTTCCTCCTCGGGATCTTCCTCGGGATCCTCCTCAGGTTCCTCCTCAGGATCTTCCTCGGGTTCCGTTTCAGGCTCTGCCGCGTTCTGAGCAATTTGCATTTGTAAGACATCGCAGCGCTCTAAAGCTATCCCGGTTCGGGTCCTTGCTACTTGGAGTTGCTCTTGCAAGTCTATCATCTCGGCTTGCATCTTTCTCATAATCTTCATATGTTGATCACTAGCCTCCTGCATTTCCTTCATGACCGCTGTCATGCGGGAAATTTCCTCCTTAGTCTCGGTTCCATCTTTCAACAGTCCGGAAACATTCGCTCTCGTATAGCGCATGTAACCCACATCACGCTCTAAACAAGAAACGACAGCTTCGAGAACTCGCTCCACAGGTTCGGTTATGGGTTGTAAGGTGTTGGGATAAGCAGGATGGTTCGGGTGGGGTAGCGGGGGAACTTGTTCGCGATAGACCATACGTCTGATCATATTAGGGTACCAATCCCAGCTAACTTCGTTTTCGTACATGCCTCCGGATAAGCTATACTTCTTCGGTGCGGGAGCTTCGAGTTCCGGAACTACTCGGGGTGGCGATGCGGTAGGTATCTGCGGTTCTTTCCCGTGAGCACGAGTCATCGGATCGGATGATGATGATGATGGCGGCGTCGACATTCCTACAGGTAAGCCGTGTATGCGCGCGTATGAGTGAAAGGGGTAAAAGGATAAGATAACAAAGACTACACAAATCTATGCAGTGCGTATCATTATAACTAATGGGTCGTCGCGGTTATAGTCTAGTATGCATGCAATTTCTAGTTCGCTATAACCAATGGCCCTGATACCAATCTGTCACACCCTCAAATTCCACTAACGGAGTTTTACCGTCGGAGGTTGTGAACTAACAGGATCGGAATCATTAGTTATAATCAAACCATAAAAATGTTTAAATGAAATTAAATGCGGAAGCGTAAAAACTAAAAGACAAAAGTTGCGTCACGCAGGACGACTTAAAAACCCAAGTAATAATAGTTAAAACATGTTTGCATATCAGAATGTTCAAAAAACCATGCATCATCCTATACCGCGCGCCCGCCTCGGCTACCTGAGAATAACATACTAAAAGTGTCAACACAAGGTTGGTGAGTTCACAAGTTTAAATAAAATAAAGCGTTTAGCGTTTTGCGTTTAGCGTTTTGCGTTACCAGATAGTGTTAAATCAATTATATAACGATAGGTAACTCGCCTATACAACAAGTATTACTAAGTGTTCGACACCGAAGCTGACTGTTTATCAAGTGCCTTGTCACCAGGTCATCCAGACCATGGTACGTGTTAGCCAAAATTACACCCGCTCGACCTCCAGTCGAGTTTAGCGTTGGGTGGGGTTTGTCAAACCCAGTAGTACTACTCAACAGTGACTCGCTATTCCAAATATTAACCGGTTCGATGTGTAGGACTTCAAATGTTTCGTTTGCCACTTAGCCTTTACAAGTGATATATAATTTACTAACAAAATCTTAAATGCTTTTATCGGAGTATGTTATCTCCCCCAAGTGAAAAGCGTTTAAAACAGTTTAAAGGGGTAAGTGAAACTCACTGTTTGCGAAGAATTTCCCAAAAATAGTTCACTAAGTGATGCGCGTCACAGAAAACTCTCTCTAGCGTTCTAAAACAACAAAGAGATTTTCTAAGTATTCAAGCTATTAACGAGTCTCTAGACCCGGCACGTAATACCTATGCAAATATTACGTTTCGTGTTTCGTTTGTGACTCGTGTGTGACTTTAACAAGTACATTTGTGATACGATACATGTGTGAACAATTATTTACGTGTCATGTATTAATAATGTAAATCACCAGCAACTATTCCCCACAGGGGCAATTTGGTCAAAACACCACAATTATTTAGCAAGTATTCCCCGCAGGGGCAATTTGGTCAAAACATAACAATTAACTAGCAATTATCATGTTTCATGCATTTTCACAAAATTCAGCAGCTAGTTTCACCGAGACAGAAATTCTACTTGAAAGATTACACTATACCACCGATCATAGCATCTCAATTAATTCATCAAAAATCATCACAAAGCATACATGTATTAGGTTTCCAGAACAAATTTTATTTTATTTTTATTCCACATATGTTTCTCACAATGATCAAAACATTACAACAAACTCATAACAGTCAAATTCATGCGCAACAGAATGCTATTTGAAATTCCCGTTAAATGAAAAATCAAACAAATGCAAGACCACTTGGGTTAGGTTCCTAACTCAACAAGTCAACTTCCAGAAGTGGAACCAACCCAATTGGTCTCGTGGTTCATGAGATATAACATTTACAAAACAACCTAACAGCAGGTCTAATAACTCAGCTTTGCACAACGTTTTTGTAAAATCATAAAGGTTAACTTTTACACGTCCAAAAATTGCAAATTTATATTCTTTAGAAACTAGACTCAACCTAGTTTACTGTAGTATCAATAATCTCAACCAATTTTCACATTTACACCCCGTTACAGTCAATTTAACATCAACAACACAATCTGTCCAGAAACTGTTTGCAACAAAATTCAACATAGTAATCATCTATAGACCATAATCCGTTCATATGACACTCTAGACACCATAACCACTATCCATGCACATCAATTACACCATACATACATGATTAGGGTTTTATTTGATCTCAAAATCCAAGACACAATAATTAACATGTAATAATATCAATACTAAATATTAATTCAACAATCAATACATCATCAATCAATGAATCATATGAACACAATGTATGAGAATTTTCGGAACCTAGGGTTCACAAATATACCTTCAAAATCACCAATACAAGCAATAGGAAGGTAGAGGATGGCTAGAAACGGATGTAGAATGCTTCAATTGTGAAAGACAAGATCAAACAATGGTATTATGTGTGTATATGGAGGCCGATCGCAAGGGGGGGGGGGGTTTAGAGCTGCCGTCGGGTTTGGGAGAAGTGAGAGAGAGAGAGAGAGCTAGGGTTTGATAATATTATTTAATAACTATATATTACACTCTAGTCCCTCAACTTCCAATTGCTACTTTTCCTAGCTTAAATAACTAGTTCTTGCACATTGAGTTAACGTTTATAACAATGTTATCACATAACACATAAGTCTAACACATAATTATCACATAATTATTGTTTTGACGTTTTTCGTTTATTCACCATTTGTTTGCGTCAACTCGTTTGCGTTTCGGTGCAATTCCCGAAAGACTACACATGTAGTAAGTGTCAAGCGTCATTTAAACCCTAGTTTAAATGTAATGAGGTGTGCGTTATAGATTCAGTGATCTTTAAATTTGAATTGACATAGTTGAGTTAACGGAGTTAAACTGAAATTGACGATTGTCACATCATACTTGCCAATATTAAAATGACCATAAAGCCCCCGAGTATCATTTTTTAATATAACAACCAAATTATTCAATTTTATTGACTTGATTAAGGATTGAACCTCTACAACAAAGGTTTTAACCCAAGTTATGCTAAAAAAATGGTTTCCTGCACCTAAATTCCACTTATCAACCTGAGTTTTTTTTCGAACTTCCACCGGGATGGAGGCAATTTTAGGTTGATCAGAGAAGTTAATTCCTCTGTAGTCAAGTAAGAATCTTTCAAAATTCTCAAAATACCCCAGCGTAAGAATTTTCGAAATTTGCAAGCTGGTTATTCAAATTTCTTTGAGTTTGGCTTGGTTCGGCTCGGCTCGGCTCGTTTATTGTTTCTTAACTAGAGTTTATACTATTATATGTGTGTGCATATGTATATTATCATTTTTATACATAACATAGTGAAATATAATTTTATCATAATTATACATAATAACTATTAATATAAAAATAAATAGTTACATTATTAATTTATAGTCAAATTATAATAACAAAAAATAATTAGAAAATAGTTCCGCTCAGCATCAAGCATGTTTAGTGTCAGTTTAGTTACAGTTTGTTTACGAGTCCAGATTATATGAATCAGTAGATAATGTGGGTATTTTTGGTTTAATCTACAAATATTATCAGATCGAATGTGTGGCTCAAAGGTTTTTTTTTCAAGATCGGGTTTTAAAACAAGGTTGTATTTTTTGTGATGGGTTGTATTTTAAGTAGGGGTGGGGTGTGAAGAATCCGAGCCGAGCCTGAGCTTGACTATGATTTAGCTTGGCTTACTTTGACTTATGAGCGAGCGAGCTCGAAGTAGTCTCATTTCGAGCTCCTTTTCTATAGCTCGAGTTCGGCTCGTCAAATTATTTTTCAAGCACGGTCTCAGCTCATTGATTATTTATTAGTTATATGCATTTATATTATTTTTTTTATAGTTTTGAGAAAAACAATTAAATATGCTTAAGCTTAGCTCAACCTAAAACCTAACTTTTGATCGTTTATTAAACACCTAAAAATAACCGTCTCTTTATTAAAAATAGTGTATTATATATAAAAAAAATTGTATAATTTGTATATATTTTAACTTATAAACATACGAAAATACCAAAATGTAGTAAAATATGCTATGAAAGATATTATGTATATAAATAACCTGTTCTCTCATAATATTTTTAAAATATATAAAAAAAATTAGAAATTCCCTCCTTAATTCTATTTCCCCTAAATGTCCAACCCCATTTCCATAACTTACGCATCTATAGACGATATGATATTATAGATTAACTACCAAATCAGGGGACTACAGCCATCAGAGCTTATGCCATCTGGCCTTCAATCGTCATCGAAATCCAATCAGCATCGACTAGCAGGTTATTCTCGTTCATTTCTCAACCTCTGCTTCAGTTATTTCTATTTATGTATCTGCAAATAACCAGGTATTGATCAAATTGAGATTAAGGATTGTTGACTTTGTTTAATTTAATGACAAAATCATGCTGTGATTTGGGAGATATGAATTAGGGTTGGGTGTTGAATCATTGGCAATTATACTGAAATAATATGTTTTCAAACATCATTAAACAACACATGCACACACAAAAGGTCACAATGCTTCCTTTACATACACGATTAGGTGTATCTTAGACCACATATATACTTCTTGCTATTTCACATTCAACATATATCAAACTTATAATATTTTTAAAAGTATACATCCAATTCAGTTGTATAATTTCAAATCAAGTTCATCATACACAACTATTAAAAAAAAGTAACAAATGAATAAAACTTACATACAAACACAGCTCATGTATAAAAAATATCATATGTTAACTTCATCCATTTGTTAACCACTTTTGCAAGAGTAATTCTACATCAGTTTAGATATAAAACTCTTTTCTATTAGTTTTGTTTTTTGCATCATCAGTTCTATATTGCTAATCTGGTCATGACTTGTTAATTTATAGAACCCTACAGTAGTAGTTCAATATCTATTTTCTTGGTGCTCATAAGCTAATTTGATTACCTTATTGGTTACTTTTTTTTTGACTTTGATCAGATACAATGGCAAATAATAACAAGAGAATTCAAAATATAAATGGAGAAGATAATGATTATTACTAAAAAAAATGAGGGTTCAAGAGAACCAACAAAGACTAAGAAATCTAGGAGTAAAAAACATTGTAAACTCTTCGACTAGTATGGCACAAAGACATCAAGTGAAGAAAAAAACAGTGAAACAAAACACTCTTGCCCGGGATGTAGACTACATCCTAGATCCAAGTGATGATAGTGAGGAAGATTACCAACAAGTTGCTAAAAGTGTTGTTTTCAAAAAGGTAATATGATTATCAAAAGTTTATTTATTTTATTTGATATAACACATGTTTCTAATGAACATAAATATGTTTTAGCAACACCATCGACAATATATTTCACCAATGTCCATCAATAGAGTTGCTAAACAAGTGAAGCTACATCGAGTGGTTGCTCCAAATGTCTCTCAAAAGGTTCCGTCAACTTCAAATGCAACAAAACCGAATAAACAACTACCAACAGTTACCATGAGTGAAATAAGCAAAGGTAAAAGAGGAGGAGTTGAGACAAGTGCTGATTTATTCGATGAGGACAATGAGATACTTCAAGGTATCATTTTGTTAATCTTAAAGTTCGTTCAGTTATAAGTATCTTTTATTTAATTTAGTCTGTTATGCTTTTAAAAGGTAATAGACTGGATATTGAAGTAAATGATGTTGATCAACATGATGAGTATGAAGACGTGGGCAATATGATACATACAAATAACCCACATGAGACACAAATGGCAGATCATGACTTTTCCGAAGATGAAGACAATATTACAAAACAATTACAATGCACTGATAAACAAAAGGCATCAGAGTTTGTTTCAAAAGGCAATAGTAAAGGTAAGCGTAAGAGGTTACATATCACTTCTATCGTCTCGAATGAGCGTATCGAAGATCAAGTTGATGATGACCATGTTGAAGACAATGTTGATGACCACCAAGTTTTTGAAAATCAAGCTCATCAAAGTGGTGAAATACAAGGTAATACTATAGACAAATTGTAATGATGTTTTAGAAACAAAAACGATAGTAGATATGTCTAACCTGTATAAAATTGTTTTTATACTTGTTTTGTATTCTCAAACTTGTTAGGTGCTCCTAAAAATGCAAGAGGATATACACAAAAGGCTGAAATTTGGAAGATGGATACAACACAAAGAATAGTTGTCACATTCAACAAGTTCGGCATACCTATTGGGGATGAAGGTAATGAACTTGTTCAATTCCTTGGGATGCTCGTTAGGATGCCTGAGCATGTATCCATTGAATATTCTGACTGGAGAAAGGTTCTCGTACAAAAAAAAGTGGACATGTATTCACTTGTTAAGGTATATAATAATTTATAAAATTATCAACTTGTAGTCTATGTTTACTTAATATTTGTTGTGTATAGCCTTTAATGTGGTAGCATTAGTCAAATTGGTAATATTATGTTTAGGCTACTTAATGGGGTTTTTATTTATAGTCTAAATTTGTTATCCATCCAAATGAAACAAGCGGGATTAAAAAATGGATCCTCCATAGCATGGGAAGAAAATGGAGAGCATGGAAAGGTTCGTTAAAGGATCGTGCGTATGATCCAAACCTTACGGTTGCTGAAATCGTGTCACAACAAGTTAAAAATGACAACAGATTGAATAAAGCTCAATTTAAAGAACTTGTTACTCGTTGGTTCACTCCTGAATTTCAGGTAACAATGATGTGTAACTTTGATTTCTTATACAATAAATATAATTATGGAATTAGATAAAAGATTTCTTATTGTATATTAAAGATTGGGATATATTCATGTGTTGGGTTAATCGAGTCGGGTTATTTGGGTATTGGGTGTTAAATACTTTATCCAACTACCGAACCATTTAAGTGTATCGCTCATTGGTAAGATGGTTCAACTAAATTAGGTATCTTTTTAATCGGGTCGGGTTGCTTTGGTCGGGTTTAGTGATCAATTATATGCTAAAATTGACGACCTTATTGTATATTTATTTGCCATTTACCATAGGAAACATGTGATGCTAAAAGATCGAGCCGCTCAAAGATGAAAGAGCCCCATGTTAGTGGGACAAAGTTGTTTGCTAGACTTAGTCATGAAATGGTATTATTCTAGCTATTTTAGACATTATTATTTTATTTTTGGGTTTTTATTTCCTTTACTAACCATCAAACCTAAGTTACAGGCAACAGAAAATAATGGTGTACATCCAACACGAGGAGAAATGTATGTAAAAACTCACACCCGTAAAAAATGGTAGTATTGTTGATGATAAAGCTGCTCACGTTGTGGTATTGTATATTAATGTTTCTATATATCATGGATGTGTTTAATTTTTTATTTTTATGGTAACTTATTTTATTATGCTCATAGGCTTCGTTAAAATATATTGCGAATGACTCAACAATCACACCAGGTGATCCAAATGATTTTACAATCGATGAATACTCAAAAGTTAAAGGCCCTGAGAAAAGAGGATACATTCGGTTAGTTGGAAGGATACCGGCGGAAAAAAGTGACGGTGCTTCTTCGACAGATTCACAAACTATCGATCAACTAACGAGTGTAGTCAATGCTATGGCTGTAATAATCCAAAAACATATTCCCAATGCAAATTTGTCTTCGGTTCTAGGCAACATGAACATAGAGGTAATCACATGCATGAACGATTATTTTTTTTTCTTTTATATATGATATGTATTTATGTACTAGCTCGTGTTTCATTTACATCTTTTAGGTCCCTGGTGTTGGTTATTTCGTTAATAACAATTCTTCATCGGTTAACGAAATGTCATCTTCAAGAATTCCTAATGATAATGGTAATTACTTTTAATTTGTTACCTTTTATTTATTTTGCTAAAATAAATGGATGTGCTTATATTGCAACCTTGGTATGAAACCTAAACTGATCATCCAAAATTTGTGTTATACAGGGCAAGAAAAACGATTAGACAATTGATCTTTAAATTTTTGTTGAGGTTTGCAGTTAAGGTAATATGTTAGTTTTTTTTGTCTAATTGTTAGGTGTTCGAAAAAATTTCTTATACATGTTTGTCTTTTTAATTAAGTACAAATACTTTCGTAAAAAAAGAACTTTTATATTTTTTTTAAAGAATACTAATGCTTATTTATATGGTTGATGATGACAGGGTAAATATCATGAGAAGCTTTGAAGCTGAGTTTTGTGAAAGCGAAAATTCTCACCTAAAAGAATGTTTATCTTGTCATATTTGGTTGGAATATGTTACTTCTTAGACTATTTGTTTTTAACATTTGGAATATGTGTTGAATTGAACTTTTTATTTGTAAGGCCCCGTTACCGGTGCCTCACATTGGACGTTGGATTTACTCATAAACACTGTTCTAAATATCAGAGTTAATTAAAAACTTTCGGGGACTAATATAAACTGTCAACAATCCATTACAAACATCCATAACTCGTCTTTTTAAAACATAACATAATACATAGTATCAAAACATCACGACAAATCTTCAGATGCCAGCCTCCTCAGTATTGCCATGTGTCTCCCTCAAGCCAGCTGTAGCCTGCGTGCATACTAAAAGTCAGCTACGCTGAGTGAGTTCTAGTTAATCAGGCAACATACAATACATTCACATATTTACCTATGCACCCGAAGGTACATACCTTCCTGTTATCTTACATACTTATATACTTACGTACTATCATTCCTTCTTTTATATTAACATACGTACTTTCATTCATACACAAACCTTTTAAAGAGCCTTCCGCCCTATAACCTTCTCCGATATTATTAGGGTCGGTTCCCTACATTCGCCGATATTATTAGGGTCGGTTCCCTACAATCTCCGAAATTATTAGGGTCGGTTCCATACATTCGCCGACATTATTAGGGCCGGTTCCCTACATTCTCCGACATTATTAGGGTCGGTTCCCTACATTCGCCGACATTATTAGGGTCGGTTCCCTTTCTAGCTATACTTACCCTTCATATTATATATTCATCACGTACTTTCATACATACAAATTTCATACTTGGCATACTACATATTACCTTTCCTGTCGATACGTGCAATATCCGAAGATCATTCACGTACCGACAAGCTTTCCTTCACATCCGAAATATACATACATAAATAACATATAAACCATACATGGCATACACTTACCATTTAAGGTAAGTGTATTAACTATCACATCGAGTATGCACACAACCCCGAAAACATAACAAAGAAATGGGGCTAGAAACTCACCTGAATGCGGTTACGTTCACCGTTAATGGCAATCCCTTTCTTGAGCTATGCACGACTAACTGTATAACAATTACACGTATAAATTAATTATTACTACTCGTATCGTATTTTTATCTTAATTTAACCCACAACGAACGAGGGTCCGAGGACAGCGCCCCTGGCAGCGGGGTTCTAGAGGCGGCAGCCCCTAGCAGCGTCCAAGGGGCAGAGCCCCAGGTCAGCTTGGAAAAATTTTATTTTCGTTAACTGTCTTAACACATTTTCCATTAGGATTTTAATTTATTTCCTAATTCGTTAACTCATTCCTCATAACGAATTAAGTCTGATTCGCTATCCGATTCGTTACCGAACTTAACTTACGCGAACTTAATGGTAAGCGAACTTGTATACAAGCGAAGTTATATACAAGAGAACTTAGCATTAAGCGAAGTTAACTACAAGCGAACATATTCATAGGCAAACTTTATACGTGAGCGAACTTAGAGTGGCGAAGTTGTTCAGCAACAAACTTATACCTCAGCGAACTTGGTTTGGCGAACTTGGCTTGGCGAAGTTAGCTGCAGGCGAGGTTAGCTGCAGGCGAAGTTGCCCAGCCGCCGCCTCTGTTCGATCTTAATCCCCCATAATCATCTCTGTTTTAACGTGGAATTCTTGAGTACGATATTAACCAAACCCGCAAATGTTCTCATGTTCATTGTCAGATAAATCTTGACCCGAAAGGGCATAAAGTTTGGACCTTTAAGATTTAAACGTTCAAAACTATATCTTAGGGTTCCCTTTTGACGAGCCGTTATGCTCACGGGTTCATTAGGTTCGTTTTATCATCAAGTTTGCTACTTTAATACTTGTTCATACTCAACCTACTCTAGGTTTAAGTTTCAAGACTAGACGTTTATAAAAACGTTAACTTTAAAGGTAAAACGGCTTACCTTTATGCGTTTTTCGGTCTCGGTTAGATTGCTTATGGGCTCTCGATCTTGTGTATATCTCGTGTAGTAACGATCTATCAAGAATCACGTTGCTTAGACTTGGATCTCACTCTCTCTCTCGGCCGTGTATATGTGTAGGTGTATGTGTGTGTTTTTGAGTGTGTAGGCAATATGGATAGATGGAATGAGGATTAGGGTTTTAGGATGGTTTAGGGGATATTTATATCCCTTAAAGCCCATAGACCTAAGGCCCATTACCCTTTTAATCCATCTTAATTAATCCAAGTCTATGACTTTTCTTTATCTAATACTAATTAGTAATTTAACGCCCGACAGTTTAACACAACTCTCTTTATTTAATATTAGAATATTTAGGATGTTACAAGTCTTCCCTCCTTAAAGAAGTTTCATCCCCGAAACCTAACAATTACATAAACAAATTCGGGTAAAACTTGCGCATCTCATCCTCAGCTTTCCAAGTAGCAATCCGAACCCTTACGATGCTTTCATATCACTTTCACTAAAGGTATAACCTTGTGACGAAGCTGTTTCTCCTTGCGGTCAACTATCTCGATCGGTTGTTCAATATAGTTCAGCTGTTCATCAACCTATATGTCCATTAATGGCACGTGAGACGTGTCATCAGCTAGACACTTCCTCATATAAGAAACATGGAAGGTCGAATGAATTCCCTTTAACTCATCGGGTAAAGCCAGCTTATAAGCTACTTCACCCACACGATCTAAAATTTTAAATGGTCCGATGTACCTCGGACACAACTTTCCTCTTTTTCTAAAACAGATAATTCCCTTCCAAGGCGAGACCTTTAGCATCACATTGTCACCAACGTTAAACTCAATCGGTAGTCGCCGCTTATCAGCATACGACTTTTTTCTGTCTTGAGCAGCCTTCATTCTTGCTTTGATCTGATCAAACTTTGATAAGGTTTCTTGCACAACCTCTTGGCTTCCCATCTCTTTCTGACCAATCTCTCCCCAACATACCGGGGTTCTACATCGTCTACCGTAAAGCATCTCAAAAGGTGGCATACCAATACTTGAATGGTAGCTGTTGTTATAGGAGAACTCTGCTAGATGCAGATGATCATCCCAACTTCCTACAAATCTAGAACTCAAGCACGTAGCATATCCTCAAGGGTTTGGATCGTCCTTTCAGATTGTCCATCTGTTTGAAGATGATACGCCGTACTGATGTTCAACCTCGTTCCATAGCTTCATGGAATTTCTTCCAGAACCTGGAAGTGAATCGAGTATCTCTATCAGACACAATCGACAGTGGCGCTCCATGCTTAGATACAACCTCTTTGATGAACAAATTTGTTAACGTTTCTGATGAGATGGCCTCTCGTATAGGCAGAAAGTGAGCACTTTTGGTCAAACAGTCCACTATCACCCAAATGGTATCATGATGCTTAGCTATACGAGGTAGCTTAGTTATGAAATCCATAGTGATGTGTTCCCATTTCCATTCAGGTATCTCCAAAGGTTGCATCTTCCCATAAGGTTTCTGATGTTCAGCTTTGAGTTGTAAACAAGTTAAGCACTTACTAACATAATCCACCACGTCATTTTTCATTCCTGGCCACCAGTAATCTCTTTTCAAATCTTGGTACATCTTAGTAGCTCCGGGATGAATCGAATATCTCGACTTGTGAGCTTCATCTAAGATTCGACATCTGAGATCTCCATGGCGTGGAATCCACATACGGTCAAACCTAGTCTTAACACCATGAGTGTTTTCCATCAGCCCATCTTGTTGACCGGAAATACTTTCCTTCTTCACTAGACCTTCATCCACCAACACTTCTGACTGCACCTTGATGATTTCTTCAAAAAGACTTGAGTTCATAATCAACTGGTATGACTTCACTGTTGCAAGGACTTCCTCGTTCTTACAACTTAGCGCGTCGGCGACCACATTAGCTTTACCAGGATAGTACTTAATGTCGCAGTCGTAATCCTTAATCAACTCCAACCATCTCTTCTGTCTCATGTTCAATTCCTTTTGCTCGAAGAAGTACTTTAAATTCTTATGATCTGTGTAAATGGTACACTTAGTACCGTACAGGTAATGCATCCATATCTTTATGGCATGCACTACCGCTGCTAGCTCTAAATCATGCGTCGGATAAGTACTCTCATGGACTTTCAACTGTCTAGACGCGTAAGCTATCACATTTCCTCGTTGTATCAACACGCAACCTAACCCACGATGCGAAGCATCCGTACAAACAACCAAATCCTCGTCACCATCGGGTAAAGCAAGGATTGGAGCTTGCGTGAGTCTCTTCTTTAAATCCTGAAAAGCTTCTTCTTTAAACTTACCCCAACTGAATACTATCGACTTTCGGGTCATACCGGTCAACGGTGCGGCTATCTTGGAGAAACCTTCGATGAATCTCCTATAGTAGCCAGATAACCCTAGGAAGCTTCGTATATCAGTCGGATTCTGTGGAGTCTTCCAATTCGTTATTGCCTCAATCTTAGCTGGGTCCACGGTAATTCCTTCAGGATTGATCACGTGACCTAGAAATTGCACTTCTCGCAACCAGAACGCGCATTTCAAAAACTTAGCATACAACTTCTCTTTCTTCAGAGTTTCCAATACTTCTCTCAGATGCTCGGCATGGTCAGACTCACTTTATGAATAAATTAGTATATCATTGATGAAGACGATAACTGACTTATCCAACATCGGCCGACACACCCTATTCATTGTTGGTACATGATGTCAGTAGTTCAGTATCTAGTGTCTGTAATTGTGTTAGTTGGTTTTTGTATTAATGTTTAAGCGAACTTGTCTCACAAGTTCGCCTGATATAGACGAACTTGTGGAACAAGCGAAGTTAGTGACAACTTCGCCTAGCATGTTAGGCGAAGTTGTCGAATGATATATAGGTATAGCTACGGCTTGTTTTGATAATTAACGATTCAGTACGTGTAATCGGTGATTGACATATCACGTGTTATTAGTTGCAATACAACGTGTCTTTTGGGTATTGTAACGTGTGTTTGCTTGTGTTTAGCGTGTATTGTCTTCTACGCACGTATCGTCTTACATAGGGATTCCGCACCTACGTAGAACGAGATATTTCTGTGTAGATCCGGTTAGGAACCTACAACTGGTATCAGAGCATTTGCTCGTGATTGTATGGTTCGGGATTATCACACGAGTGTAGAAATCGTTTCGTTCGACTATTCGCAGGACGAGTTTACGTTGGAATACCGAGTTTTTGTATCCTACTCACCTCACTCCACCAAAAACAACCCATAACACCTTCGCATACCTCGCAAAACGTCAAAATCAAACCTGCAAAAACGTTGTGTTCATCAGGCGAAGTTGCCGCCACTGTTTGTAGGGTTTAGGCGAAGATATAAGTTTAAGCAAAGTTATTTAACAACTTCGCCTACCTCATAAGTTCGCTTAACTTAAGCGAAGTTGTCTTAAGCGAAGTTAACATCAGGCGAAGTTGAGAAGAAAGCGAAGTTAATGATTTAAGCGAAGTTGAGAATTCAAGCGAAGTTGAGATTTCAAGCGAAGTTAATGATTTAAGTTTAACTTCGCCTATTGATACTGTTCGGAATAATTTAATATTTTTTTGTTTCTTGAGTGTTCGTTCGTATTTCTTCCAAAGATGACTTCTATAAATATTACGGAAACTGGTAAAAATGGAAGTGGAAGCAGGTTCAGCTACCAAGGCACCGAAAATGCTTAAGGGTACCGATTTCGTAGCTTGGAAGGATCGTTTTGAACAATATGTTAAATATCAAGATGCTAAGATGTGGGTATGCATTCAAGATGGATACATTCCACCAACGGCTTTGTTTGAGGGACGTGAACAAATTAAGAAATACAATAAGATGGAAGAGGAAGAAAAGAAGATGTATGAGGCAGAAAGCAAAGCTCATGCGGCGATAACAATGGCTCTTCCACAAGAAATTCTTCACACCTTCAGGAAATACAAAACCGCCAGAGAGTTATGGGAAGCGCTTGAAAACCGATATGAGGGTAATGTGGGGATACGTGCATCCAAGATTAAGCTACTCAAAACCCAATTCTCGGTGTTCAAGTATTTGAAGAACGAGTCACTTGATGATATCATCACAAGGTATTATCACTTGATGACCGAACTCAGAAACTATTCAATTGAATATAAAGAAGACGAGATCGTGGAAAAACTTCTTGATGCTCTCCCACCGAAATGGGAGATGTACACTGTCTTGATGAGAGAAGATAAAGAGTTTGCCAACATTGACTTGGAAACAGCAGTCAATAATCTACGAACTTTTGAACTTAACATGGTTCGAAAAGAGACACCCACTGATCAGGTTCAGGATCCGGGAATGTATGGTGCGAAAGTTACCTCAAGTTCAAGTTCGAAGTCTGAATCATCTGCTTACTACTCAAAGGGAGACTCGAGCTCTAACTCAACTCATGATGGTCATGTAACTCTCAATATGGATGGTGATGTGTGTTTCGTAGCTGGTGGAACAAATTCTTCTAAACCTCAAGCAACAACTAGTAGTTTTTCTTCAAGTATTCTGAACAACAACTACTCTCAAATGCCCATGAGTGTTAAGTCTGCTGAACAACAATTTGCTCTCTATGCATCTTTCATTGCTTCTTACGAAAATTACATCAAGGGTAAAATTGTTGACCCTGCAACTTTAGACGAAGACTATGATCAGATCGATGCTGATGATCTGGAGGAGATGGATCTACAGTGGCAGATGGCGATGATAGTGAGAAGGGTTAAAAGGTTTATGAAGAAAACAGGTAGAAAGTTCGTTGGCGAAAGACCAGGTTTTGATAAGTCAAAGGTCCGGTGTTATAACTGTCAACAGAATGGCCACTTTGCTAAAGAATGCACAAATGAAAGAGTTGAACGTAGTCAGAACAGGCAAACACAACCGAATGGGGGAAGTAATGAGAATAGGGCGATGGTATCCAGATAGAACGGGGGATACAATTGGAATCTGGAGGTTAAGGAAGTGTTCGAACAGGCCAACTTGGTTAACATCGAAACTGAAGGAAACGACAGAGAGACAAGAGAAGATCAAGCTTATATGGCAGAGATGAATGATCAGCTCTCTGAGGTAAGTTCTGAACTCCCTTGTATGAAATGTGAAAATCTGACTGAACAATTGAAAACGTTAACTGATCAGTTTGTTAGTTTGGACTCTCAATTTAAAACGTTAAAAGAAGATCATCATTACACTAAAACTAGAGAAAATAGTTATTCAGTAAAGATTAAGGCTAGTGAAAAAGATATCAGAAGTCTTAAAGCAAGTCTTGCTGAAAAAATACAAGTAATTGATCTTAGCTATGAAGTATTAGAAGAGAAAACCAAACTAATTGCTGAAATGGATAAACAGATAGCTGATTACCAGGTGAAGGTGGTGGAACTAAACAGAAAGCTTGAGCAGTTTAGAAATTCCTCTGCAATACTTGATCACCTCGTAAGTGATCAACGTTCCCCAGTTAAAAGGGGAGGAATTGGATATTCTGAAGTTCCTCCACCTTATAATCATAACTATACATATGATCCTAGTAATCAGAAATCTGTTGATGTTGAGATTAGTCAGACACTTCCTGTCAAAGTTTCAATTAAAAAACCTGAATTGAGTGAAAAAGATACGACTAAGCCTGTTCCGAGTGTTAAGATTTCTGTTCCAAGTTCTGTCTCATCAAATTCGGACAAGACATCCGAATGTAGTGAGACAAAAGAAGAGGTAGTGTTACTAAGACGTGGGGAGGAGTATAAGCCTACTGAAAAGAAGTCTCCTCTAAACCCGTATGTCCCACCTTATGTTAGACAAACGGGTAGTAATTCTACCTCAACATCAGAAACGACTGTTGAGATGAAAGTTGAACACAGGAGTTGTTTCAGATGTAATAAAATAGGACACCTGATTGCTAATTGCCCTCTAAATCAAAGATTCAGAGATATGAGGCCTCCTAAAACTGAGAATAAGCCTAACGGTAATCGTTATAATGGTAAGAATGCTAACTCACCAATGTTCAGACATTGGAATAAACCAAAAAATCAGAGATGTCAATCTCAGTTTTTCCCTGTTAACAACCAAACCACTGGTTATAACTCATTTAATTCACGAAGGTTTGGTTGACCTCATAGTCAATCAACAAGAAGGTATCCTTTTAGGACTTACAGAAATCATTCTAATACTAACTTTGGACAGCCAAAGTACGGGATACCTTTTAACAGATTTAATCGACCCAAGACCAATAGGTCTTGGGTCCCCATATTTTAATCCTTTGCTTTAATCGTGCATGAACAGTTGAACATGGCTGCAAACAATCTATGGGTTGTGGATAGCGGCTGTTCCCGGCACATGACTGGTAACAAGAATTTGTTACAAGAATGGAAACCTATTTAGGGAGGTAGAGTAAGTTTTGCTGGAGAGAGTGGTGGAAGAATTATTGGAATTGGGACGGTGACTAATGGTAAAATGAAGTTAGAAAAGGTGAATTTCGTTGAAGAGCTGAAGCATAATTTGCTGAGTGTGTCTCAGATCTGTGACAAAGATTACACTGTGCACTTTACCAAAAATGAAGCGATTGTACTGTATCCTGGTTTCAAGATACCAGAGGCATGGATAGTGATGAAGGCTCCAAGGGAAAAGAATACATATGTAATGGACATGAGGTCAACTGAGATGGCAAGAGAAGAATCATGTCTTCTGTCAAAAGCAACTGAATCAGAGTCCGAGTTATGGCATCGAAGAATGGGGCATATACACCTTCGAAAAATGAACTACATTGTCAAGAATGGGCTGGTGCTTGGTGTTCCCTTAAAAAATTTCAACTTTGAAGACCAATGCTTATCGTGCAAAAAAGGAAAACAACACAAGAAACCTCATCACACCAAGAAGATCAATTCAATAGTTAGTACCCCAGACCTACTTCACATGGATCTCTTCGGTCCCGTGAATGTGAAAAGCCTAGGCGGAACATCGTACTGCTTGGTGATAACTGATGATTTCTCTCGATATTCTTGGGTATATTTCTTGAAGACAAAAGATGAAACAGTTCAGTTGGTAATTAACTTGATTACCAAGGTTGAGAACATCGTGGGGAGAAAGGTTAAATACATCAGGAGTGACAATGGGACAGAGTTCAAAAACTACCAGATGGAGATGTTCTGCTTACAGAAAGGGATAGACCACCAGTACAGCGCCCCGTATACTTCGCAAAAAAATGGGGTGGCTGAGAGGAAGAACAGGACGTTAATTGAAGGAGCCAGAACAATGCTGGCTGATGCTAAACTTCCTGTGGTGTTCTGGGCTGAAGCTGTTGCAACAGCCTGTTATATCCTTAATCGAGTTTTAACTGTTAAAAGATTGAATAAAACATGTTATGAACTTATGCATGGTAGAAAGCCTAACTTGAATGGTCTTGAACCATTCGGGTCCCATGTTCAATATTAAAGACGAACTCAAAATTTGGTGAGATAGCCGACGAAGGTATTTTAGTCGGATATGTTGTTGGGACACCCAACAGACGAGTCTTTAATCTATCGACCAGCAAGGTTGAGGTGGTGTGTAACACTGACATCACAAGTTACAAACCACCAAAACCAAGCACGGGACCCGCTGAGGCTTTCGACTATGATAAGCTTTTTAAATCTTTTAATTTGCCTTACTTGGATTATGCAGAAGTTGATGAGAGAATAGCTACGCAGATCCTTTATGATGAGGAAGAAAATTTTGTGCAACGTCCGCAGTACGATGAATGTCAACCTTCCTCGTCAACTGCTGTCGACACCCCTGCTGCCTCTACTGAAGACGAATTCTTCAATCCTTTTCACTCTCAACAACAATCGCCCATTGATGAACTATCTTCGAACCTGGAAGACAATCTGCAAGTCAGTTCGGTTCCGACTACTGGAGTTCATAAATATCACCCTTTGGAGAACGTGATTGGTGATCTGTCTGATGGTGTACAAACAAGACGAAGCTTGAATGAGGACACCTGTGTTTACGCAAGTATCAAAGAAACAGGTATCATTAACGAGTGCCTGTACACCTGCTTCATTAGCCAGATTGAACCAAAGAACTATCAAATGGCTCTAAAGGACAGCTCGTGGGTCGAAGCCATGCAAGAAGAGTTAGCCCAGTTCGAGAAGATGAATGTTTGGAAATTGGTTGCAAAACCGAAGAATGTGCATACGATTGGCACAAAATGGGTTTTCAAATGCAAGAGAGATGAAAAAGGGATAATTATCAGGAACAAGGCGAGGCTGGTTGTAAAAGGTTTTAATCAGCAAGAAGGGATCGACTACAATGAAGTGTTTGCTCCTGTGGCGAGATTGGAAGCGATTCGTTTGTTTTTGGCATTTGCTGCACACAAGGAGATGAAGGTGTTCCAGTTAGACGTGAAAAGTGCGTTTCTTAACGGTAAAGTCGATGAGGTTGTGTACGTTGAGCAACCTCCGGGTTTTTCTGACCCAGACTTTCCTGATCACGTGTACAAGCCAAGTAAAGCGCTATATGGGCTACATCAGGCCCCTCGTGCCTGGTATGCAACTCTATCAGATTACTTGCTTGAGAATGGGTTTGAAAGGGGAAAGATCGATAGCACACTGTTCGTTAAGAGAAAAGGAAGAGACTTTCTTCTGGTTCAAGTCTACGTGGACGACATCATCTTTGTTGCATCAAAAGTCGCCATGTGTCAGGAGTTTGAAGCCGTCATGAAAAAGAGGTTTGAAATGAGTGCTATGGGTGAACTAACTTTCTTTTTAGGATTGCAGGTTGATTAGAAGAAATATGGGATGTTCATTCATTAGACTAAATATGTCCAAGACGTTCTCAAACGCTTCAAGATGGAGGACAACACTCCATTTGATACTCCAGTTTGCGTCAACCATAAACTGGGTGCTGATTCAGACAGTGATGCAGACGTGGACCCCACCCAATATCGGGCAATCATTGGTTCTTTAATGTATTTAACTGCATCTAGACCTGATATTATGTTTGCAGTCTGTCTTTGTGCTCGCTTTCAGGCAAACCCAAAGGAATCTCACATGAAGGGTGTGAATAGGATATTGCGGTATCTCAAGGGCAAGCCTAAGCTGGGGTTGTGGTACACGAAAGGGGGAGACTTGGAGCTGGTCGCTTACACGGATTCTGACTATGGTGGATGCAATCAGAATTGGAAGTCAACAACAGGGGGGTGCCATTTTCTTGGTGGCTTATTAGTGTCATGGCAGTGCAAGAAGCAGACCTCAGTCGCCATTTATACATGTGAAGCAGAGTACATGGCAGCATCGAACTGCTGCTCTCAGGTTCTTTGGATACAACAACAATTGCGCGATTACGGTCTGAAGTTCTCTCATACTTCTATTTTCATAGATAACACTACTGTTATCTCAGTAACTAACAATCCCGTAAAGCATAGCAAAACTAAACACATTGACATTCGTCATCATTTTATACGGGATTGTGCTGAGAAGAAATTAATAGTGCTAGAAAAGGTTGATTCGTTAGATAATTTCGCTGATTTGTTTACTAAAGCGTTTGACAAAAATCGTTTTCAAAACCTTGTTGAGCTAAATGGGATGATCAATCCCGAGTAACCGTGTTTTTTGTTTTTATTTAAAAAAAAACAAAAAAAAAAAAACGTCACTATCGCTTAGAATTATGTCGGTTGCTTCAGTTTGAAGGACATATCTTCAGATATGTTTGTTCTCATTTCTACGTGTAGAGTATGAGGATAGCCGTTAACCAGATGACTGAAAGTGACCGGGGCGGTTTATGATGTGTTTTTTATTATTTCGCTGAAAATCAGTCGTTCATACTCAGTTAGAAGGACACATACTTGTATATGGTCGGTCCAGTTGATCCATTGGATCCTCAGGATAGCCGTTTACCTGAAAACTTTGACTTGATCGGGGCGATAGAATTTAAAATATTTTTTTAGGGAGATGAAATAATTTTTCAAGTCTACTACTTCGTAAGAAGTGTCTATACAATGTTTATATGAAAATTGATCCAACCTTGGAAAGTGATACACAAACTATTTCTGTGTGCTTAACTAGTGAAGTTATTAGGCCTAAAAGACTCTAGAACAGTCATTGTATGTTATGGTAGCTTTTTATGGTGCGTAAAAGTTGAAGTGATACTAACTAACTCTCCTCGAGTTTAAGTGGAAACTCATTAAGAGTTGTGCATGTCTTCATATATTTCTTTCCGAATGATAGGCAGAAAAGCGATTACCCAGTCATACACGAGCCCGTGAGTGTTCTGATTCCCGAGAAGATAGTGTGTCAAGAAACTGCAGTGATCCAGATTTGGGACTTGCAGTAGTTTACTGTTTACGGCAATGGAAATCTTTAAAAAAAAAAAAAATTTCAAGCCCTCTGAAATCTATTATGTTATACTTATCAATCAAGAGGCAAGACCGAGAACAAGATGAATATCGAGATGTATTTACAGCTTAATCAGACACTACGGGTCGAGGTCAACTCGGGGTGACTTGGGGAAAGCCAAATACGCTTTGAGAATAGATAGGAGACATCACATTCTCTGATGTGTTGCCCATTTATATTTTGAGCTTAACTGAACCTAACCCGTATTACAGAAGCGATGAAAACCATTCTAAGTTATTTACCTGCTTACAACCTGTTTCTTTATGTCATAATACAGCTGAACATGGATCTATGTGACAGTCACTTAATTAGTATGATTCCTGTTCGGATCTTTTCTAAAACATGTTGGTCCCCGACAAGACTGAAATTTGATCCCGTGTACTTTATTTCTAAATCTTATTCTACTTATCTCGTTTTATGATTTTATACCTGGTTACTTGGTCTTTGATCGTATCATTTAACTCTTTAAAGAAAGTTTTAAAAGTTAATTGCAAAATGTTCAAATTATAAGGGATTGTTTTGTAAAATATAGGCGAAGTTGTTTAAACATGCGAAGTTATGGGATAGGCGAAGTTAACCCTAATTTCGCCTGTATAACTTTGACCCTATATAAAGAAAATTTTGGTCAAACTCATTATTATTTTCTAAAACCAGCGAACTTATCAACACTTAACCCTCGGCGAAGTTGTCTTGTTGACTCAAAACTCAATTTTAATCTCGTTCATTCCGTGTTAAAGGTGTGTAGGGTCGTAGAATCTTATAATCAATGTCAATGGCGTTAATCAGTGGTTGTTTTGATTCAATTAGTGACCCCGTTCTTTCAAACATCCAACACCCGCTTTTCAAACTTGTTTTAACGTAGTCGTATTCAACTTGACCGTGTTGATCTCCGTCAAAACATGTTTGGTTGAGTCCGCAATCTCCAAACTGACCAAATTCACTTCGTTTGAACGTCTTAACTGTTGCCGCTTCATATTCAGGCGAAGTTACAGTTTAGGCGAAGTTATCCTTAACTTCGCCTGTTGATTTAATTGTTTCCCTTCACAAGAGGCGAAGTTGTGGTCAAGCGAAGTTATCATTAACTTCACCTGACCCTTTATATTTTTATCTCTAACTGTTATAAGGCGAAGTTATAGTTAAGACGAAGTTATTCACAACTTCGCCCTTTCCCTAACTTCGCCTATATATAAAAAATCATAACTACGATCATGGAAACAAGCGAAGTTGTGATTTGCTTCGACGTTTCTCTAACTTAGACAGTTTGTGTTGCAGATATGGCAGCTGTATCGGGAGCAGGTGGTGCTGGTGGTGACGAAGGAGGAGATAACAATCGGCAGTTTTTCCCGGGGCATAACGTGTACATAACTTTGGACCCGGATGCGAGCGGTGTTGATGATTTTCGCGAGATCATCACGTTTCTTATCCGCTCGCGTATCTTCCACGCTATTACTACAACACTGCCCATCTCCTTACCTAACATAGAAGATTTCTGGCAAACGGTTGAGTATGATTGCAGAGTAGAGCCCCCAGTTATGCGTGCAACGGTTAACAATCAGATAGTGCAGTTCTCGTCAGAACAGATACGGTTTGCTTTGCAGTTTGGGGATGAAACGAGAGATGACCCTACAGACTTCGTGGCACCATTCAGAGATGGTGCGTTTTTAAGAATGGGCTATTCTGGTCCATTGGGGGATACTCAGAGACGCAAGGGGTTTTTATTAGACCAATGGCGCTTTCTTATGCACGTGATGATCGTGTGTATGTCGGGGAGAAAGGCTGGTACAGATGGAATGGGCGCGATGATGCAGTCGGCGATGACAACACTGACTTACAATAAGCGTTATAGCTTTAGTCAGATGGTATTCTATGAGATAGACCGTCAAAGACGAGCGGTGGCGCTTGGGAAGTTCTTGATGTATCCAAGATTCCTTCAAATGATCTTGAATCACGTGGCTCCCACATTACCTCAGCACCGTCCGATTCGGTATGTGGAAAGTGTTAGCAAGAGAATCTTCGCTCAGTGTAGATCATCAAGTGCGAGGAGTAAACCTGAGCTCCGTTCTCGATATACTCCGTTATTTGGGTACTTGATCAACCCGGAGTATGTTGCAGCTCGTGGGGACGAGTTCGGGATCCGGCACTGCAACAGGCAGGAGCACCTCAACCACCGCCTGAGGTACAACAATCACTGCCTGCAGCACCTGTTGTGGCACCGGAGGAACACGTTGATCTTGAAGCTGCTTTTGGCGGCCAAGGATTCTTCGATATGGAACGTGTTGATCCAGCGGATGAGGTACAGGTCTCGGCTGCACAGGTTTCAAGTGTTGATGTGTCAATGGCAGCTACGATTGTGGCTGATTCTGATTCCTCAGATGATGATGTTGCTGAAGCTAGACAGATTTTGATTACTCAAGAAAGAATTCATGGGAAGAGAAAGAGAGACACCGACGACAGTGATTCGGATTTTGAGGAAGATCTACATCGTTTGGTTCGTAGAGCGAGAAGGAAAGGGCGGGTGCAGGTTCGGGAGCTGGTGAGAGCTCAAGGGTGGTCCGTTTTTCTCCACCCGCACTGTTTGGTATGACTATAGTCCCTACATCATTGCCAGTTACAGGGCCAAGCGCCGCGGATGTTCCCGTGTTGACTACCTCATCTTCCTTCGGCATCCCACCCACTACATTCCAGCTCTCGGCTCCGGAGATTGTGTCCTTGCCCCCTCCAACTCTTACTCCATCGGAGGTCGTTGCAAGGTTTGTTGAGTCGACGGTTGTTGCCACTGCAGGTTTGTCGAAAGATGCAGGTGGAGAGCTGCCAAGAACTGAACAAGCTCTTGGGACTTCCACAACTCAGGGGGAGTCAACGAGTACAGCTGGTGGTTCGGGGGGTGATGATGTGGTGGTTGTGGATGCTGAGGAGGTATTGGATGATGATGTTATAGGTGATGATGATGTGTTACCGTTGGAAGAGATCGAGAAGATAGGGGCTGAGATCGTGATTGACAATGAAGTTAAAGAAGGAGAGATTGTGGAGGAGAACATTGAGCATGAAATTCCGGCAGTTGAAAAGTCAGATCTGGGTCAAGATACGGAATGTGATGAGACTGAATGGGAGGAGCAGCCAAGATGGAAAGAAGGCTACGCTCAGTGGTTCGTAAAGACTAAGAAACCGGCGGTCCCTACTATGTTCAAGAAAAGTTGCAACATCAAAGGTTATGCTGAATCGAAAAAGGGGATTATTTGCTGGTTATATGATGAGCAGTTGAGGCTCTTTGTGATTAAACGGTATGATGGGGTTCAGTATTTCAAGAGGTTGTTGAGATCGTTGAATACGTTGCCTGAGTGTGAGGTGAATGACTTAGCCAGGTTGGGGTTGATAAATAGGAGTGATGATAACATGGCTAGGATCATTGGGAAGATAGTCTGGAAGGAAAGCATAAAGGAGAAAAAGTTCGAGCTGTTGAAACCGCATAAAGGAAAGCTCGTTGAAGACAGAGACAGAGGAATGAGAGCAGATGGCAAGCCTTGGATGATAATGAAGTATAAGCCGATCCGGTGCTTAAAAGAAGTGCCGATGAAACAAATGTCCAAGGATGTGCTCAAAGATCTGAAATGGTGGTACGTTGATAGTGAAACGGCTGAGGCAGTGATGGAGGAGGAAGATGAACAAGAACTGCTAAGAGTGTATGGTCCCATGCACTTAGTGAATTTGTCTCAAGCAGACTTGCAGGTGCTGAACGAGAAAAAGATATTTTACATTCCTGCTTGGAAAGAAGAAGCCAAGAAATACCAAAGAGTAGTTTCAGTTTGTGTACGAGAAGGCGTTCATGCTTGAAGACGGAAGATAAGAGATTTTTGAGATTACAAGACACGTGGTTGAAGATAGAAATATGAAGCTACTGCCAAGGGGGAGTCTGTTGGTACATGATGTCAGTAGTTCAGCATCTAGTGTCTGTAATTGTGTTAGTTGGTTTTTGTATTAATGTTTAAGCGAACTTGTCTCACAAGTTCGCCTGATATAGGCGAACTTGTGGAACAAGCGAAGTTAGTGACAACTTCGCCTAGCATGTTAGGCGAAGTTGTCGAATGATATATGCTTGTTTTAATAATTAACGATTCAGTACGTGTAATCGGTGATTGACATATCACGTGTTATTAGTTGCAATACAACGTGTCTTTTGGGTATTGTAACGTGTGTTTTCTTGTGTTTAGCGTGTATCGTCTTCTACGCTCGTATCGTCTTACATAGGGATTCCGCACCTACGTAGAACGAGATATTTCCGTGTAGATCCGATTAGGAACCTACATTCATCATGTCCATAAATGCTGCAGGGGCATTTGTTAGAACAAATGACATCACGAGGAACTCGTAGTGTCAATACAGCGTTCGGAACGCTGTTTTAGGGATGTCTGCCTCTTTCACTTTCAATTTATGGTAGCCTGATCTAAGGTCTATTCGTGAGAACCAACTTGAACCTTGCAGTTGGTCGAACAGATCGTGAATCCTTGGAAAAGGATATCTATTCTTTACCGTAAGCTTGCTCAACTCACGATAATTAATGCACATTCTCATACTTCCATCCTTCTTCTTCACGAATAAAACTGGTGCGCCCCACGGGGAAACACTTGGTCTAATAAAACCTTTGTCAAGGAGTTCTTGCAGTTGGGACATCAATTCTTTCATCTCGGATGGTGCTAGACGGTAAGGCGCTTTCACGACGGGTTGGGCTCCCGGTACTAAGTCTATCTGGAATTCTATCTCTCGCTCCGGTGGCAACCCCGGAAGATCCTCAGGGAATACTTCTAGGTAGTCGCTCACGATAGGAACATCTTTCATTTCTTTTATCTCGGCCGTAGCGTTGACAACATACGCCAGGTAGGCACCACACCCTTGCCTTAACAAACCCTCCGCTTTTATCATCGAAATGACATTAAGCCCAGAACTTTCCTTATCACCATAAACCGTCACCTCACTACCATCCAAAGACTTTAACCTTATTATCCTACTCTTACATACTATATGAGCTTCAAACTCAGATAACCAATCCATCCCCAAAACCACATCAAACCCTCCTAAGGTCATAACATACAAGGTAACAGGGAACTCATGTCCCTCTAACTCTATCTTACAGTTTTTAACCATTCTCATTATTTTAACCGAGGCATCACTAGCAGTTTCTACTATAAAAGTTTTAGACACTCGGCAACATTTCATTTTGACTAGTTTACTAAAGGTCGTAGCTACAAAACTTTTATTTGCACCCGAATCAAATAATACGGAAGCAGAGATACCATTTACTAAAAAACGTACCGGTCACGACATCGGGAATCTGTTTGGCCTGTTCTTGAGTCAGCATATAGGCCCTAGTCCTTGGCCTCCCTTGTTCAGCATCTTTCTTCTCACTTCCACCAGCTTCACCGCTCGTACAAGTCCTTGCCAAATGACCTGTCTTTCCACACTTATAACAGGCGGGCTTTGCATGGCAATCCTGAGCAAAATGCCCCACCTTGCCACATTTGTAACAAGCATTTGACCCTGATCTGCACTCCCCACCATGGGACTTTACACACTTATGGCACACATCATACCAGTGCCCCACTTGCATCCTCCAGCGTGCATCTTCCCGCACGTCCTACATGACCTCTTCTCCCACACCTTCTGCTTTTTGTCTTTGGTGTTCCACAACTGAGCGCCAGGTCGTTTAACAGGAGCGACCCACTTCTTGTCCTTCTTCTCCTCCCCCACAACAACATCATCCGCAGCCAGGTCCTCATAAACCATCTCTGCGAGTTCGACAGCAGAGTCAAAAGTAGCAGGTTTATTTGCCCTGACTAGCATGCGGAATTTCTGTGGCAATCCTCTCACATAACACTTGATTCTCTTAGCCTCAGTGTTGACCAAATCGGGCACCAACCTAGACATTCGGTTGAACTCGGTGGTGTACTCACGATGTGTCATCGTCCCAACCTTCAAGTTCAGGAACTTCATCTCCGCCCTCTCAACCTCAGCGTCAGTACATAATTTCTTCATAACCAGTTCTTTCAGATCCTCCCACCTCAAAGCCTTGATTTACTCTTGAATCCTTCTTTGCTCAATCGATTCCCACCAATACATCGCCTCATCTTCAAACGATTGGGTGGCATAACCGACAACTTGATCTGGACGACACTCGCTAATGCGGATAATTTTATCCATGGCGGTTATCCACTGAAGATTTAGCGATTGCGTCTCCCAAACCAGTCAGCTTCGGCGGGTCACAACCCTTGAAGGACTTATAGTTGCAATCGCCTCGGCCCCTCTTCCTATCATCAGCTTTCACAGACCTTACCTCACGCGAAGCCTCCCTCTCTCCTTAATCATCTTTCCTACCGCCTCGTCCTGCTCCTTCAGCAGTTCTTTCACGGCCTCCAGCAGACCCCTCTGGGTTCAAGTTCTTTACTGCAGTGGCTACAGCTTTTACAATAGCTGCTTGGATTAAAGGATCTAGTTGAACCCCTTCAGGTTCAAGTTCTTCACTGCAGTGGCTACAGCCATCGTATTCTGGAAAGGAAAACACAAACGTCATCACTCAAGGAACTATTTAGTACAAGGATAGTAAGGCTAACAGGTAATAACAGTGGCCAGCTGTGATTAGCTGATCACGTTACTTTCCGTGTCCTATACACTTCCTCTTATGAGTCTATTTGTTCTGATTCTACTCTAAACAGTTAATCAATCCAAAAATCAATTAATCCTATCCCTAACATTCACATATCCTTTCTTTAGCGATTAAAATAACATTAACATACATATTTAACCATACACTTTACCTTCACTGAGCTTGCATGAGTGACACATGGCTATCTTGAACTGACATCTTCTTTCTTTTCTTACTTAAATCCCATTCTCTGTTCGAGTCTAAGCATGTAGGATGCTTAAATCTCTCGAACTTTGCTCTGATACTAACTTGTAAGGCCCCATTACCGGTGCCTCATATTGGACGTTGGATTTACTCATAAACACAGTTCTAAATATCAGAGTTAATTAAAAACTTTCGTGGAATAATATAACTGTCAACCATCCATTACAAACATCCATAACTCGTATTTTAAAACATAACATAAAACATAGTATCAAAACATCACGACAAATCTTCAGATGCCGGCCTCCTCAGTATTGCATGTGTCTCCCTCAAGCCAGCTGTCTCAGTCAATTAGCCTGCGTGCATACTAAAAGTCAGCTACGCTGAGTGAGTTCTAGTTAATCAGGCAACATACAATACATTCACATATTTACCTATGCACCCGAAGGTACATACCTTCCTGTTATCTTACATACTTACATACTTACGTACTTTCATTCCTTCTTTCATATTAACATATGTACTTTCATTCATACACATACTTTTTAAAGAGCCTTCCACCCTATAACCTTCGCCAATATTATTAGGGTCGGTTCCTTACATTCGCCGATATTATTAGGGTCGGTTCCATACATTCTCCGACATTATTAGGGTCGGTTCCCTACATTCGCCGACATTATTAGGGTCAGTTCCCTACATTCTCTGACATTATTAGGGTCGGTTCCCTTTCTAGCCATACTTACCCTTCATATTATATATTCATCACGTACTTTCATACATACAAATTTCATACTTGGCATACTACATATTACCTTTCCTGTCGATAAGTGCAATATCCGAAGATCGTTCACGTACCGACAAGCTTTCCTTCACATTCGAAATATACATACATAAATAACATGTAAACCATACATGGCATACACTTACCATTTAAGGTAAGTGTATTAACTATTACATCGAGTATGCACACAGCCCCGAAAACATAACAAGGAATTGGGCTAGAAACTAACCTGAATGCGGTTACGTTCACCGTTAATGGTAATCCCTTTCTTGAGATGTGCACGATTAACTGTATAACAATTACACGTATCAATTAACTATTACTACTCGTATCGTATTTCTATATTAATTTAACCCACAACGAACGGGGGTCCGGGGGCAGCGCCCCTGGAAGCGAGGTTCTAGGGGCGGCAGCCCCTAGCAGGGTCCAAGGGGCAGAGCCCTTGGCTGGGGTCGAGCTGACCTGGAAAAATTTTATTTTCGTTAACTGTTTTAATTCCTAATTAGTTAACTCATTCCTCATAACGAATTAAGTCTGTTTCGCTATCCGATTCGTTACCGAACTTAACTTACTTGAACTTAATTGTAAGCGAACTTGTATACAAGCGAAGTTATATACAAGCGAACTTAGCATTAAGCGAAGTTAACTACAAGCGAACATATTCATAGGCGAACTTTATACGTGAGCGAACTTAGAGTGGCGAAGTTGTTCAGCAACGAACTTATACCTCAGCGAACTTGGTTTGGCGAACTTGGCCTGGCGAACTTGGCTTGGCGAACTTAGCTGCAGGCGAAGTTGTGTTAGTGCACGGTTTTGCGTCTAGAGTCTTTGTAATTATCATTAATGTTTATTTGATTATTTTAATGTAATATTTAATGTTATTTAGACTAATTTGTTATGTTTGAGTCTAGTTCGCTAAGAAGGTTAGCGAACTAAGACTAGTTCGTTAAGGTTAAGTCAAGTTTGCTAGGAATGTTAGCGAACTAGGACTTTATAATGTATTCCCTCCTGATTCGTTAGGGGATGTTAACGAATCAGGGGGTGGTTCGTTAAGTTATTTTATGTAACGAAGGGGATGCTGGTTCGCTAGGGGATGTTAGCGAACCAGATCGTCTTCTATAAATAGTGAACCACTGTTCACTTGTAAAATGTTGAAGTTTTAGGAGAAATAACATTATTCAGAAAGATTTAAAGTATTCTATCTCTCTCTCAAGCTTCACGATTAAACTTATTGATAATATATAGATTACATACTAATAACAATCGAGCTAAGGTATTAAAGAGTTAGATCTGTATAATTAATATTAACGTATAGATCTGGATCAGATCTAAGATATTGAGAAGAACGAGTGAAAACGGGATCAAACAAGTGGTATCAGAGCTTTCGGGGCTCAATTCGCTTGGTTTGATTGTTATTATTATAGTTTTCATGTTTATTTTCTGTTTGATTTGAGTTTGAATCGATTTGAGTTGATTTGGATTGAATCAGGATGGATTAGAGTAAATTTGGTTTGGTTTAGGTATTTTTGGTGTTTAGATAAGTGGAATTGGATTGTGGATTGGATTTGTGATGTTTATTTTGTTTTCGGTTTGAGTCCGTATACAGGGGATTAGTTTTAGTTGAAATTGGCTCGTGTAGTGTGATAATCAGTTACGAGATGTGTTGAGTTGAATTCGCTTTGCGATTACGAGCATTTTGGTATATTATTTGTTAGTTTTGGTTGACAATTGAGTGTGTATTACAGATCTGGAATTGATAAGTTTCTGGGTTTGATCTTCATATTTCTGGAAAATTGTTCTTGAATGTTTGAAGATTTGAAGATGAATGCGATTCGTTACAAAGTTTCAAGTGATTCGCTATGTCTTTAACTTGATTCGCTATCAGTTCTTGCCATTCGCTAATCAGTTCGCTAACTGATTCGTGTAAGTTAATTAATTCGTGTTATCTAGTTCGTTAACTAAATAACTGATTCGTTTGACACGTGTTTGTCTTGGAATTTGTGCCATAACAACTTTTTGCCACGTGGCAGAAAGGAATCAAGTTTGTTACAAACGGTTGTAACAACCTGATTCGTTATAGTATAATTTGCTATAGTGTTGATTCGCTCTCAACTGTAGCTGATTCGTTATTTTAATTCGCTAAGCACTCCTTAGTAATTCGTTAAGTTGACTTGGTCAATTCGTGTGATCAATTCGTTAAGTTGACTTGGTCAATTCGTATGATCAATTCGTTAAGTTGACTTGGTCAGTTCGTGTGATCAATTCGTTAAGTTGACTTGGTCAATTCGTTTGGTCAATTCGTTAAGTTGACTTGTGATTCGTTAAGCCTTCATCACATTCGTTATCTGTTTCGCCATTTGGGTGATTCGTTAACTGTATTTGTGATTCGTTAAATTTATTTGTGATTCGTTAAATTTATTTGTGATTCGTTAAGTTGACTCGCTAGGTTGACTTTTGATTCGCTAACACATTCACCTCATTCGTTAAGACTTGATTCGTTAAGATTCAATTCGCTACATTATTCACAGTTCGCTCAACCTTGTTTATTGATTCGTTAAACACAGTGTGTAGTTCGCTATAACTGTACACTTGTTTATTTTCAAATATGGCTGGTATGTATGCATTGGCGTCTCAAATTATGTTGATGCAACAGATGTTGCAACTTGATACTGAGATAGGTTCACATTCTAAATGTCCAAGATTGATGAAGTTCAGTGACTTTGCCAAATGAGAACCTCGGTTTTGTGCACATTTGGGTTTAGTTCATCCTGACTGCTCATATTGTCTTGATGAGGTTTATGTTGCACCAATGATTGGTGATGATACTATTGGGTATACTACTAAAGCTGTCTCTCAATACTCACAAGAAGAGAAGAAAGCTTTAGAAATCGAGATAAAGGCATATTCTACTTTGACTATAGCTTTACCAGAGAATATTTTTCATCAAGTTGGAAGTATCAAGAGATGTGCATCTTTGTTTCAACATCTACATATCAGAAGTATGGGAAACACAGCTGAGAGTAAGAAAGTGATGCTCAAGTTTCAATTTTGAAACTTTAATTTATTGAAAGGAGAAACAGTTGAAGAGATGACTACAAGATTTAGTCACTTAATTGTTGAAATGGATAAAATGAAAATGGAAATTTCTGAAAGAGATAAAATTGACACTATCAAGAGTGTGCTTCCTAGTTCCTATTCAACATTTCTCATGGTTTTGAAAGAGAATGATTATTTTTTGAATGAAGATTTGACAGCACTTGAATTTCTACAAAAGATCGAAGCTAGAGAATATGATCTTAAGTGTCAAAAATCTTCCAAAGAAAATCAAGATCCAGCTTTCTATGGTGGAAGTATGCCTCTCAGTTCAATAATCTCACCTATCACTGCTTTTCTAACTCGCCGCAAGTGAAAAAGAATCTGCTATATTTAATGATCCAAAATTTTGTTTCTACTCTGCTGGTAATTCAGGTGGTTCTGGAAGTTCCACTAGTACCAATCCATTTGCTACACCACCTAGTGTGAATATGAAGGAAGCTGAGCAAAACTTTGCTTTTCTGACGGCATTTATGTCCTCATATGAAAACTTGGTAAGTAGTAAAATTGCCACAAGTGAGCTAACTGATGAGGATTATGATCAGATAGATCTAGATGATCTAGAGATCATGGATTTGAAATGGAATATGGCCATGATTGTTCGTAAAGTTAAAAGATTCATGCATAGAACTGGAAAAGATCTTCCAACGTTAAACAAGAAGTTGGGTTTTGACAAATTAAAGGTGAAGTGTTATAATTGTCAAGAAATCGGGCATAATGTGACAAACCAAGAAAAGAATACACTGGACTTCGTGGTCAAAGTCAAAATGCTTCTTCACCACGAGGAAGTGATGCTGAAAAGAAACCATCTTCTTCTACAACACAAGCAATGTTAGCAGACGGGACTGATTGGTCACAACGGCTACTATGTAATGATGTTCAAGCAAATTTAGCTATGTTTGGGTTACATGAAGATTGTCAAGATGCTACTGGTAGTGTGTTGTCTTCAGATAATGATTCTGGATCTGATTCTGACGATTCTTTCGACAAGACTTCTGAATCAATGTTTGCTTGCATGGCTAAGATCAATGAGGTTAGTAATTCTATTTCTTCTACTACATTTGTTAAAGCATCATGTGTTGACTGTGAATCTAACAACTCTAAGTCAGATACTTTGAAAAAACAAAATGATAATCTTATAAGAGAAATTGCTTCTCTTAAGGACACTTATCGACAATCTCTTGAGTCTCAAATGAAGTCTCGAGAAAAGATTGAAGCATTGTCGACAAGTAATCATGATCTCAAAGCCGAGTTATCTGTGAAAATGACCATTAATGACCAAAAGTTTCAGGAAATTTTGAAACATCGTTCTAAGATAACTGAGCTTGAGAATGAGGTTCTTGAGTTGAAGATCAAGTTGGGTAAATTTCGAAATTCTTCATTTTTATTGAATGAAATTATTGAAGTTTCTGGAAAACAAAAAGATTCTAAGAAAGGTATTGGTTTTGTTGAAGTTCCACCACCTTTTCATAATGATTATAAAATTAATCCTTTTGCAAGAAAAGAAGAGGATTTGATTCAAAAGGAATCTGTGGTTTCTGAGAAACCTAAAGTGGTTAAACCTGAAATTGTTAAACCCCAAGTTGCTCCTCAAAAATCTCATGTCCAAAGCAAAAAGGTGTTTGTTGAACACAATGACGAGGTCATTATCGAGGATGTGTTTGAACCAGAGATTATACACAAGAATAAGAACATTCCCAGTTCTAATCATATTCTGTGCGATTTTCACGAATTTGAGGAAGCAGTGTATGGTTCACACAAATCTCAAGAGAAAAGAGAAAATTTAAAGAAAGTGAACTCTATGAAGGCAAAGAAGTCAGTTAAACCGAAAATTTCTGATGAGGAATTAATGCGTTTCATTAATCCTTCTAGTTCTAAGCCATCTGCTGCTAGAGTTTTTAAGTTAAAAGAAATGGACAAAATGTTCACTGAAAAAGACATTCCAATAAGTATTATCAAACCTGAACTTATTGAGAGTGTTTTTGTCAATGAAACTTCAAAAATTCAAGAACTTGAACGTGTTTATGCTCAAACAAAAACATCAGTTCAATATGATCCATTGACTAAGGCAAAACAATTTTTAAAACAAGCTAAGAAGATTAACTTTGTTAAATCAACTGGAACAGATACACTAAAAAGTTTTTCAAATAGTTCTAATTTAGATTTTTATTTAAAGAAGAAATCTGAATTATCTGATGAGTTTGCTAAGAACATGACTAAAAATGTGAGTCATCATCAACCATCGGCATCATCTATTCCAATTTCTTCTAAAAATTATCATGTGGACATGCGAACGTGTTTTTTATGCGGTCAACAAGGTCATGTTGTGAGAAATTGTAATCAGCAAAACTATCAGAATCTTCATCCTTTTATCAAGGACAAATCTAAGCCAATTCAAGTGGTTAAGGAGATTCTGAAACGACCAGTGTCGTTTGCTGATGATACTCATATTTTATTCTCTGATGTGAATCCTCGGAAGGTGTTTCATATCAATGAGACACACGGTCAAGTGAAACCTAAATTCATTCCAACTGAACCTATTTGTCAAAACAGGAATTCAAACATTGTTCAGGCAGCTTATTTAAGACGAAAGTCTAGGAAGCCAGTAACTTATTCACAAGTGGCTGAACAACAATTGAAAATTGTTAAAGTTAATGATCAATGAGAAAACCAAAAGGTGCCCAAGACTGAGGCCTGGGCTGCCTTTTTGAACTAATCACTTTTGTTTGTGTGTAGGGTTCATCCAAGACCATTTCTGGTGAAAACTGGATCATGGATAGCGGATGTTCTCGTCATATCACCGGAAATCTCGACCTATTGACCAACGTAAGAAATATTCAAGCGGGTTATGTAGCGTTTGCTGGGAATTCTGGAGGCATGATCACACAAGAGGGTGACGTTTCAAATGGTTATATTACATTTGAAAAAGTAAATTATTGTGACAAGGTTGATCATAACTTATTGAGTGTATCGCAGATTTGTGATAAAAAGTACACTACAATATTTACTGACAAAGAGTGTCTTATCTTGAAGCCGAGTTTTATTATTCCCGAGGACATGGTTGTCATGCGATCACCATGATCAAATGATATTTATGTCTTAAACATGAGTTCTAAGATATCAACATCGATCGAAACATGTTTTGTCTCGAAAGCAACCGAGAAAGACTCGATTCTATGGCATCGAAGAATGGGTCACATTCATGTTAGAAAGATGAATTATTTAATGGCAAATAATTTAGTTGAGGGTGTCTCGTTAAAGAACTTTAAGTTATCTGATCACTGTGTTGCATGCAAGAAGGGCAAGCAGAAGAAGAAGACACATTCTTCTAAGTTATTGAATTCCATTAATACTCCTCTTGAAAGACTTCATATGGATTTGTTTGGTCCAGTGAATCGTGCGAGTATTTCTGGAGACTGGTATTGTCTTGTAGTGACAGATGATTATTCAAGATATTCATGGGTGTTATTTATGAGTTCAAAAGATCAAACACCTGTTTTGGTGCAAAACCTTATTACTAAGATCGAATCACTGTACAAACAAAAGGTGAGGAGAATCCGAAGTGATAATGGTACTGAATTCAAAAACACTATTTTGGATTTCTTTTGTATTCAAAAGGGAATTCACCGAGAATATAGTGCACCTTATGTACCACAACAAAATGGTGTTGCTGAAAGGAAAAATAGAACTCTGATTGAAGCTGCACGTACAATGCTTGCTGATTCAAAGCTTCCTATTCAATTTTGGAATGAAGCAGTGAACACAGCTTGTTATACATTTAATCGGGTTCTAACAGTAAAACGACTCAAGAAGACAAGCTATGAAATATTAAATAACAGAAAACCTAATTTAAAGTACCTGGAACCATTTGGGTGTCCGTGTACAATGTTGAAGAAGGAATCGGGTAAATTTGATGAAAAGGCTATCGAAGGATATTTCTTGGGATATGCGTCTCCAAAGAAAAGAGTATTTAATTTTAAATCTGGCGGTGTTGAAGAATGGTACCATGTGGACTGTCAAAAGTACACAACTCCTCCTCAAGGGAAAGGTCCAGACTGGATGTTTGATTACGATAGTTTATTTAATTCCTTTATTCCTTCGACTGAACACATCGATGAAGATCTGATTAGAGCATACTTTGAAGAACATTTGAACATTCCAAGCTCTTCAAGTTCTAATGTAGTTGAAGTTCAACCAGAAGCTACAACTGAAGAATCTCAAGTTGTTCCTCCAGTTGTTATTGATAGTGCTTCTACTTCTTCCGATGATGATCAAGCTGAGATTCAAGTTATTGATCTTGATAGTGATAATGCTTCATCTCTCGAGTTGGGTGAACATTACAATAATTTATTTGATAATGTTGTTGTTCCTGAAAATCCTACTATTCGGATTCATGGATATCATCCACAGGACAATATCATTGGAGAACTTGATGTGGGCGTTCGTACACGTCATCAAGTTGCTTCGTCAAGAGACAATAACGTATTGAGTGCTTGTACTAATTTACACTCTTCGGGAATTGTGAATATTGCTAAATTCAATTTCTTTCTATCTCAAGTTGAGCCAACGACAGCTCGTAAGGCACTTGAAGATCCTTCTTGGGTAGAAGCTATGCAAGAGGAATTACAGCAGTTTGCACGATTGGGTGTTTGGGATTTAATAGACAAACCTGCTAGAGTCAAGAAAGCTATTCCGACTAAGTGGGTATTTAAATGTAAAAAGGATGATCGAGGGGTGATTGTCAGAAACAAAGCACGTCTAGTGGTGCAAGGTTTTCATCAGCAAGAGGTATTGATTATACTGAGGTATATGCTCCAGTTGCAAGATTAGAGTCGATTCGAATCTTCCTGGCTTATGCTGCTTATAAGAATATCAAGGTTTATCAAATGGATGTTAAAAGTGCTTTTCTCAATGGTGAACTACATGAGGAAGTGTTTGTTCGACAACCACCTGGTTTTGAAGATCCTGATTATCCAGACCGTGTTTATCGTTTAAACAAGGCCCTGTATGGTCTACATCAAGCCCCGAGAGCTTGGTATGGCACGCTCGCCGACCATCTGACTGATAATGGCTTCAAACAAGGAACTGTTGACTGCACTTTATTTCATAAAACTGTTGGTGATGATCTTCTTCTAGTCTAGATTTATGTTGATGATATTATATTTGGGTCTACAAACGACACTTTATGTAAGGAATTCGAGAAGTCCATGCAAACCAAGTTCGAAATTAGCTCGATGGGAGAGATGAATTTCTTTTTAGGGCTGCAGGTTCATCAATCTGATAAGGGAATCTTCATTCATCAGACTAAATATGTGAACGATGTCTTGAGCCGATTCAAGATAACTGCCGGAAAAATCCCTTCAACTCCTCTTCCAGTGGGTCACAATTTATCACCGGATGAATTGGAGGATACTGTTGATCCGACCCTTTATCGTGCTATGATTGGTTCTCTAATGTATTTAACTGCTTCTCGACCCGACATAATGTTTGCTGTTTGTGTGTGTGCTAGGTATCAAGCTAGTCCCCGAGTGACTCACCTGGCAGCGGTCAAGCGTATTTTGCAATATCTACGGGGGAATCCTGACATCGGGTTATGGTACCCCAACGATAATACTTTCGATTTTACCGCCTACTCAGACTCAGATTATGGAGGATGCAAGATCAACTTCAAATCAACGACTGCAGGATGTCAATTTTTAGGAAACCGGCTTGTTTCCTGGCAGTGTAAGAAGCAGACAACGGTCTCTACTTCAACCGCCGAAGCTGAATATGTTGTAGCGTCGAGTTGCTGTTCCCAGGTTCTGTGGATACAACAACATCTTCGCGACTACGGTTAAAAGTTTCTTACTACTCCCATCTTGATTGATAATTCTGCTGCTATAAGTATCACCAAGAATCCCGTACAACATTCTAAAACGAAACATATCGAGATTCGATATCATTTTATACAGGATTGTTATGAAAAGAAATTAATTGATCTTGAGAAAGTGCACACAGATTTTCAAAAAGCCGATCTATTTACCAAAGCGTTCGATAAAACACGTTTTATTTTTTTGCTTAGTTTAAATGGATTGAAGACCCTTGCTGAGATCCTAAAATTAGGATAATTATTTTTTTTTGCTTTTATAGATTTAGTTTTATTTTATGTTTTAGATTTTAGGGGGAGAAATCTAGAAAATACAAAAAGAATGTGTTTTCGTTTGTATAGATAAAATCCAAAAACATTAAAAATTAAGGAAAAATTCCAAAAATATTGTGATTTCTGTTCTTTAAGTTTTTTCCTTTAAAATTTAGAAAAATCAAAAACATTTTAAATTTTGAAAAACCAAAAAGAATGTGATTTATGTTTTTGTACAGAAAAATCCGAAAACCCAAAAAGATTGTGAAGCTTATTTTGTTTATAGGAAATTTGAAAAAGACAAAAATATTGTGTTTTTAAAGTTTGTACAGAGAAAATCCAAAAAGATTTTTAGATTATTTTCTCACTGAAAATTATGTCGGTTATTTAAGTTTTTAAAGCATGCTTGCATGTCTTGGTCCTATGATTCACTTGTGAATTGAAGGTTAGCCATTTATTTATTAACTTAAGTTAACTGGGGCGATTAAATTTATTTTTATTTTGTTTATATGCTCCTCAAAATTTTGAGTTTTTGAAGCAAAAAGAGAAAATAATAGTACATTGATTAATTTGACCCCAAGTTCAGCAAAAAGTAAGCTTAAAAGACTGTGTGCTTAATTGTATTGGTGCATTGGTAGGTCTTAAAACAACCCAGTAGAGTAAAGTATGTGATATAAACATAAAGAAATGCAAAATTGAAAGGGGTGTTAGTCTTTAGCAAAAGTCTTGGTGAGGATGGCAGAAATGTAATAACCAGTCATACTCAAGCCTTTTATTTGTTGATCACCCAAAAATCAAATAAAGCAAATAACAAGCGTTATGATTCTGGACACTGTGAGTCTTTATGCGGCTTAACTATCTGGGTATTCATATGCATGAATTTTTCACTCGCTTTCTAGAGCAAACCCAAAGTCATTAAACTTGATCACCGCTGTACTTCGTACAATTTAAATTACTGACTTGATCAAAATCCGCTGTTAGTCATACAATTGTTCCTCCCTTGCGTGCGTCTTAATACCATTAAGAAACGAACCCCAGGGGATACAATGTATGTAAGCCGACAGATGGACTCGTGCATATTCACTCACAGTAAAGGAAACTTGATGCATTGCTCAAAATTTCTCAATTGGTATCAAATTTTTGATCAACAATATAATGGTTTAAGTCAAGTTAGGGTGATTTGGCAAAAATTAAATTAAGCTTGAACTGAGATTAGAGGCTGATAACTTCTGATATTCTGTGCTCTAATTGAACTATTTAATCATATCACAAAAATACTTGAATGTGTGTTATTAGATTTATGTGGACAACAATATCAATGACCGACTTATCGCCAGTCATAATATCGCTGAAATATAAAACTGTGATGGAAGGGCAATTTGGTCAATATGATTCTCTGCTCAAACTCAACAAAAATACAAAAATATGTACTGCTTTTGATAAAATCATTGAAAAACACAAAAAGATGGTCTATTTTAGAGGATTGGATATTCTTCTGTAAATACATTCTTTAATTGTTTATTTTTACAAAATATCAAAAATATTTTCGTCTTCTTTATACAATATATTTAAATAAATTTTTAAGTTAAGTTTCGGAAATCTGAAACAATTTTAACGTATTAGGTTGTCTGGATATAAGGGTTTCTCGATAATTTAACTTATTGATTTATTTCATTAATTAATTCATTTATTTATTTAATTTAAAATTAAATAAACGGGTTTAATTCGCTAAAAATCTATTCGTTATGTATGGTTAACGAACTAGATGATTCTTTAGCGAACTAGCTTCTGGTTCGCTAACCTAATTCGGTTCCGCACTCTGTAACGAATCATCCCTTCGTTATACATATTTAACGAATCATGACACGAATCATGTCTTGATCCGCTATCTTTAATTTAACGAATCACATTGTGATTCGCTAACATAAGGTAACGAATTGAGTTAGCGAATGGGCTAATTCGCTAACCTTAAGTTAAACGAATCGTCTGATTCGTGCAAGTTGTGCCTAGGGTTTCGTGTATCGCTATATAAGACAAGATAACGAATAGTATTCCACTGTTCGTCTTCTTTCTTCATCTTTCAGAAACTATTCAAATTCTCTCTGATATTTTCGATCTTTAAGTTTGAACATTTCAAGATCAATTTGAGTTTCTAAGGTATAAATGTTCTTGGCGATATCATTTTCGTCAAAAATGACATTGATTTAACTGTTGAATTATGTAATTTTAGAGGTTTAAGGGTTTTGAACCTTTGAAACCGTTCTGTGTATAATTTATGTTATTAATTGTCTGATTTTGTTATCATTTTGATCGGAATCACTTTCCGATACCCTTGGTGGACTCTAATCAATATTTGATTATTGTTTGCTGGGTTAATTATTGTTATGTGTTCTTGATATTCACTGTTGGTTCGTTTGATTATTAACACATTTGGGTAATGAGTCTCAATCTCATTCACCTACATTAACGAGTGTGTTTCCGAGCTTAACGAGCTGATTATCTTGTTGATTCGACGACAATTATGGTCTAATTGAATCTGGGTTTAAATTGTTGACTATTATTGTTCTTGATAATTTTGACCTTGACTTTGTGAAGTCAAAGAAAAAGTCTTAATTTTGACCATTCGTTAGTCTTAGCGAATTGGAACTGTTTCGTGTCCAATTCGTTAAGATTTCACACGAACTAGCTTAGTGAATATGATGTCACACGAATCAGAGTTTGATTCGCTTAAAATATAACGAACTAGAGTTTAGTTCGTTAACTTATTTAGTGATTCGCTAGGTCTAGTTCGTTAAGTTATTTACTTGATAGCGAATCGCCAGATTCGTTATCTTTGTATAACGAATCAGTGTGATTGTTAACGAATGACATTAAAAATATATATATTTTAACTAATTTACTAGATTGCATATTCATTTAATTTAATTAAAGTATATAAATCGTCTAATACGAGTAACTAGTTTAATTTACACATATTTTTGGATAGATTGTGTGTTATCTATTCTTATGAACGGTTTGTTATTTATACAGTAAATCATGGCTGAACAAGAACAACCACAAGGACAACCACCACAACAAGCTCAACAAGTCGAAATGATTCTATTACCGTTCGATAAGAAGCACAACATATGTGCTTATGTCGATCATGATGTGGCTGATTTAAGGACGTTCGGAGCTATGTTGAATTTCTTACGCCGTTCGAAGATACATTATGCAATCACTGCTAAACCTAAGGTGTACCTTAGTATAATCAGGCAGTTCTGGAACACGGCAATATATGTTGAGGAAAGTAATTGGGTTCAAGCTACAATTAATCAGCTTTCGATCACGATTGATGTTGAGGTCATTCGTCGGGTACTTCAATTTGACGATAGTGATGATTACCCAAGTGATTTTGACAGGACGCTGGTTAGGGAGCTATTCACAAGATTAAATTATGGGGGTGATATTCGTCGATCAATGTTGAACAAGAATGGGTTGTGTCCACCTTACAAGTATTTGCTGCATGTCTTGCTTCATTGCTTGAGTGGACGTCGCGAAGGTTTCGATGAATGTAGACTGAGCTTACAATCGGCATTTGTTTCTTTAATCCTACACAAGCCATTTAACTATTCAGAACTCATCTTTGATCATTTGAAAGAGCAAGTTCAGCAAACTCTACCGTCAAAGAAGTTCTTGATGTATCCACGCTTTCTACAATTAATTATTCAAGATTTGATACCGGATTTGGTGATTGATCGATCGTTGGTGAACGATGTTCTTGATATAGAACATATGAAAGCTGAAACGGTGCATCGGATGTTGATTTATCGAAAGGATAAGCCACAGGACAAAAGGATGATTGGTCATATAATCAATCCAGATTATGTATGTCCTTCTAATGAGCGCTGGATCCATGATGACTCGGATTCCGAGCGTGAAGGGGGAGAAGGTGGGAACAATGATGGTGGGGATGATGATGGTAACGATGGTGATGGTGATGATGGAGCTGGTGAGCGAGCTCTGAAAGAACAACAAGATGCAGTTGATGCTGCTCTAGCTGCTACCATGAAAGCTCAGCAAGAAAGAAAACGAAAAGGTAAGGCTGTAGATACTGATGAGCCACCAAAGAAGCCCCGTGTGTCCTCTGGGGCTGGTGTAATTATTGGTGCACCACCACCTCGTCAATCAACTACTCAAAGCTCAGCGGTGCCGCTAACTACTAGCACTCCGATGCTTACTTTGACCACGACGATGGTGTCACATGAGAGGCTTGGTTTAATTCCTCAAATGGCGTTGACCGAAATACCGAGGCCTCCTGCTGTGCTGTCAACTGTTTCCTCCACCACTACAATGGGACCTCCTCCTCTGCCAACAACTACTTTTCCTCCGCCTCTGCCTAGTGATGTCTCATTCATGAGAATCACTCGCCCTCAAGGACCTATTCAACCAGTTCATCCATCTGTATACAATTTGTCACCTGGACGTCAAACGGAAATGCTGCTTAATCTGTTACACTTATATGAAAATCAAATGGCAGCTGACCGACTCAATCAAGAACGACTCATGGAGAATCAACGAAAAATGATGAGTTACATTTCGTTCTGCCAGAAGGAGACCAAGTCGTTGCGTGCGATTGTTGAGTCTCAGGGGGTGAAATTAAAAGAACAAGATGAGTTAATTTTACAATTAACTTGTAAAGAAGATGCCCTCAAGAAACTCAAAAATGATGATGATGATCCTGACGAGTCTGATGCAGGAGGTGAGCCTAAACAATCGCATGGTTCATCATCTGGTGCTGGTGTGAGTGGCGCTGATGATTCAAACAAACAGATAATTTCATTTCAAGATCCAACAGCGGCCAAGCCAATAGAAATGATTGAGGCTAACACGGTGATATTTATTGATGAATTGGGGATGGTTAGAAGTGTGGTAAACAGAGATGAGATACAGATCAGTGAGTTTGTGGTTAGATCCTTGACAAGGGAGCAGATCTCGATTCTACTTGGGCTAAATGACGATCAGCTGACTGCATTAGAGACTGAGCCCGATGTCGAAGTGATCAATGAGAACGAAATGGAAGATGATCCGTTATTTATGGATACGGATTTTATTTATGAGAACGAGGAAATTGAGATGGAAGATGTTACAGCTGAAGAGTACCCGGACTTGTATCAACACGCAAATGTTGATCAAGGTGCTCCGGTATTCCATGAAGACGTAATTAAAGAAACTGAGGATGATTTGGAGAAGATTGTGCAGCGAACTGTTCCTTCACTAAAGGAAGTGACTGATGATGACATTGAAAGATGGTTCAAACGCCAGAAAGTGGGTAAGATCATCAGTGCTTTTCGGTATGTAGATAAAGAAAGAAAGGATACAGCTGCTGCTTGGATTGAGGCAAATCAGATGACTACCTTCAAGACTGTTTCTAAGGTACATGGTGATATTGTCTCCTGGCTCTATGATTCAGACCTTAAGGTATATATTGTTAAATGGGAAAAAGGTGTGCAATATTACGAGAGGATAATGGATGTTCTAACACTACCGCGTTGGGATGTACGCACCCTTGCGAGACGTCCATTTATCAATCGTGGGGGTAGCCGAACTGCTGAGTGGTTTCATCAACACTTACTGTTCGAGGTCAATCATGGCTTCAAGTTCTTCATGCCCCAGGTCCCAAGACGTAAACTTACTGATGAGATTGATCCAAGGACCGGCTGGAAGAAACTTGTTTTGAAAGTGAAGCCACCAAAGACAATGAAAAGAGTTCCTGTGAAGACAATGCCTCAAGATATTTATCTGTCTTTCAACCGTTGGTACTATGACAATCGTACTGGCGAGGCCGTTATTGTTCGTGGTCGAGGACTACAGACTGAGCTCATCAAGATAATCGATCCAATGTGGTTGGTTAATTTATCAGAGACAGACAATGACGTGCTATACAGGAAGCAGATTTTGTTTGAACGCCAAGAAGATTACGACCTGGCTATGCAATTCCAACTTGTTGTTCGTGTATGCCATGAACATGGGATTTATATTTGTAGAGATTGGCAGACAAAACGTTTCAAATAAGTTAAAGACAAAGAGCTCAAGACGAGGGGGTGTCTGTTAGTGCACGGTTTTGCGTCTAAAGTCTTTCTAATTATCATTAATGTTTATTTGATTATTTTAATGTAATATTTAATGTTATTTAGACTAATTCGTTATGTTTGAGTCTAGTTCGCTAAGAATGTTAGCGAACTAAGACTAGTTCGTTAAGGTTAAGTCTAGTTCGCTAGGAATGTTAGCGAACTAGGACTTTATAATGTATTCCCTCCTGATTCGTTAGGGGATGTTAACGAATCAGGGGGTGGTTCGTTAAGTTATTTTATTTAACGAAGGGGATGATGGTTCGCTAGGGGATGTTAGCGAACCAGGTCGTCTTCCATAAATAGTGAACCACTGTTCACTTGTAAAATGTTGAAGTTTTGGGAGAAATAACATTATTCAGAAAGATTTAAAGTATTCTATCTCTCTCTCTCAAGCTTCACGATTAAACTTATTGATAATATATAGATTACATACTAATAAAAATCGAGCTAAGGTATTAAAGAGTTAGATCCGTATAATTAATATTAATGTATAGATCTGGATCAGATCTAAGATATTGAGAAGAACGAGTGAAAACGGGATCAAACAAGTTGCCCAGCCGCCGCCTCTGTTCGATCTTAATCCCCCATAATCATCTATGTTTTAACGTGGATCATCTATGTTCTAACGTTGAATTCTTAAGTACGATATTAACCAAACCCGTAAACGTTCTTATGTTCAGTTTCAGATAGATCTTGACCCGAAAGCGTATAAAGTTTGGACCTTTAAGATTTAAACATTCAAAACTATATCTTAGGGTTCCCTTTTAACGAGCCGTTATGCTCACGGGTTCATTAGGTTCGTTTTATCATCAAGTTTGCTACTTTAATACTTGTTCATACTCAACCTACTCTAGGTTCAAGTTTCAAGACTAGACGTTTATTAAAATGTAAACTTTAAAGGTAAAACAACTTACCTTTATGCGTTTTTCGGTCTCGGTTAACTTGCTTATGGACTCTAGATCTTGTGTATAGCTCGTGTAGTAACGATCTATCAAGAATCACGTTGCTTGGCCTTGGATCTCACTCTCTCTCTCGGCCGTTTATATGTGTAGGTGTATGTGTGTGTTTTTGAGTGTATAGGCAATATGGATAGATGGAATGAGGATTAGGGTTTTAGGGTGGTTTAGGGGATATTTATATCACTTAAATCCAATGGACCTAAGGCCCATTACCCTTTTAATCTATCTTAATTAATCCAAGTCCATGACTTTTCTTTATCTAATACTAATTAGTAATTTAACGCCCGACAGTTTAACACAACTCTCTTTATTTAATATTAGAATATTTAGGGTGTTACATTATTTAAGTTATGATATTATTATTTCTGCATTTACAATTTTATCAAACTTTTATTTTATGTTGTAAATCATGTGGTTTTTATAGCAAAATTATGTGCCACTAAAAGTAGTACATATATTTAAACAGAAATAGTTTTTGCTGACACAAAATTTGTGTGACAAGAGTTCTTTTAACATTGCGGCAAAACAAAAGTGACACTAAAACTAGCATAAAGATACAAATGGGATTAATTTTTAACGGCATAAAAATTGTGCCACAAAAGACTTTTATTATATTGTGGCAAAAAAAAAGTGCCACTGAAAGCCTTAAAACTTTGTGTGGCAGAACGAAAAAGTGCCACTAAAAGGCTTTAGCGTCACCGCTTCTAGTGGCACTTTCTTGTGTGCCACACATTCGTTTTTAGTGGCATTTTTTTTTGCTTTTTGTGGCACTATTTTTATGTCACTATATGGCATTTTTTTGTAGTGTCCCAGCAGACAAGTTTTTAGCATACCTTTTGATCAGTCTACTTCAAATACTTTCTTGAACAACTTAATTACTCCCACCAGTCAAGATAGTATTCGTTAACTCATATTGATGTTATAAGTCTAGTTTTTATTATTTCCAATTACTCCATTTTGGTTATAAATGGTTTTGCTTTAATGCTTTAACAACTTAAAATTCCTTTTTTAAAGCATTATTGTCTACTATATTTAAATGTATTTTTTTTATTTTTTATTTTTAATTTTTAGAGAATGTCTTTAGAAACCAAACATCCGTAGGCCAACCAGATGTGGTATCTCCTGTTTCCATAGAACCAACAATTTTTCAAGAAGAGGATGCTTATTATTTTTATTATTCTCCTAATGGTACGAAGTATTGGCGTCCAAAGATTGATAACAATTGTAAAACCTATTGAAGGCACTGTTTTTAAATCCTGGGAAGATGTTGTTACTATGTATTTTAAGTATGCTGAAGAATTTGGTTTTTCGGTCCGCAAAGGCCAAACTAAGAAATGGAAAGGTGTCGTTACACACAAGTATTTGAGGTGTAACAAGTACGGTACCCCCAAGGCAAACGTTCATTTGATTCCATGGCTGAACCCTCAATGTATGTCAGGCAAAAGACATTCACCATAACTGATTGCAAGGCTCACCTAGGTGTTTCATTTTGTCGTGAAACATCTAACTTTATTCTGTCTAAGTTTGTAGAAGATCACAATCATTGTCTTGTTGACACTTTTAACCATGACTTGACTAAGATATCTAGAAAGCATTCATTTTCAACCAAAAAATTTATCCACCAGACGAGTTTAAATAGAATTGGCCCTACTGTTGCTCATCGTTACTTATCTCAATAAAGGGTGGTCATCATAACGTTAGATGTACACCTATTGATTTCAAGAACTTTTACAATGGAGTGAGGATTTTCATATGTGATAGGGATTCCCAGCTAGTTATTGACCGGTTGAAAGATCGTTACGAGTGTTGCCCCGAATTCTTTTTTGATTTTACAGTTGAAAATGGCAAGTTAAGATCTATCTTTTGGGCTGATGAGATATCCAAGTTAAATTATAAAGCTTTTGGTTACGTTTTGGCTTTTGATGCCATGTATCAGACTAATAGGTCAGTCATTTGATTCCACGTTTTGTTTTTAATTTATCTTATGTACATTTATATTTAAAACATATGTTTCTAATGTTAACAAATTTTACTTTTCCAGGTACAAAATGATATTTTTTCCCTTTGCTGGTGTAGATCACCACAAAAAATATGTTACTTTTGGAGCTACCTTGATCGATAGTGAGACTATCGACCTTACAAATGGTTGCTTCAATCCTTTCTTAATTGACATGGCGAACAACCCAAGTTAGTTTTAAGTGATCAGGATCCTTCTATGCGGCAAGCAATAGTTTATATATTTTCTGAGTCACGTCATAGGCTTTGTATGTGGCACATAATGAAGAAATTGCCGGCCAAGGTTATGATCTTAAATTTGAGCAATGATTTTTTTTTTGATATCTGTGTTATGTCTTTTTGATATGTTTTTGTTTCTTTTACATTAGGTATCTGGTGATGTTATTGAAAATACTAACGTTCGTTCGAGACTACATTGTCTGGTTTGGAATTTTTTTATCACCCCTGATACATTTGAGTCCAGATGGAACTATCTTATTGAGAAGTTTGGTTTACAAGACAACGAGTGGTTGGATGATATGTTTGATATCCGAGATTGTTGGGTTCCTGCTTATTTTCTTGATATCCCGTTTTGTTGTTTAATGAAGACTACATCTCGTTGTGAAAGCTCTAATGCAACATTTAAAGTCAACTCAACTAGCGCTAATACGCTTGTCCAATTCATGTTGTGTATGGAGTCTAGACTTGACAATCATCGTTATTCTCAAAGAAGTTGTGAGAACAAGACTTCATCTACTTCATTAAAAGTTCTACTGGTGAAGAAATAGGAAAACATGCATTTGATTTGTACACTTAAACCATCATTAATGAAGTTATAAAGGAGATAATGAATGGAAAGTATTGTTGTTATGTAACAAATACAAAATCCGTTGATGCTCATGTTTATATTCTGTGACACACTTGGACAAAAGGAAGGATATAACCAACGTCTTTCTGGTACGTTAAGGAACATGTTTTAACACGTTAACATATGTTATATTGTTAACATATGATATACATTAACCTCAAAACATATGTTATAAGTGAACTCTACGTTAACATATGATATAATCATACATTTTCTTTTTATCCTACAGGTTAAATTTGATCATGCTGACAACTCGGCGTCTTGTTCTTGCATGGGATTCACTTGTATTGGTTTTGTATGCCGCCATGTGTTTTGTGTTTATAGAATTAAAAATAGTTGACAAGATCCCTTTGAAGTATGTAAGTGTTAGGTGGAAACGGGATGTTCTACCTAGAAGTGTTTTCTCACTTTCAAATCGTTTTAGTGTGGATTCGAACCCTCAAAGTGTTTTACGTTTTGAGATTTTGGAGATGGTTAGTCAATGTGTTGACATGTTGTGGGTTGATTCTGAAGTTCTTAACTCTTTTGCTATGAAGGTTAAAGAATTAAAATCTGTGTTTTTTGAAAAAAGTTTTAAAAATGCGGATGCTGTAGATGACAACGAATATGTTTTTGTAGAAATTATTGGCAATGTGAACGAAGGTGATGATTTTATTGAGAATCCAGATGTTGTTCGGAAAAAGGATGTGGCAAGGCTCGTCGAGTGATGGGTGAGACGGAGAAAAATGTAGAGAAGGCAGGTAAAGTTGCAAGGTTATGTCGTACTTGCGATGAGTATGTTTATCATGATTCTCATAATTGCCCTTTAAATCCCAAGAAAAAGAAGAAAAAGTCTTTGGCAGAGCCTTAAATCAGTGACAATGTTTAGGTTGTTCATGGGATTAATAAATAAATTTCATAGGAAGGCATGTTAGGTTTTGATTCTTATTTTGTTCTCATTTTTTAGCATGCTCCTTCTTAATTACCTATTATGATGTATGACATTGCAAGTGGTATAATGATTATGTTATATTTTATTTTTTGTTTTTTTCAATTTTCTTTTTTATTAGTTTTTGTTTGTTAATAAATTTAGGTTATTATCCCTGTGGACTTAACAACCATTTGACTTTTGGACTTACATTTACAACCATATTTATAACACATCACATCTTCATCTAACCTCCTATATTTTTTCATTATATAAAGGTGATACTTGAACTTTTGTTTTCTACAAGATCCCGTTTTCCAATTTTTATCATGTCTACACCTCCTCGTAGATTAGTTCCTCTTTCTAATATTAAAATAGAGTCGTCTTCCAGAATGTAATTTAAACTTGTGGTCAAAAGAGAGAACCTACATTCCTTCAAAACTTACCCAAATTTCGTTAACCTAAAGTTGAAGAATTTAAGTACAAAACCCCGAAGGTTGAGAGGTACAAAACCCCGAAGGTTGAGAGGCCCAAAGTTGAGCAAAGTTGCATAAAAAATTCTAGTCGCTGTGATAAACATCACGATGATGAATGGATGTTTTATTATGATTTTGATAATCCCCTCCCTAACATCACCACTCTGTTTCCATACCCGACTCCGTCTTTTGACTTCTGTCACTGTTTCAAACGTTTCTACTTTGTTCGTTAGTTTGTGAGACCCTCACTTCAGTTGGTCAAAATTATCTAACTTTATTTACTCTATCTCATGTATTTTTTTTAATTTTAAATGTATTAGGTGGTTTTGTAATGTTTCCCAATGTATGTGTACTATGTTCAAAGTATATTGTTTTTTAATTGTAATAGATCATGAGAAATATGTTTGGTCACTATTTAGTTTACTATATTGGGAAACGTGTCAAGGACCCATCGTATAAATCAATTAATTGACCTATCTACTTTCCCTCCTACCATATGTTGTTACATTTATTTTCGTTTATTAATTTAATATTTCTTCTCCACCCACTGAGTTGTTGTTAAATACCCATCCAAAACTCAGATACTCATTCTACAAGGTTGCCATCAAAAACCCATCCAAAACTCAGACACACCAGTATGTATGTTTGCTACTGCTATAAGATTGCCACCTTACGTACGTCTTGGGCCGATTTGAATCCTGGACGCTGTTTTTATTCATGTCCTCATTTGGTATATTATGTCCTTTATCTGCATAATTATGTTTTTCCCAATTACACTATTTTTTATTTTATTTATTTTTTAAATATGTTTTTTTAATCTGCAGGAGAACAAGTGTGGTTACTTTGTTTGGCTAGATCAGCCCATGTGTGACCGTTCAAAGCAAATAATCCCTGAGTTGTTGAAATCAAAAAACAAGCTTGAAGTTGATGTCAAAGGTTTGCAACGTCAAATATGCGATATGTTTATGTTGAGTTTTATGATGTTTAATCCATGTGTTTGCTGCTGTCCAAAAATAATGTGTAGCTAAACTTGTTAGTTCTACCTAGGTTAGATGATTATTGTTAGGTTTTAGTGAGTAATATGGATTGATGATCATCATGGCTTGAATTGTTAATGAAAAGTTTGGTTTAACATTGAATTAGGTTGTGTTTAGTGGCTGTGAATTTGTTAATTACACCCATATACCACTTGCTTTGATTGATTGAATCGGTTTTGATTGATTGTTGCTTGTTTAGACTCTTTACTTTGTGTTTAGAGATTGTTTGCGGGAAGTACAACCGTAGGGTTTAAGTGGGTGTATTAATTGATTGAATTCAGTCGGTAGGCACCTTCTTAGAGACCGAGAGGTGATAAGAAGTAAACTCGTCTCATAGCCTTTGCTTGTTAGGATAGGATCGCGCGAGAGCTGGTTCGGTTCTTGTCGGGTTTGGGTTTTGAGCGATTAGTTGATCTAGTTTAAGTTAAACTAAATTGTTCCTCTATCCTTGGTTGCGTAGTATTCGTCTTCATTAGGGTAGTGTGTCGGTGAGTCTGAGAGAAGAGTCGGCATTAGAACACTTTAACAGTTCATTTCCCGGTTTGTTCTTAAATTAACTAAGTGTAATTAGAGTTTGTTGGTGAGACCGAGAGATGATCTAGCTTTCTTCAGTGAACCTTAGTTGTGTCATCCTTAGGAACCGGTGTCGTGAGATTCTTCAATCCATTACCTTATTATAACTTCGATATGATTCTTACCTAGGTAGATGTTTTCTCCGATTGCAGTCAAGTTTCTAAGTTCTATCAAGTTGTTTAGTTAAGTTAAGTTAAGTCTAGTTAATTAATTTAGTTAAAGTAAGTTAGGTTAAGTAGTTAATTATCTAAAAAAATCATTTGAATATTATTAGGTGAGTCTTGGTAAGGGTTTAGTGATCATCAATGTTTTCAAGTGTCCTTGTGTTCGATACTCGGACTTCCTTAGTGCTATACTATTAGTGATCGGTACACTTGCCGGTTTTGTGTGGTTTCTTTAGGATTTTCGTTTAATAAATTTAAAGCTTAGTTGTGAGAGCATCATTATACACACATCAAGTTTTTGGCGCCGTTGCCGGGGACACGGTTAGAGGCTTATTGAGAACGACTCGAGTTAGGACTTACCTTATTTGCTACTTGTTTTTCTTATTTGCTTTGTTTGTTAGTTTAAAATAGTTTAGCTAATTTTAGTTCATTTTGTTTATTTTAATAGTTGTATGCGACGTACTCGATCTCTAAGACCGCCAGAAGCCGAAGGATTTTCCGAACCTGAGAGAGAGTTGCGTGAGTGACGTCGTACAAAGCCGTCTTCCAGTTCTTCTTCGTCGTCTGTTGGTAATACATCCTCTTCTCCCACTTTTTCTAAATCCGACATTAAGGATAGGATTATGGGCGACGCAGCACCACCGAGGAGGACAGTTGCACACCGGGCCCGTCCGGTCGACGCTGGCGCGAGATCCAGCATTGCTCCACCAGCCATCGCAGTTCAGACAACTTGGCAGATTCCATCGAACGTTCTAAATACCATTTCCCATTCTGCTCAATTTCACGGGTTGCTCCACGAAAACCCGCATTCTCATCTCACTCGCATCACGCGTATTTGCGACACGTTTCATCTTGCCAACGTTTCCGAAGACGCCATCAAACTCCGCATCTTTCCGTTCTCACTCGTTGATCAGGCGAGTCTGTGTCTTGAGTCCCTCCCACAGGGATCCATTGCTACTTGGGCCGCCATGCAGACCCAGTTCCTTGAAAAATACGATCCTCTGGCTAAGACCGCGCGTTTGCGTAACCAGATTCATTCTTTCCAGATGGAGGACACTGAGAGCTTCTACGAGGCGTGGGAGAGATTCAAAAATCTACTTTCTTTATGCCCGAACCATGACCTGCAGGACTGGGCGGTTGTTGAAAAGTTCTATGACGGAGTGACGTACGTGACTCAGAATATGCTTGACACTGCTGCAGGAGGCAACTTATTGACGACAAAGGATACCGATGAGTGAATTGCCTTATTTAACGGTTTAGCCATGAGTGGATACCAGCGACCACCTTCTAAGAGCACCAAAATCGTCGACGCCTTATCACGCGGCATACATTCTGTCGACACGAGCACCGCGCTTGCGGCACAGGTTGAGGCGTTGGCAAAGATTGTGAAGGACTTGCAGGTGAAGAGTAAGTTGTGCGAGATCTGTAGAGGAGGGCATGATACCGTTCAGTGCCCCATAGGTTTCCAGGAGGAGGCTGTCGACTTTGTTAATAATCCGAACCAAAATCCAAATACTTTCAATTCTTATAATTCGGGTTGGAGAGGTAATCAAAATTCCAACTGGAGGAACGGAAATCATTCCGGCTTCCAGCCGCGTCAGAGTCTATTCCAGGATTCCGGTGAGGAAGCGAGTAGTGGGGAGAAGAAGCCCACGTTAGAGGAGATGATGGCATAGCAGACTCAGATGCTGTCACAGCTTATGACTCGAGAGGATTCCCGTCACAAAGAGACCCAAGAGAAATTTCGAGAGCACGAGTCATTCATAAGAAATCAGGGGGCGTCAATTTAAAATCTTGAGAGGCATATGGGAGAGATAGCAAGTCGTCTAAATGAGAGGTCGCCAGGTACCCTTCCGAGTAACACTGAGCAAAATCCGAAGGCATTCGCGAAGGCTGTGACGAGGAGGAGCGGTGCAGGGGCACGTAGTGAGCCAGTGAATCAGGAACCTGCAGTCGATGGAGAGGAGCAGGTGGATGTGGAGATCCAGATGGAGTCTCCACCGGCCAAGGTGCATCAGAGGCGAAGCCCAGGAAGTACAGCACAGGCCGAGGACAATCCATTACCCAGCACACCACCGAGAGTCTACAAACCTAGACTCCCATATCCCGGGAGAGTCCTTAGGGATAGAGACGAGGAGCAGAACTCCAAATTTCTTGATCTTCTGAAGCAGCTTCACCTTAACATTCCGTTCCTTGAGGCACTTACTCAAATGCCGAAATATGCAAAGTTCCTTAAGGATATTCTTTCGAATAAAGAGAAGTTAGCTGAGGTCTCTTCCATCCCACTGAGTGTTGGTTGCTCTGCAGTCTTGCAGAGAAAGTTACCAGAAAAGATGTCCGATCCTGGGAGTTTCACGATTCCCTGCATCTTGAATGATAATACGGTTGTTTTTGCACTGGCGGATCTTGGTTCCAGTATTAATCTCATGCCGTATTCCGTGTATCACAAGTTGGGTCTAGGCGAACCATGTCCTACCCGTTTGAGTATCCAGCTTGCTGATCGTTCTGTGAAATACCCCCGAGGGATGGTCGAGAACATGCTATTTCGTGTCGACAAGTTTATCTTCCCGGTGGACTTTGTCATCCTGGACATGAACGATGATGATAGTGTCCCACTTATCTTAGGCCGACCATTCCTTGCCACTGCACAAGCGTTGATCGACGTCTGCGAGGGTAAGTTGATTTTGAGAGTTGGGGATGAGAACGTCACCTTTGACGTTTGACAGTCACTGAAACACCCCAAGTCTGCTGATGACTCCTTATACTTCATCGATACCATCATGTAACATGTTGGGGAGTTTTTCAGCGAGATCTGCGAAGGATCTGCCTTCGACACCCAGATTCTCGATAGAGAGACTCCTGAGATTGAGATGGTTGCCATGACCAATCAGTCCTTAGATGACGACACCGAGTCGCATACCCTTGAATCTGGTGTGTCTGTTGAGATCGTACGAGACGATCGGATGGACCGACCTTCCGTCGAGAGTCCTCCTTCTTCCTTAGAGCTTAAGGATTTGCCTGCCCATCTTGAGTATGCGTTTTTAGATGAAGAGAGGAAGCTGCCGGTTATCATTGCATCTGCTTTGACGGAGGTCGAGAAGGACAAGTTGTTGAAGGTGCTACGAGAGCACAAGGAGGCGATTGCATGGAAGATTATCGACATTAAGGGTATCAACCCTTCGTTTTGCACTCATAAAATCCTCATGGAGGATAATTTCAAAACTGTCGTTCAGCCGCAACAGCGGCTTAATCCAAAAATGCAAGAGGTCGTGAAGAAGGAGATCATTAAAATCCTTGATGCGGGGATCATTTTCCCCATTTTTGATAGTGCTTGGGTGAGTCCAGTCCAAGTGGTTCCTAAAAAGGGTGGCATGACTGTCGTCACCAACGAGAGGAACGAGCTTATTCCCACTAGGACTGTGACGGGATGGCGAGTCCGGATCGACTATCGCAGACTGAACGATGCCACCAAGAAAGACCACTTTCCTTTACCCTTCATTGATCAGATGTTCGAGCATTTAGCAGGTCAACAGTATTACTATTTCTTAGATGGTTTCTCCGGGTACTTCCAGGTTCCCATAGCTCCCGATGACCAGGAGAAAACCACTTTTACCTGCCCTTACGGAACGTTTGCCTACAAACGTATGCCGTTAGGACTGTGTAACGCTCAGGCCACATTCCAGAGGTGTATGGTGGCCATTTTCCATGATATGATCGAGGACTCCGTGGAGATGTTCATGGACAATTTTTCTGTTTTTGGGAGTTCCTTCAATCATTGTTTGTCTAATCTTGAGAGGATGATGTCCCGATGCGTCGACACCAATCAGTCCTTAACCAGGAGAAGTGTCACTTCATGGTTCGCGAGGGCATTGTTCTGGGGCATCGGATTTCAAGTGCGGGGATAGAGTTTGACCAAGCGAAGGTCGAGACCATTTCTAATCTTCCCCCGCCCACTTCTGTGAGATCCATTCGTAGTTTTTTAAGTCATGCCGGGTTCTACCGCCGGTTCATCAAAGATTTTTCTAAGATCGCGAGACCCATGACCAAACTTCTGGAGAAGGACACTCCATACATCTTTTCCGAGCAGTGTATCGAGGCGTTTGATCTTTTAAAAGGCAAACTCGTTAACGCCCCGATCATGGTTGCTCCCGAGTGGTCGTTACCATTCGAGTTGATGTGTGACGCAAGCGACTTCGCAGTCGGAGCAGTTCTTAGACAACAGAAGGATAAACACTTCCATCCTATTTACTATGCTGGCTGTACCTTAAATGGCGCACAGGAGAGCTATACCACCACCGAGAAAGAGCGTTTAGCTGTGGTTTTCGCATTTGATAAATTTAGGTCCTATCTTGTTTTGTGCAAGACGATTGTGTATAGGACCATGCTGCTATTCGATATCTCTTCAGCAAGCAGGATGCTAAGCCTCGTCTTATCCGATGGATCCTGTTGCTTCAAGAGTTTGATATTGAGATCTTTGATAAAAAGAGAGCCGAGAATGTTGCGGCCGATCATCTTTCACGTCTAGAGGGAGCAGAGTTAGGAGATTCGGGGGTCAGGATTGACGATCGTTTTCCGACGGAGAGTCTCATGTTTGTTACGGCACAGAAGGAGGGTTTTCCATGGTTGCTGACTTTGCAAACTATCTTGTTACCGGGTACCTCCCAAAGATGCCTTACCTGCAAAAGAAAAAATTCTTTACTGATGTTAAGTTTTACCTGTGGGATGACCCGTATCTTTTCCGTATCGGTGCTGACCAGTTGATTAGGAGGTGTGTAGATGTTAATGAGGGATGACATATTCTGAGCCATCGTCATGTGGGATCGACAGGAGGTCACCACGGTGCGAGTTCGACGGCAAAGAAGGTATTTGATTCTGGATTCTATTGGCCTTCTATTTTCAAATATGCACATTTGTTCGTTAAAAGCTGTGACCGATGCCAGCGTGTCGGTAATATCTCATCCCGAAATGAGATGCCCCAATATGCTATTCAGGTATGCGAGGTTTTTGACATTTGAGGTATTCATTTATGGGCCCGTTCTCGTTGTCTAGAGGGAGCAAGTACATACTTGTGGCTGTTGATTACGTTTCCAAATGGCTCGAGGCCAAAGCCTTGCCCACTAACAACGCCCGAGTTGTAGTGAGATTTTTGAAGAATCTTTTCTCTCGTTTTGGAGTCCCTAAAGCCTTGATCAGTGATCGAGGTACTCACTTCTGCAATACGCAGATGGAGAAGGTGTTGCAGCGCTATGGGGTCACCTATCGGCTTGCGACCGCCTACCACCCACAGACTAGTGGGCAGGTGGAAGTGAGTAATCGGGGAATCAAACGTATTCTTGAGAAAACTGTTAGTGCGAATCGTAGAGATTGGTCCGACAAATTAGATGACGCTTTGTGGGCCTTCCGTATAGCCTACAAGACTCCGACTGGTTCCACACCATTTCGGATGATTTATGGGAAGGTCTGTCATCTTCCTGTTGAGTTGGTGCACCGTGCTTCATAGGCCCTTCAGAGGGTTAATCTTGATTTATCCGTCACGGAGGGCAATCGTTTCCATCAGTTGCACGAGTTAGAGGAGCTCCGGGATCACACATATGCTCAGTCATTTCGGTATAAGGAGCAGACGAAGGAACTGCATGATAGAAAGCTGAAGGGTAATAAGCAGTTCAAGTGTGGGGATAAGGTCTTATTGTATAACTCCAGGTTGAGGTTATTTCCGGGAAAGTTCAAATCCCGATGGTCGGGACCGTTCACAGTCACTGAGGTATTTCCGTATGGCACTATTGAGATACAAGATAAAAGCGGGAAGTTTAAGGTGAATGGTCATAGGTTGAAGCATTACATAGGCGAGCCGGTTGCTGATCAGACAGTCGAGGTATTCTACCTTGACTTATTCACCGAGGTGTAGACGTGTAGGATGCATCACTCGGGAGGTAGCCCGAGTTGTATAGTTTGTATTATGATTTTCTTTATTATCTGTTTTTATTTATTTTATTTTTGTTAATTAAAAATTAAAAATATATATATATAAAAAAATTAAAAAATTGAAAAAATAAAAAAAAATCAAAAAATCAAAAAATCAAAAACACAAAAATATGTATGTTTTTGTTTTCTGTTTTGTACGCCGCTACATGCGAGCGAGTTTGAGTTATTGCAGGGATTATTATGCGCATGGTAGCTCTGATGGCGTTTTGGAATTGGTTCTCCCGATGTTGCGGCCGCGTATGAAATGCTATACGGTCGATTGATACACAGCTGATGGCGTTTTTTTTTCGTTTGATTGATACACAGCTGGTGAAGATTCTGCATATAAACAAGGGGAGTAACCCATTCTCTGTTTTAATTTTTGATTTCAGTTTTATTTTTACTTTTATTTTATTTCTTTTCCTTGTTCTCATCGAGGACGATTTCGTTCTAAGTGTGGGGATGAGAATTTATTTTACTTAGTTGTAGGAAAAAAATTAAAAAAAAATAATAAAAAGTTTTACCTTTGTTTTTGTTTTTTCGTTTTCATACATAGTTAAATATATAAAAAATAAAAAAATAAAAAAAAAGATATAAAAAGTTTTAAAGAAAAATTTCCCTTAAAAATTGTTTTTGTTCGACGTTAAGCAGGAAATGATATTACTACCAATGTGCTAACGAACTCTCGGAAATTTTGATATATATAATATAATAATAAAAGAAGGGATGGTTCACATATCTGATTTGGGATGTGTCGGTAGGCCAAACTAGCATTTATAGTCCTTTTTTACAGTTTTTATATATAATAATTTGAAAAAACGGTGAAACCGAATTTCGATGCTTAGGGAGGATTACCATAATCTGACAACTTTGAGATGGTTATACTTAGATGCACTCAAACCAGCACACACCACATGTCCATCTTTCTACGAGCTTAGAAATAGTTATATATTTTAGGGTGATATAAAAGATTGAAAAAAAAAGAAAAAAAAGAAAAAAAAAAGAAAGAAAGAAAAAGAAAAGTATGTATTGAAAGTTATGTTTGTGTATTCTCAAAAGTTGTTCAAGAAAAGCAAAATGCTTGTGAAGAAAGTTATGTATTGTAAAATGCCAAATGAGCATTCTTTAAAGTTAGTAAAAGAGGCCAAAGTACACATACTAGACGAGACTTAGAGTTTACGTGTTACCTTGGGGATAGTGACTCTGAGGATACACTATTGGGGCTCGAAGGTTCTTAGTCAATAAATAAAAATTAGGAATTTATAGGACAAAGTCCAATAATATTTAGGAATAGCTCGTACGACCTCCACATGACCATTCATCCATCAAAATTTCACCGAGTGCATCTAATAAGTACTATCAACGAATCCGGCTTATGGTGATTTGTCGAACCAGTTTGCTTCGACTCTAGTTCTTCTAGCTCTCTTTGTCTGAGATGGGGTAGGTGTAGCCTTAATTTTTAAACATAAAACGTTTAATGCAAAAGAGGGGCTTGATTGGCTGATGGCTGGGTTTAAGTGGACAACAATATTGGAAATCGCGGTCAATATGTCGAGCTGTTTCTTGTGTTTTGATAATGATTAATATTCTGGGAGTTTGTTGTTTTTCACTTGGTTATGATCCTGTGTAGATTTCTTTTTCAGGGACGAAAAAGTCTTAAGTGTGGGGATGTTTGATGTGTTGTAAAACACACTTACTTTCTATATCGTTTTATCATGTTTTATATGCTTAATAGTTTAATTAATAAGAGTTATGGATGGTTTTTACTTGATTTTACAAAGACTGAATTTTAATTGTAGGTTATGAGTTTTGTTAGAGAAAAGAGTAAAGTTTGAAGACACTAGGGGCTTATTTGATCAAGTTTAAAGACTACAACTCAAGGCCCGACCCAAACCCACAAGTTAAAAGCCTTACATGCATATTATATTAATTATAACAAGAAAAAAACCCTAAGCAAGCAAGCACCTAAGCAGCTCTCTAATTACTGATCGGACCAAAAAGAAATAAATCAATTTTGTTTGTTAAAGTGGTCGGCTAGATTGATTGGTGTTAAGGAGACAAGAAATTGATTTTATTGTTTGTGTGGCTGGAAATAACTCAATGGCAGCTGCTCAACATCAACAAAACAATTACACTATACAAATTCAAACCAACTCCACCCTAGAACTTCCGATGATCGGCAGTTTTGAGCAACAACTGAAAAATTAGTTTTTTGCAATTTTTGAGCCAAGGAAGAAGAAGACAGCCAAGGGCGTTTTGGGACAGCAGCTACGTGTCATCAATACTCATAATCTCAGCCATATTATTGAGTAATACCTCCATAAACTTTGTGTTTTTGTTCAAGAACCCTAACTAGTTGAATTGATCTTTTATGTTGGATTGTTTTACAAGTAACTTTAAGATTGATTAGTGTTTGATTGTTCTTGATTCTTGAATGAGTTTTCTTATGTTTATGTTGAGTTTTATGATGTTTAATCCATGTGTTTGCTGCTGTCCAAAAATAATGTGTAGCTAAACTTGTTAGTTCTACCTAGGTTAGATGATTATTGTTAGGTTTTAGTGAGTAGTATGGATTGTTGATCATCATGGCTTGAATTGTTAATGAAAAGTTTGGTTTAACATTGAATTAGGTTGTGTTTAGTGGCTGTGAATTTGTTAATTACAGCCATATACCTCTTGCTTTGATTGATTGAATCGGTTTTGATTGATTGTTGCTTGTTTAAACTCTTTACTTTGTGTTTAGAGATTGTTTGCGGGAAGTACAACCGTAGGGTTTAAGTGGGTGTATTAATTGATTGAATTAAGTGGGTAGGCACCTTCTTAGAGACCGAGAGGTGATAAGAAGTAAACTCGTCTCATAGCCTTTGCTTGTTAGGATTGGACGTAAATCATCAACTAAACTTGTTACAAACATCAAATCAAACTATTTACTCTAAAAATCCTCTAAACCGTTCATCCGCGGCCAACCTGTCGTTCACCCTCTTCTGACACATTTTCAAGTAATATTTATATGAATTTGAATTGTGTTAAGCCGCAAAACAAGTCCCCTAACTTAATTTATGTCACACCCCAACCTATGAGGAAACTTGCGGGGCGCCAACTGTTGGTTCACAGGTACTATCATGCAACCTAAAATGTGATCATATCTAATTAATTATTTTAAATAACCAAATATCATTCAAGTACATCAAATTCAAATAAATTCCAAAACAATCCCAAAATAAAAACAAATATTCTTGAAATAAATTTTAAATCCTAAAGGTATCTCTACGTGTTCTTCATCTTGACTTCAAACCAACTGATAACCTGCGAATGCGTACGAAGTAACATATATTTGTCAACACGGGAGTTGGGTGAGAAAGTCACAAGTTGTTTTATACAATATACATATATATATGTATATATATAAACAAAAAGCTGTTATTGTGAGTATAAACAATCAATCCATGAGAAATAAAGGGTGTCGGTTAATATTGCCTAGCGAATAGGCTTTGGCTACTACGACGGACATATGATCATTCTATAATGTGATTATGATGGACCTCTCCGAATGCTATAAAATAAAACAAATAACCAAGTAGCACCGACGGTCGTAAAATAGGCACTTAAAAGAAAACCCGAACGGAACCCCTGACCCTTCCCAAGAAGACACTTATGGGTTTCTAATAAGTTTTAAGGCCTACAAGTATATTAATTAAACTCCCTTACGGTTATCAAATTAATTTATGAAAGAATACCTTTATAGTGAAATCCTACCTTACAACGCGGAAATCAAAGATAATTTAATAAACTCAATTGACTCGCTAGACAAGGTTAATTAATCAAACTTAGATGAACTCCTTACGAATAACTAAATCTAGCAATCTTAATCAATAAAGATCTAACAATAGCCTATCACCTTACAACTTTCTAAGTTAGCAGCACACTTTTATTCGTTTGACTAATAATGTTATCCTATGACCTTATTTGAATTTAATCATAAACTAGTCAAGAACATACAGTAAATGATCTAGCATAATCCTATCATATGAAACAATCACTAAGGTTTATGTGGACTAATAAAACTAGAACAACCAAAACCAAGTGCACATATGCATCAATCAAGTAAAATCAAATAGTTTACTGAATCATAAATCTATAACGAAAGGAAACAATCCAAGTAAAATAAAAACATCAACGACGGTTCATCATAAGCCTAGGTAGTCTATAATGTTTAGCCTAGAACCTTAAAATCAAACAAAGCAATGATAACATAAATCATGGTGAAAAACCGTATAAATGAAAGATTGAAGTTGATAAAACCCGTAGTATTCGTTCTTGAACAAGTTGCGCTTCACCGGGTGATCCTTTGCCTTCAAAACCACCAAATATATCCAAAATAAGCTTCAAGAAACTCCGAATTCGCCTGGTGGCTAAAGGGTATTTTTCAGCTTAAGGTTAAGGGTGCATTTATAGTGAAACAGGGCCCAATACTGAACAAAAACGAGTAAACTATATGGAATCTGATAGTGGTCGCCACCCGCGACCAGTTACACCACTTGGCCAAGCGGCACGCCTCTATCAATTTGAGGGGCCGGTCTGACCGGATGGTTCTCCTTCTGGTTCATTTCCTGATGAGTTCTGGCTTCTCGTTTTGGCTATTTTGACTCGTTTTTCGCCCTTTTCGACCACGATCAACCCCCGAAACCTACAAAACACAATAATGTTAGTATTATTCAAATCTTAACTAAAAACAAACAAAAAATAATTAAATATTAAATAAAATATACAAGGAAAACATATATATTTAGCATTATATTAAATATCCCCACACTTACTCTTTTTCTAATGCAATGGAATCAGAATCGGAAAATATAGGTTTAAAAACATATAGATTAATTTAAAATTTCAGAAGAACGAAAATACCGCAATCATTGATATTGTTGTCCACTTAAACCCATGACTTGATCTTTACCGGGACAAATAAGATCAACAATTATATTACTCAGTGGTTTATATAATTAAGACCCGCTTATTTTCTGCTTTTACCGGACCAAACCACCCCAACTTGACTTAAACCTCAAAATTAGCATATTTAAAACTTTTATTGCTATCTCTCTCTTTTTCTTTTTTTCATGACTAGTTAAGACGATCAAGGGTATTGTTTATCCACCTAAGCTTAAGCATCGAAGTCCAACAAAGAAGCCATCAAATATGATTAAGGTATACTTAATTAATTAGCTAGTGTTCCCCACAACATGGCATACCCCCGTTATCAAGAAATAACTCGAACCCATCACCATAGGTGAGTATGCACGAATTCATTTGTAGGGTTTACATGTGGTGTGTCCCTTGTGGTCCGTTTCTTAATAGTAATGAGACGAGCAAGGGAGCCCCACATGGCTAACATCGTGGATGATCAAGTCAGTAATGTATTGGTACTTTAAGTACGTATTGATCATGTTTAATGACTTATGTGGCAGATAACTGCGAGTTTGCTCTTTTTAGCTTTTTTAATATTCACAGTCTCACTTAGGAATTGTGAATACCCAGATGAAAACTGCATACAGACTCATAGTCTCTAAACCCGAGGCATCCCATCAATACAAGATTTAAGGTTATAAAACCATATGCCAATGATGTGTAAAACACTAAATGTAGACAGTTTATGATTTATATCACATGCTACTTGACATACTCTAACGTTAAACCAACCAAAGCATCATATGATATTGTATTCAACGTTTCTTAAATTCTATAATATTTTCATACCAAAAATTGAGGCTTGAGTAATACCCGCCCTTTCATTACTTATTTTCCACGGACAAAAAGCTTTACACACAAAAGATTTCCGTTTACCCATTTTATCAAATTGCCCTTTCATTCTTATGGCTGAGCTTACCGACACATCCCAAGTTAAGTGAGTTTTCTTTTATATTATCTCATATTATTATTAGTTTGAAAAAGCAGTTTCCGATAAGCATCATCATCTCCCACTTTAACGCAAAAAACTATATTCATAGGACATTTTTTCAAAACGTTTTCTTTTTTTTTTTAATTTAAATTTAAACTATGACTCAAATATCCTATTGATGGTCGGTTAATTTGTATATGTTTTAGTTCGTTTATTATTTAGTTTAATTGTTTATTCTAGAACTTTCGATACTTCATACTTGTATTATTGGATTTCAGGTCACAGGCGTTAAAGTACTCAATATGGACCTGTTGTGACACGGAGTGAAGACCTGAGATGTCCAGCACGCGAAACAAGACACACTCTGGATTTTTGCTGATGACAAGTCCCATGGTGATACGCGATGGGCTTGGATGAAGGCCCATCGCGTACCGCGATGGGTTATTATTATTATGTTGACTTTCTGGTCCATCGCGATACGCGATGGACCAGTTAAGACCCCATCGCGTATCGCGATAGGGTGCTCAGACGGGAAATTTAGGGTTAAATAATATTTTTCATTCTAAACAACCCTAACTCCGTTTTGACGAAACAAAGTCGATTCCAGCAGCTCCAAGAGGCGATTTCCACCACCATAGCTTGTGCCAAGACCTTCCGCATGATCCATATCATCCGTATCGAGGATTTGAGGATGTCAAGGCTTGGCTAATCTCCTAGAATCGCACTCGGGATGTATAGTTTGTAATTACTGATAATTGATATATGATTATTGATGTTTGGTATTTCTGTGTGTTCGGTTGGTTTAGGTTTATGTTAGTCTGAACGATCTCGTGAGGGTTTATAGTGAACTACACCCACAAAGTTCAGTTACAACAAAAAATACAAATCAATCAAACACAGCAGCAATCAAAAGATAATATATACATAAGCACCCAACCAGTTACCCATAAAGTATTCCCCATAATATAATATAATATAATTTAATACAGACCATGAGAATAGTAAAACAAAATAAAGTAAAAAGGGTAACCAAAAACTACTGTACTGGTGGATCATCAGCTGCCTCGTCCTGCGGATCCATTGGCTGCTCCACTGTAATGATCAATGACTGTGGGAGTGGTACATGTGAAGCAACAAATAATCAGGAAATGAAGAAGCAATCGGGGTGAACGATAGCGGATTTGAAGGGAATCAGTCCCTCAATTGTGATGCACAAAATCTTAATAGATCCAGCTGTTAAACCCGCGCATGATGCTCAGCGGAAGTTGAACCCGAATATGAGGGAAGTGGAGAAGAAGGAAGTGTTGAAATGGTTAGATGCTGGCATTATCTTTGCCATATCAGACAGCACGTGGGTGAGCCCGACACAGACAATACCGAAAAAGGCGGACATCCAAGTCGTCAAGGAAGACTCAGGTAACGAGGTCGCCACCCGGCCGGTAACCGGGTGGCGCATTTGTATTGATTATCGTAAACTGAACGCGGAAACATCAAAAGATCACTTTCCGCTTCCGTTTATCGATCAAATTGTTGAAAAGCTATCTGGTCAGAAATTTTATTGCTTTTTAGATGGGTATTCCGGGTATAACCAGATAGCTATTCATCGTGAAGATCAGGAAAAGACCACATTTACATGCGCGTATGGCACATTCGCGTTTAGGCGAATGCCATTCGGGTTATGTAACGCCTTCGCCACCCTTTAGAGGTGCATGTTGAGTATCTTTTTATATATGGTGGGGGAGTCATTGGAAATTTTCATGGATGATTTCTCGATTTTCGGTACATTTTTCGAGTCATGTTTAAACCAACTCGAAAGGGTTTTGAAAAGATGTGTCGAAACGAATTTGGTTCTTAGTTGGGAAATGAGCCATTTTATGGTCCAAGAGGGAATTGTATTGGGCCATGTTGTTTCGAGTCGGGGGATCGAGGTGGACTGGGCTAAGGTCAAAATCATTTCTATTGTACCTCATCTCACCAATGTCAAAGGCATTAGATCATGGCTGGGGCATGCCGGGTTTTATAGACGGTTTATTAAGGTTTTAGTGACATTACCAAACCCTTATGTAATTTATTGGTTAAGGATGCCCCGTTTGATTTTAACGATAAATGTGCTAAGGCCTTTGACATTCTGAAATTGAAATTAGTTGAAGCCAAATCTTGCAATCACTCGATTGGAGTTTACCTTTTTAAAATAATGTGTGATGCAAGTGATTATGCGGTCGGGGCTGTTTTGGGTCAACGGGTTGACAAGAAACCCGTTTCTATATACTATGCAAGTAAAACCCTCTCGGATGCTCAATTGAATTATACCACAACCGAGAAGGAGTTACTAGCAATAGTATATGCTCTAGATAAATTCCGGTCTTATATTTGGGGTAGTAAAGTTATTATATATTCTGACCATTCTGCTGTCAGGTATCTCATGAAAAAAAAGGATGCAAAATCGAGGCTTATCAGATGGGTTTTGCTGTTGCAGGAATTTGATCTAGAGATTCGGGACAAGAAAGGGAGTGAAAATGTTGTTGTAGATCACTTGTCCCGAATTATGGTGGAAAATGGGAACACAGATGGGCCCATTAATGAGTCCTTCCCGGATGAGCATATTCTAGCAGTTTCACAAAATCCCTGGTTTGCTCATATTGTTAATTTTAAAGTTGCAGGTGATTTACCAGAGCATCGGCCAATGAGAAAGAAGAAACAGTTGATCCAGATTTGTTTAAAATTGGTGCAGATCAGATGATCAGACGATGCATATCCGAGAAAGATGTCAGATCAGTGTTGGAACACGCACATTCGTCTGCGTGTGGTGGTTATTTTAGTGGCCAGAAAACCGCTCGAAAAGTTTTAACGAGTGGTTTCTTTTGGCCTTCAATGTTTAAGGATGCTCACGAGTTTGCGACACACTATTTAAAGTGTCAACAACTCGGGAGTATTTCTAAGCGGGATGAGATGCCCTTGAACCCGATCCTAGTTGTTGACATTTTTGATGTCTGGGGGATCGATTTCATGGGCCCGTTTCCAAATTCACACGGTAATTTGGATATCCTAGTGGCCATCGATTACGTTTCTAAATGGGTTAAAGCGATAGCCACTAGGACAAATGATCATATAGTCGTTTGCAATTCTGTTCAAAGTAATATTTTCTTGAGATTTGGTGTCCCCCGAACCATCATAAGTGATGGGGGATCTCATTTTAAGAATTTTAAATTCGGGAAATTGCTTAAATGATATGGTGTTGAACATAGGATTGCAACTCCTTACCATCCACAAACGAGTGGACAAGTTGAGGTTTCCAATAGGCAAATTAAACAAATTTTACAGAAAACAGTTCGGGCAGACCGAAAGGATTGGTCAACTAAGTTGACCGATGCCCTATGGGCCTATCGAACCGCTTATAGAACGCCAATTGGAACCACTCCTTATAGACTTGTGTATGGAAAGGATTGCCATTTACCGGTTGAAATTGCACAGCGAGCGTTTTGGGATACTAAACAGGTTAATATGGATTATGATGATGCAGGTAAGGCGAGATAATTGGCTTTGTGCGAGATCGAGGAGTTGAGAGACGAAGCATACGATTGTGCGTCCGATTACAAGGCAAAGATGAAAAAAGTTCATGATGCTAATATCCGCTTGAATAATTTTGAAGTTGGTCAACGAGTGTGGTTGTACAACACAAGGATGAAGCTCTTCCCGGGTAAGTTGAAAAGTATGTGGACGGGCCCGTATTTGATTTTAGGAGTCTGGAATCATGGTCAGTACGAGATTGAAGACTTTGATGATCATTTCAGGCAAGTGGCCAATGGCTATAGACTGAAGCCATATTTAGAGATGAAGGACATACACGAGATGGACGAGGAATCGGTGAATTTTATTGTGACTTCACCGGTGTATGAAGATAACTGAGTTCGAAGCATTGTCGAGCTGTAGACTTTAAATTCAGCGCTTATGGGATGCAACCCGGGGTTTGTAAGTGTCTGTCCAGTTTATTTTTGTTTTGTTGAGTCTTGTACTTAGTGTCGTCTCGAGTTTTGTGCAGTAAACGACAAGTGTGGGGAAGCTCGTAAAAGAGTCGGAAGATAGAGAAGTTCGGTAAGCATTGGTTAAGCACACGTCATTCCAGGTATATAAAGGTATTTTGAGTTTCGAACGTGTCCAGGGTGATGTTGGGATGCCAAAAAGGTGCGTTTTTGAAAAGTTTATAATATGTTATCTGGGCCCATCGCGATACGCGATGGGCTTGTCATTGCCTCCATCTCGTATCGCGATGGAGGTTGGCTTCCCTGACATCATGACGTCATCGCGATACGCGATGACGTCATAACAACCCATCGCGTACCGCGATGGAGTTAAAAACCCTAATTGTCCTCAATTGGGTGACGATACGCGATCACCACCCTTTTGACCCATCGCATATCGCGATGGGTCATGGAGCTCCAGATACCTAATTATTAAACCGACCTTTCTTCTTCTTCCTCTTTCTTCTTCTTCTTCTTTTCTTCTTCCTCCGTCTTCCCCTCTCTCCCTTCCTTCTTTGGCGATCATCGCACACCATCACCACAATCAACCACCGCCACCTCACCACCACTCCACCGTCCGTTATCACCCACCACCACTGCCGTCCCGTCCTTTCACAGTCACAACCACCACCGTCCGTTATCACCCACCACCAATACCGTCCCACCCTTTCACAGTCACAACCACCACCACTCAACAACCCATTCCCACCGTCACCCATCTGTCCTACCGCCACCATCACCATCCAATCACCCACCACCACTCACCACCACCCTTAAACCAGCCGTCCTTTGCCTTCCCCGTCACCACCACAGTCACCGACACACCGTCATTATTATTCCTGTGATTTTGGTTTGTCGACTTTGATGTGTGTTACTGTAGCATTATTATTTTAATTTGTCAACGTTAAGTTTGCGGGTATATCGGGTTCATTGTGGTTATCGGGTTGTTGTCGATTTGGTTTGTTTAGCGTGAATTGATGGTTTTGTTAATGGAACCTTGCGGGATGGTTGGGCTTGTTTGGTGTGTCGGGGCAATTAATCGGTTTATTATTTGTTGCTTTAGGCTTATGGTTGCCGGGTTTTGTCGGGTAGATGAATATTGAGTAATGGATTAGTGGGTGACGTGTCGGGTTGGTTTGAAATTGTAAAATCATTATCTTTTTTTTAATTTAATGATGATGTAGGTTCGGAATTAATAAAAAAATATGTTTTGGAATTGATTTATGAACATGTTATAACCTAAACCAGACGCGTCACGTTTGTTTGCCTTGCACGTTTTTCGAGACATATTGTCGGTTTGTGTGTTAGCTAGTTAGAGTCAGTTGGTTTGTTTCGTTTTGTTTTGTTGTGTGTGTTTAATCAGGTCGTGTCGAGTCTCGGGAACACCTTGATAGTTTGAATTTGATGCTTTTGAATTGCAAATTTATTATCCGCCCGTACTCAATCTCCATTCGGGCGAGTTAATCTGGTTTTTAGAAATATGCACAGGGTGTCCCCGAATTTTTCGTATTTATTTATTTTTTTAACTTTAATATTTTATTATTTTAATATTATTTTACTATATGGGACGACCGCGACCGAAATGCTATACAGTCGTCGCCACATCGACCGTTGACATATCTAACTTACTTGCTTGATTTTACAGATATGTCTGACGCGTCTGAGTCTTCACGGCGCAAGAGACAGACGAGTGGGCCCCGCACCATTCTTTACGATGCTGACGAGGTGTCGATTATTACGGGAGTAGAGCCGGCGGATATCATGGGCGATGGACGCCTTCCGCATCAGGTGCTTCGGTTTTACCTCACATCAGAGGAGTACAACAGGTATATGTGCATTCAATGTATGTAGCTTTTGGGTTTGCGGATGTTTGATTGGCCTTTATTGCGTACCCTGGACGCGGAGACCACGCTCCAGGGATTGATGTCAGTTCGGTGGTGGGCAGTACTTGAGTGTGACTCGATATCATATGTCGAGCTCACACGCAAGTTCTACTCGACGTTCACATACACCACCCCGACTTTGACGAGCCACATGCCATGTCGTTCTTGCTTGGACGACACGTGTATGAGATGTCGGTTCCCGACTTCGCTGTCGCGACTGGCTTCTATACGCGGGAGTATGTTCAGACTACCGCGTTCTTGCTGAGCATTTGTGGGTACACCACGGGTCAGCAGCAGGGCAGACCGTTTTGGCTCACGGAGTAGGATTTGGATCCGTTTTGGGAGCAGATCGTGGACGAGGCCCATTCTAGAGTTGTAGTGGCATCATCTATTCGGGACCCCATCCACTGATACTTACACCGCATCGTTGCTTACACTATCGCTGGCCGTCTTTCGGGTCGCGAAAAGTGTAGCAACTTCGATTTGTTGTGCCTCATGTCTATCATCACTTTCAGGGAGGCCAACATTGCGATGCTGCTCCTCACATCATTTGGCAGAGGCCGGAGTCTGCAGGGCGCGTCGGCCCAGTTATCTTTGGGCCCATATATTACACAGATTGCGAGGAGTCTAGGAGTTTTTGATAGATATCTGGTGGATTACTTCACCCCTGGACCGCCCACGGTGACGTTTGATCTGTTAGATGCTCGGAGAGCCACGATCTGTGAGATGGACGATCCACCTCGGCTTATCCCAGTCCGACAGGGCCCACAGGTACCACCACCGGAGGGTTCCACTGCAGCTGTGGCCTTGCAACAGGGGATCCCGACTCATCGTCAGCACATTCGGATCCCGCACATTGAGCGCCCTCAGCAGCAGCACCCACTACGACAGGCATCATCATCTTCATCACGCCAGCCGCAGTAGCCGGTCACATTGGCTATGATATATCAGCGGCCGTTTGAGATACAGCAAAAGCAGAGGGTACTGCGGGCCCGGTATGATGAGTACTTTCACTTATTATTTTTTGCTTCACAGGTACCACTCCCACAGTCATTGATCATTACAGTGGAGCAGCCAGTGGAACTGTAGGACGATGCAGCTGATGATCCACCAACACATTAGTTTTTGGTTACCCTTTTTACTTTATTTTGTTTTTATTATTCTCATGGTCTGTATTATATTATGTTATATTATGGGGAATACTGTATGGGTAATTGGTTGGGTGCTTATGTATATATTATCTTTTGATTGCTGCTGTGTTTGATTGATTTGTATTTTTTGTTGTAACTGAACTTTGTGGGTGTAGTTCACTATAAACCCTCACGAGATCGTTCAGACTAACGTAAACCTAAACCGACCGAACACACAGAAATACCAAACATCAATAATCATATATCAATCATCAATAATTTTACGTAAGTATTCTTAATCACATGAGAAAAACTATAAAGATTACAAACTATACATCTCGGGTGCGATTCTAGGTTAGCCAAGCCTTGACATCATCAAATCTTCGATACGGATGATATGGATCATGAGGAAGGTCTTGGCACAAGCTATGGTGGTGGAAATCGCCTCTTGGAGCTGTTGGAATCGCCTTTGCTTTGTCAAAACGGAGTTAGGGTTGTTTAGAATGAAAAGTATTATTTAACCCTAAATTTCCCATCTGAGCACCCCATTGCGATACGCGATGGGGTCTTAACTGGTCCATCGCGTAACGCGATGGACCAGGATGTCAACATAATAATAATAATAACCCATCGCGGTACGCGATGGGCCTTCATCCAAGCCCATCGCGTATCGCGATGGGACTTGTCATCAGCAAAAATCCAGAATGTGTCTCATTTTGCTTTCTGGACAACCCGGGTCTTCATTCCGTGTCACAACAGGCCCATATTGAGTACTTTAACACCTGTTAACTAAAATCCAATAATACACGTATGAAGTATCGAAAGTTCTAGAATAAATAATTAAAACTAAATAATAAACGAACTAAAACATATACAAATTAACCGACCATCACCTATCCTCACACTTAAACTTTGAATTATCTTGAATGTAAGGATAAGGACAACTTAAAAAAATAAAATAAAATAAAAATCGGACTACAAAAAAACTAAAAACCTAAAAATAAAAACAAAAAATAAAATAAAAAATTAATAATCAAGATAATGGAAAAGAGTTAACTGGTAATATGCACATGAAGAATGATGCTAAAGTCTTCTTCCATGAATGCCCTCCAACTACGAACGTGCTCAGCAAATAGTACCTCCTTCTCTCACACATGAACATAAGCAGCAAAAATTTAACAATATCTAATAATATATCTTATCAACCTAATAGATATTATGCAATTAAAGTATTTCACCAACCTACAAACATATAAAACATGAATAATTAGGAGTAAATAAATAACTATAAGGTAGCCGACTCAGTTGCTCAATCCCCACACTTGTCTTTTTCAATATACTCTTCATTGGGGATCGTCTATCTAGCTCACTCAATCTTTACTTTACCTGGAACTCCGGCTTCTCGTAAATTCCTCTCTCCATGATGGTAGTGATTCCTTGAACCGACGCAACGACACAAAACAAAACTAAGAAAAACTATTATTAGTGACTCAAAGAAAAATAAAAGAAAATATAAAAAATATAATAAATTATACAAACTCTACACTTGAGTTTTCACTCAAGAACCCATGTTATACGAATCACGTGGCAGTCTGAGTGGAGCTTCCTCCACCTCGGTAGAGCTCCAGTGCCCCCAAAGATACCGAATCATAATCCGACCATTCATCAATATTGTTCTTCTTCTTATAACTCCACGAACCCTTTCAAACTTTCGCTTCCCACCACCTATTTTTCTAACACACTTCACCATTACTCGAGAACTCCAAACCTCTCGCTCCTTCTCCACACTAATTCTCACCGAACGAGAATCGTCAATACATGGATCCATGCCCGAGATAAATGATTCTATCGAGTAAACTGGATGACATGGATCAATAAGACCTTCTTGACCACTCGGACGTCTCATGGATTTAGCCATATAAGTGGCACTATCATCGCCGGCTCTAAGTGTGATCTTGCCTTCAAAAACATCAATGAATGCCCTAGCAGTACGTAAAACTGGATGACCCAAAATGATAGGAACTCTTTCGTCGGCATCCATATCTAAAACAACAAAATCAGCAGGAAAAACCAAATTATTGACCTTAACGAGCAAGTTCTCCACGACAACCCTCGGATACTTAACGGAATGTTCGGCTAAAGACAACGTCATATGTGTGGGGGTGAGCTCTCCTAGGCCTAGCTTTTCATATAAAGAATATGGCATGAGGTTTATGCTAGCTCCTAGATCTGCTAATGCTAAACACCTTGTGCCCCTTCCATAAAGGCAAGGAATGGTGAAAACGCTGGGGTCAGGTAATTTTTTCGGTAACTTATTAAGAACCACCACATAACACTCTCCATTTAGTGGAACAGTCGAAAGCTCTTCCAACTTATCATTTCTTTTAAGAAGATCTTTCAAAAACTTGCAATATTTAGGCATATACTAGAGGGCTTTAATGAACGGGAGGTTAGTCTTCAACTAGCTAAATATATCAAGAAACTAACCGTACTCCCTTGTATACTTTTGATTCTTAACGAGAGTGGGAAATGGGACACGAGCATGATCAATATGCAGTGATGGCCGAACTTCAATCGGCTTCTTCTCTAAACTTCTCTCTACTTGGGGCTCAATAATTGGTGTGTTACGTTGTAATTTTCCTGGAACCTCCATCTCTATCTCTTCATCCACCACTCATCTTCCCTATATTTCTCAACCTCTCTACTAACTCTCGCCTGACCAAAAACCCTACCACTATGACTGGAGACGACTTTTAATTGAGCAGCCAAATTAGTTTGAGGAATACCCGAAAAATGAATCCGAGTCCTCTCTTCTAAACGATGATCAATGTCACAATTGGACCTTTGAAGTTCAAGTAACGATGATTATTGAGTCTTTAAAAGTAGGTCAACGACGAATTTTTCTATGTAGCTTGATCTCTTTCTAGGATTTGCTTCATCATATCTTCCAAACGTCCCATTCCACCACTTGAATCATGTACATTATTTTGAACATTAGCACCATTATTATTATTATTATTATTATTATTTTATTATTATTATTATTTTTACTACTATTATTATTATTAAAATATGGACATTGTCCTTGATTATAGGCATTTTGAAAACCATGCGGTGCACCGAATGGACGCCAATTAGAATTATTCTGATTCGGGTTCTTATAAATGTTCCAACTTGAATTGTTCTTACTGTTAAAAGCATTTGGAAACCTGTTTTGACCAGTAATAAAATCAACCTCTTGACTCATCAATGGGCACTCCAAGGTACCAAGTCGACCCCTGCAAAACTCACATTTGTCAACCTTGGCCTTTAACTCCTTCACCTCTCTAGTCAAAGATACCAAAGCAGTAGCCACACTAGTGTCCAGATTAACCTGGTGCACTCCTCAAGTAGATGAGGATGTACTAGTAATGAGATTGGAATTCCCACGATATGGCCCTTTGGCGTATTCTGATTGAGCAAAACTTTCAAACATCTCGTTACATTCGGTGACATTCTTTTTAGTCGTCAGATTTCCTCCTGCAGCCGTGTCGAAACGAGCTTGGGTTTCATAGTTCAACCCAATGTAAAACAACTCAAAGTGAGCCCATGTTGCGAGACCATTCTGTGAACAACGAGACAACATATTCTGAAAGCGCTCCCAAGCCTGACAATACGGTTCATCCGGCTCCATGTGAAAGGAGTGGATTTGATCACGATGGTGAGCTGCTTTAGCCGGTCAGAAGTATTTCTTGAAAAATGTTGAACGTAGTGCTTCCCAAGTGGTGAACGTGCCAGGTAGCTGAGTGTCAAGCCAAAGAGATGCCTTTCCTGCAAGTGAAAAGGGGAAAGATATAAGAAAATAGCATCTTCAGTAGCACCTTGTAAATTAAATGTTTTGAGAATGCGGTAGAGCCGGTTAATGTGTGCTGGTGCATCTTCATCATCACGTCCATGAAATTGGTTAGCTTGGACGAGAGAGTTCATGACATATGATGGAATTTTCCGTGAGTTCGGATTGTTGATATCGGGAATGATGATGGATGATTGGTTTCTGATGAAACCATCAAAATCTTGCGCAAAAATTGTTCTGTCATCGGCCATTTGGAATTCGGGTTGGCTTCTCGAACTTGACGGTGATAAACTTTGCGGTGCAGAATCAAACTCTGACGGTTGTTTTTCTGCTGATGAACTATCTTCGGACTTCAACAGAGAAAATAAAAGATTATCCAGTGGTGGTCCTTGCAAACGAAGATGGTGGCATATACCTGAAAAACGCAAAAGAGAACCAACTAAGTAGACTGGAAAACTAAAAATAAAACAAAAATAACTAAAACTTAAATTAGACTTCTAAGACTTAAACAAAATAAATAAAGCAAATAGCATGTGTGTAGCAATTAAGTCTAATCTAAGCTAATAACTCAATCGCCAAGAATCCCGGGCAACGGCGCCAAAAAATTGATTTGCTAAAAGTAGTCAAGTAATTTATTAACTAAAATATGTTAATCTAGACACTAAGTAATAATTCTACACTCTTAAACTAAGCTTAAACTAATAACCAGCAAGTGTACCGGTCGACTCTAGTACAGCTAAGTAAGCCTGGATATCGAACACACGAGACTCTTTAAAATACGTAACTAGCAAATTAGACTCGACTTACTGACGCGACTATTTATTATTATTATTATTTAAATGGGGGTCTTAAACTATATGATGTTAAACTGAGAAAATAAACTAAATAATAAAAGACAATTAATGAAACACAAGACAAATAGTTTGACTGACTCAGATGATGATAAAAACCCACCTAGGATAGAATCCCCAAAGTTTCTGTTATCAAATAGTTGGAAAATAATAGTTATGGAACTGGGATAATAAAATAAACAATTAAAAGAAAACCCGAACAGGACCCCTGAACCTTCCCAATAAGACACCTGCGGGTTTCTAATAAGTTTGAAGACCTACAAGTTTATTAATTAAACTCCCTTACGGTTATCTAATTAATTTATAAAATAGTACCATTATAGTGAAATCCTACCTTACAGCGCGGAAATCAAAGATAATTTAATAAACTCAATTGACTCGCTAAGCAAGGTTAATTAATCAAACCTAGACGGACTCCTTACGAAGAAAATCTAGCAATCTTAATCAACAAAAATCTAACAATAACTTATCACCTTACAGCTTTCTAGGTTAGCGGCACACTTTTATTCGTTTGACTAATAATGTTATCCCAGCATATGTTTTGGATCAGTGATCCTTAGCGTGTATTCCAGATCCCGTTAGGATCAAGGATCTACAGTACTTATTATTTACTAACGGTTGTTCTCATGTGTAGTCTTATATTTAGCAGGTATAACGGTTAGAAGACTCAGTCTATCCACTAACTTGCAGTCAAGAAGATATTGACATGTCTGGATCAATTATCCTTCTGAAGAGTTCCAGAGCTATGTCAGGATCATGGATCCTCGGTATTTGCTGCTATTAACGGTTGTATCTTATATGAAGGCTGATATTTAATAAGTGTAACGGCTAGAAGACCTGGTCTACCACCTATTTCGCAGCCTGAGTAATGGAGCACGTGGTCAAAGTGGCTGTTACGATATATTGAAGACATGGCGGATTTTTAGGGATTATTAGTTAATAGTCTTTATTAATCATAACTCCTTTGAGTTATTATCTTTTATATATAATGGAGATTGTGATCAGTTAGGGGACACATGTACTATCACACACACTAGAGCAGAACACATAATTCTCTCTACGCACTAGCTTACTTTGTAATCTCGATCATCAACTCCACAACACTTGTAACCACCTTTTATTATCAATATACTTGACGGTGATAGTTTTCACTGTCCGGGGGTTTTTTTGTGCCGGAGATTATGATAATCGTACTAACCGACCAAAGGTTACCTTGTTGATCCTTGACCGAAGAGATTCGACCAACGATTACCTCGTTAATCCTTGACTGAAGCAATTCGTCCAAAGATTACCTTGTTAAGTTTTGACCATAGTAAGATTATCGTGATTAAGGGTTTTTTCCCTCGTGATCAAACCTTTGTGTTCACCAATATTACGATTACACACTTGTCATTATCGTGTAAGCACTATACCTCACGTTTACGAATTTGGATACTTGATCCTTAGTAGATTTTTGTTCAAAAAAATTTGGCGCCCACCGTGGGGCAATTGGTGCTATAATCCAGATTATTTCCTGTCAATTTTCATCTTTTCATACCCATATCACCATCAATGGCCTCTCAATCAACCTCTGCTTCATCAACCATGCCGTCCTCGGTTTCTCTCTCATCAAGAACTTTTCTGCCCTCCTCCAATTACGGGAGCACAAAGGACCACCGCGGCTGGAAACAAGACATAATTTCCAGTCTTACAGAGCTCAAAAACTACTGCTGCCACTTCGGTGGTGAAATCTAATAACGATGTTTCTGCAATGTTTTCACAGGTTAAGGCATACATGGAGCAACAGAACAAAACCAACCAGAGGATCCTACTCGAAATTGAAGATCTCAAGAAAAGAAAGAGGCCAACGGAGGATCAGACTCCCTTGATGCCTAGGGTGCTAGATTTCACTACTCCAGGATCCGTGGCTCAACATACTCAAGGATCCTCGATACTTAAGCAAGGATCATCCATCCTTCAACCAGGGTCCGTGGGTCAACAAACTCAAGGATCCTTGTTCTTTCAGCCAGGATCATCTATCCTTCAACAGGGGTCCATGGGTCAACAAACTCAAGGATCCTTCGTTCAACCAGGATCATCTATCCTTCAACAAGGGTCCATGGGTTAGCAAACTCAAGGATCCTCGTTCCTTCAACAAGGATCATCCATTCTTCAACCAGGATCTTCTGGGCTGTATACTCAAGGATCCTTCAGCTCCCAACCTCAAGGATCCTTCTGGCAGAATCAAGGATCCTTAGGAATTCAACATCAGCGATCCTTTGAGGTCCATGAAGGAGATATAATCCCCATGCAAACCATTGCCTCTAGTGGACCTGCTACTGTAGCAGATGCCTCTTATCTTAACTATAATTCTGGGATGCCAACGTTTAACCAACCAAGAGGTAACGCCTATAATCACATATCCTCAGACACTAACATTGGCTCTATGCAGGATACAAGTATCAATCAGGCTATGGCTAGGGAACTTTAGAAGCTTAAGGATATGATATCTAGCGTGCCAGGAGTGGTCCGTCCAATTCCTGAAATACCAGAAGGGAGCCACAAGCTGTCCAGATTTGCTCCACCGATATGCGATGCGGAGATCCTGAAACTCTTTCAAACCCCCAACATGAAGGTGTATGATGGGACCACTGATCTGGAAGAATAAGTGGCTCAGTATATGGGAAAGGATGGAGATCAATCCAATTCCTGAAAGACTCAAAGAAGCTTGCCTGTGCAAAGGCTTTGGATCCACACTAACAGGATCTGCACTTAAATGGCTGCTAAGTCTTCCTCCTTATTCTGTTACATCTTTTTCACATTTAGTTAACTTGTTCAACAGCCAGTTTTCTTGTAGTAGGAAATTTGGGATGTTAACTAGTGATTTATATAGAGTTGTCCAACCTTATGATGAATCCTTAAGGGATTTTTTTACAAGGTTTGGAAGGGAAGCCCTAGAAATACCTAATCTTGATATGGCTACGGCTGGTGAAGCATTCAAGATGGGACTTCAAAGGTACTCCCCATTTTATGACGATCTTGTGATTACTCCTTGCAGGACTTTAGATGAAGTAAGGAATAAGGCACTAAGATTCATACAGTTGGAAGACGAAAAAAGGATCCAAGAACAATTGGGGGCTTAGACGAAGTAAGAATCCCTTGACAAGAATAAAGGATCCTCATCCAGAAACAACAACTCAAAGCCTTACTCCAAGTTCAACAACCAAAACGTCCGGGCAGTTAAAGAAGGAGATGATGATGAGGACTACCCAAGTATTTCTGAATATTGCTTCTCTGTTGATACTCATGGTTTGACTTGTGCCATGAAGATCTGGGGGACAAAGCAAGGTGGCCACGGAAGAACGAGAGGACTACCACCTTCAAAGACAAGTCTAAGTGGTGTGCGTTTCACGAAGATTTTGGCCACATGACGGACGAGTGCATTGGCTTGAGAAGGGAAATTGGATATCTCCTGAGTAAGGGTCACTTCAAAGAACTCTTGGGAAGGAAGAGATCCAAGATCCAGGATCCTGAAGATCTTCCACAAAAAGCAACACCACCACCACAAGATGCTCATGTAATCAACTTCGTCGCCTGAGATTATGACATATTTCAAACCTATTGTTCTGCAGAAGTAGAACCTGTGGAATACTTCAAGTTGGACGATAAAAGAAGACCGCTCATCTACACTACTCGAATAACTGATCAGAGAGTCTTCTTCATTTCAAGTATCCAGGATCCTCACCAGGATGAAATGGATGTGCGAATGGTCAATTTCTTCTCTGGAGGATCAGACATATGTGGAACTTCCTTCTCCACAGCAAAGAGGCTCGCTAAAGAGATCAAGTTGGATAACGGAGACCGACCGATAGTATCAACCACTTTGACAACAGATAAAAGGATCTTCTTCGATGAGGAAGATAAACTAAACATCCAGGATCCTCACCATGACGGTTTGATTATTACTTTATTTATCGCTAACCATTATGTATGCAGGATCCTAGTTGACGGTGGGAGCTCGGTCAACATTATCCAGCATGATGTCCTCAAGAAGATGAATATACCGGATTCGGAGATCATTCCTAGAACATCAGTGCTAGTCGGTTTCAGTGGAGAAACCAAGAAGACATTGGGGGACATCAACCTCCCAATCTATATAGAAGGGTTAAATTCATATAAAAAATTTTGTGTTATTGATAACCTTTCTTGTTGTAATGTTATTTTAGGCAGGCCCTGGCTGCATGGAATGAAGGCGGTGGCCTCAACTTACCACCAATGCATCAAATTACCTACTCCGTGGGGAGTTGTGAAGATAGTTGGTGATCAGGCAGAGGCCAAGAACTATTATTCTTCATCGATGAAGCCAACGACCAAGCAAACTATAGCATAGTAATTAAATCAACATCCTAGGGACGTGCTGGAAGCTCGGGAGAAAGACCTTAAAGAAGTATCTTTGGACCCCGAGGATCAAGAGATAAAGGTGTTCCTAGGATCCAGTATCCCTAGAAAGATCGAGGAGGATCTCATATCCTTCTTAGGGCGAAGAAAATCTACCTTTGCCTTCAAGCACTCAGACATGACAGGTTTTTCAAAGGAGGTAATTACTCATAAATTAGGCCTTGGTTTGTCAATTAAACCCGTCCATCAGAAGCGAAGAAAATTCGCTCCTGAGAGGAACGCGTTCATAAAAGAAGAAGTTGAAAAACTTCTTAAGGCAGGTATGATCAGAGAGGTTAAGTATTCTCAATGGTTAGCTAATGTGGTTGTTGTTTCTAAAAAGAATGGAAAGTGGAGGGTGTGTGTCGATTTTACTGATTTAAACAAGGCATGCCCCAAGGATCCTTTCCCGTTACCACATATAGATTCCATGGTGGATGCAACAGAAGGACATGAAATGCTTACCTTTATGGATGCTTCCTCTGGATTTCAACAAATTCAGATAGAACCATCTGATCAAGAGGATACAACATTCATGACTCCTACCGGCATATATTGTTATACTGCTATGTCGTTTGGACTAAGAAATGCAGGGGCAACATACCAAAGACTAGTCAACATGATGTTCAAGGATTAGTTGGGAAAGACTATGGAAGTATACATAGACGATATGGTGGTAAAGTCAAAGAAAGATGAGGATCACCTTAGAGACCTCGAGGAAGCATTCAATATCCTCGACCAGTATAACATGAAATTGAATCCGTCAAAATGCCACTTTGGTGTTAACGCTGGAAAGTTTCTGGGATATATGGTGACTAAAAGAGGAATTGAAGCAAGCCCCAAACAGATTGAAGCCATCCTCAATTTGAAATCTTTTGCAAACGCAAAGGTTGTCCAAAGGCTCACAGGAATAATAGCCGCTCTCAATAGGTTTATCTCAAGATCCTCCGAGAAGTGCAAGGACTTCCATGACATCCTTAGGAAGAATAAGAAGTTTGAGTGGACGGAAAAGCATGAGGTTGCGCTTACAAACTTGAAGGATTACTTATCCTCAGCTCCAGCTCTAATGAAGCCTGTGGATGGAGAATCCTTATATATGTATTTAGCTGTCTTAGGAAACGCAGTAAGTGTCGTCTTGGTAAAGCATCATGAAGGTGAGCAACATCCCGTTTAGTATGTAAGTAAAAGTCTTCTAGATGCAGAAGCCAGATATTCTCATTTATAAAAATTAATTCTTGCACTTATTTTGGCTTCTACTAAATTAAGACATTATTTTGAAACTCATACTATTATTTTAAGAACTAACTAACCTGTTAAGAATGTGCTTAGAAAACCATAAATGTCAGGTAGGATGGCCAAGTGGGCTGTGAAGCTGAGTGCATATGATATTCAGTATGAGCCTAGAACAGCCATTAAATCACAAGCGCTTGCAGACTTTGTGGCTGATTTCAGTAGTGACATACAAAATGAAGCTGATCTAGAGGTCTAACAACTTGAAGAAACCAAGGATCCTCTTCACAAATGGAGCGTCCAATGTAAGAGGAACAGGTTTGGGCATACTACTAAAATTGCCACAGGGGGACATATTACCCCAGTCTATAGCCTGTGAGTTCCAAGAAACAAACAACGAGGCAGAGTATGAAGCTTTGATCGCAGGTTTGCAATTAGCTATGTGCATGAGATTCGGGTATCTTCAAGTATATATAGATTCATTATTGATTGCTAACCACTATAATGGCTCATATGCTGTTAAAGGTGAAAAACTAATCAAATATCTAGATGTTGTGAAGGAATTAGCAAAATTCTTCGAATTGTTTAGTATTATACAGGTACCAAGGGAAGAAAATGTCGGGGCATATGCTTTGGCAAATTTAGCCTCATATCTGAAAATTTCAGAAGAAATGAAGATTCCAATCATTCATGTTCTCTCACCATCAATAGGAGAACAAGAACTTGGGGAGATAACAACTGACATCGTACTTTGGGATCCATCATCCTCAGACAACCAAGGATCCTGGATCCTCTCAATCAAAAAATACATTCAAGATGGAGAAATTTCATCCACAGAGAATCCGAAGTCTTTCAAACTCAAGGTATCACAATACATTTTATTACATGATGTGCTGTATAGGAAATCTCTTGCAGGTCCATACTTGAGGTGCATCGAGGATCCTAAAATTCAAGAGGTGCTCAAAGATTTTCATGAAGGTGACTATGGTAATCACACCGGAAGTAGAGCCCTGCTTTCAAGGATTCTGAGAACAGAATACTTCTGGCCAACAATGAAGAGAGATGCAATGGATTATTCAAAAAAATGTGATGCTTGTCAAAGACATGAAAACATCCTCCACCAGCCAGCAGAACCTATGTATCCTATATCCTCTCCGTGGCCTTTCATGAAATGGGGTATGGATATTGTAGGCAAACTACCTAAGGCACTAGGAGGAAGAGTATTCATGCTTGTAATGACGGACTACTTTTCAAAATGGATAGAAGCAGAAGCTTTTGTTCAAGTACGCGAAAAAGAGGTGATATCTTTCATTAAAAGAAATATTATTACTAGATTTGGTATTCCATCGGAAATTATTTGTGACAATGGTTCCCAGTTTATCGGGAAAAGAACAACTAACTTTTGTGACAGCAGGGGCATCAAGATGATAACCTCTACTCCAGTACATCCTCAAGCTAATGGTCAAGCGGAGTCTAGCAACAAAATCATCATCAATAATCTAAAGAAGAAACTAGGATCCAAGAAGGGAAAGTGGGCCGAAGAGCTACCTTATGTTCTTTGGGCCAACAGGACAACACCCAAGAATGCAACAGGCCGGACACCATTCTCATTGGTATTTGGCTCAGAGGCAGTAATTCCTACATAAATGGTGATTCCTACAACAAGAACGAGCATCCTTGATCCTGAAGTAAATGAAGAAATCCTTCTTGAAGACTTGGATACTGTAGAAGAACTTAGAGACCTAGCCAAAATCAGAATGACAGCTTATCAGCAAAGGGTAGCTGTGGCATACAACAAAAATATAAGAATCAGAAGATTTCAAGAATGAGATTTGGTTTTGAGGAAAGCCTTCCAAAATACTACCAATCCGGCTGATGGAAAGTTAACACCCAAATGGGAAGGACCTTATCAGATCGAGTCGGAGGCAGGAAAGGGGGCATATCATTTGCTCACAATGGAGGGCAACAGGTTACCAAGAGCATGGAATGCTATCCATCTCAAGAAGTACTTTTTCTGATCAGGATCAAGTATCCTGAGAGGATCGAGTATCCTTAAATGATACAAGATCCTAAAATCGGTAACATCTATCTGATCACTTATCCCTTTCAGATTCTTATTAATTTAAGGATAATATATTTTTAACGTTTGTCTTTTCCAAGTTTTTAAGTAACAATGCAGGTTTCAATAAGAGGATTCAATGTCTAAGAGGTTGGCACCTCTCCCTCACGCTTAAGGTACATCGCTGTTTTCCTTGGCCTTGCCCACGATTGGGTATGACCCCCGATGGTCATACCCTCCAAGGTTTAAAGGTTTTCACCTTTATTATAGATTAGAGTTTCTACACTCTCGCCTGGAGCGCACGTTATCCAACGTATAGTCCGGGGCAGCGGGACCAGTACATGCTTAGTGGCTGACAATTTCGTTTCTTTCGGCTATATGGAGGATCCTACGATTTATGGTAGACGTACCATACCACCGGTTTATAACGTTTTCACGTTATCTCAAGACAAAGGTTTCTAACATTTTCATGTTAGCTAAGGTTTATAACGTTTTCACGTTATCTCACGTTTGGGCTAAATCCCGGTTTGGGCGAGTCCCCAGTTAACATCCGTATTTGGGCTTATCCCCAGTTTTGGCCTTGTCCCCAGTTTTTGGGCTTGTCCCCAGTTCACGGGCTTGTCCCCAGATTACACGGGCTTGTACCCAGTTGCACGGGCTTGTCCACAGTTTATTGGGTCTAATCCCAGATAATATCATAAGTTATTTGCATCAGATATCATAAATTAGATTCTGAGGATCACCGAAGGATCAATACTTACAGATTCAAAATCCTTAAATTAAGTTTTATAAGGATTGCAAAAGGATCAATACTTATGGTAACTTAGGTCTAACCAGACCTTACGGTATGATTTCTGTTTATCGATTTACACTTATTTGATTTCAGTTTATATCTTCTTAGATATAAGGATTCATTTTTCTCAATCTATTTTTATAAGGATTTAAGATCCTGGTTTATTTTTGCAAGGATATTCTATCCTAAAAACTTTTTACTAAAGAATATTTCTCAAAACTTTCAACAAGTCTAAAGCTATATCAGACAAACTTTCAAAATAACAGACAATCAACAGATAGTTAAAAGATACTATTAAACTTACTTGCAATTACCAAAAATCTTAGCCCGGATTTCACCATTCAAAAAATGGACCATCCACCCGGGTTAAACAGGTGTTACTAGTTGTTCATGATTTGCAGGGATAGGGATATGCAGCCGGAAGGGAAGTTCCCAAGGAAACTTGATTGATATATGACAATTATATCCAGCTTGTCAAATCTCATTTGTTTTGCAGGAAGTCTGAATTCAAAGGAAAAATGACAGTTGTGATCTTATCACAACCACCATTTTGGGGGAAATTGCTAGTGCACAGAAATTTGACACTGTGGATATGTTATCCCGGCATATGTTTAGGATCAGTGATCCTTAGCGTGTGTTCCAGTTCCCGTCAGGATCAAGGATCTACAATACTTATTATTTACTAACGGTTGTTCTCATATGTAGTCTTATATTTAGCAGGTATAACGGTTAGAAGACTCAGTCTATCCACTAACTTGCAGTCAAGAAGATATTCACGTGTCTGGATCAATTATCCTTCTGAAGAGTTCCAGAGCTATGTCAGGATCATGGATCCTCGGTATTTGCTGCTATTAACTGTTTTATCTTATATGAAGGCTGATATTTAATAAGTGTAATGGCTAGAAGACCTGGTCTACCACCTATTTCGCAGCCTGAGTGATGGAGCACGTGGTCAAAGTGGCTGTTACGATATATTGAAGACATGACGGATTTTTAGGGATTGTTGGTGCATAATGTCAGTAGTTCAGTTTTGTATATGTCTGTAATCGTGTTAGATTGTTTTTTTTTTAGTTTTAGATATGGTGTCACACAAGTTCGCCTGATGTAAGCGAACTTGTAGACAAGCGAAGTTAAGACAACTTCGCCTAGTCTGTTAGGCGAAGTTGTCGAGGCCTATATATGCCTAACTTCGGCTTGTTTAATAAAAAAAAGGTTTTTTGGGAAGAACGTGTAAGTGATATTCGAGATCACGTGTTGAAGAGTTGCAATACAACGTGTTTATTAGTATTGTAACGTGTGTTTGTGTTTCGATTTAACGTATTATATATCTTACGCTCGTATCGTATTACGTGGGGATTCCGCACCCTCGTGTTACGAGATACTCCTGTGTAGATCTGGCTGGGAACCTACAATTGTTATCAGAGCTTTTGCTCGTGATTGTGTGGTTTGGGATTATCACACGGGTGTTAAGATCGTTCCGTTTGACTATTCGCGGAACGAGTTTACGTTGAAATACCTAGTTTTTGTGTCTTACCCATCTCCCACCATCAAATATAACCCATTACACCCTTGCATACCTCGCAATACGTCCAATTAAAACCTGCAAAAACCTTGTGTTCATCAGGCGAAGTTGCCGTCACTGTTTGTAGGGTTTAAGCGAAGTTATAGAGAAGGCGAAGTTAAGAGCAGGCGAAGTTGTAAGCAGCGAAGTTAGGAGGTTTAAGCGAAGTTAAGTTGTCAAGCGAAGTTGAGTATAAGCGAAGTTGAGTACAAGCGTAGTTAGGATCAGGCGAAGTTAACAACAACTTCGCTGTCTGGTCACTGTTTGAATATTAAATACTTTCTTGTTATTTCGAGTCGTGTTTCTTTCAACTATGACTTTAATAAACATTACAGAACTGGTAAAAATGGAGGTTGAAGCCGGTTCAGCTACTAAGGCTCCAAAAATGCTTAAGGGTACCGATTTCGTTGCATGGAAAGATCGGTTTGAACAGTACGTGAAGTATCAAGACGCTAAGATGTGGGTTTGCATTCAAGATGGATACATTCCACCAACATCCTTGTTTGAAGGTCGTGATCAAATTAAGAAGTACAGTAAGATGAAAGAGGAGGAAAAGAAAATGTATGAGGCAGAGAGTAAAGCTCATGCAGCAATAACCATGCTCTTCCACAAGAGATTCTTCATACCTTCAAGAAGTACAAAACTGCTAGAGAGCTATGAGAAGCACTAGAAAATAGATATGAAGGTAATGTGGGGATACGTGCCTCCAAGACAAAGCTACTAAAAACCCAATTCTCTGTATTCAAGTATTTGAAAAATGAATCACTTGACGATATCATCACCAGATATTATCACTTGATGACCGAACTTAGTAATTACTCCATTGAATACATGGAAGAAGAAATAGTAGAGAAACTCCTTGATGCTCTTCCACCGAAATGGGAAATGTACACGGTTTTGATGAGAGAGGATAAAGACTTTGCCAATATTGATTTGGAAATAGCAGTCAATAAGTTACGAAATTTTGAACTTAACATGGTTCGGAAGGAGACACCAACTGATCAGGTTCAGGATCCGGGAATGTATGGTGCGAAAGTCACTCCAAGTTCAAGTTCAAAATCAGAATCCTCTGCCTACTACTCAAAGGGAGAATCAAACTCAAACTCAACTCGTGATGGTCATGTGACTCTCAATATGGATGGTGACGTATGTTTCGTAGCTGGAGGTAGTAATTCTTCAAAACCTCAAGCCACAACAAGAAATTTCTCGTCAAATGTTCCGAGCTACAACTACTCACAGATGCCCATGAGTGTTAAATTAGCTGAACAACAGTTTGCTCTTTATGCGTCCTTCATTGCATCTTATGAGAACTACATCAAAGGTAAAATAGTCGACCCTGCAACTTTGGATGAAGACTATGATCAGATTGATGCTGATGATTTGGAGGAGATGGATCTGCAGTGGCAGATGGCTATGATAGTAAGAAGGGTAAAGAGATTCATGAAGAAAACGGGTAGAAAGTTCGTTGGAGAAAGACCAGGGTTTGATAAATCAAAGGTTCGATGTTACAACTGTCAACAGAATGGTCACTTTTGCTAAGGAATGTACAAATGAGAGAATCGAACGAAGTCAGAACAGGCCTGCACAACAGAATGAGGGAGGTAGTGAGAATAGGGCTATGGTATCTAGATAAAATGGTAGATACAACTGGAATATACAAGTTGAGGAAGTGTTCGAACAGGCTAACTTGGTAAACATCGAAACGGGAGGAAGTGAGAGGGAGACGGGAGAAAATCAAGCATATATGGCAGAAGTGAACGATCAGCTCTCTGAAGTAAGTTCCGAATCTCATTGTATACAATGTGAAAATCTGTCTGAACAATTGAAAACAGTAACTAATATGTTTATTAGTTTGGATGCACAATTTAAAACGTTAAAAGAAGATCATCACTACACTAAAACTAGAGAAAACAGTTACTCGGTAAAAATAAAAGCTAGTGAAAAGGATATCAGAAGTCTTAAAGCCAGTCTAGCTGATAAAATACAAGTAATTGATCTTAGTTATGAAGTGTTAGAAGAAAAAACCAAACTAATTGCTGAAAAAGATAAACAGATAGCTGATTACAAGGTAAAAGTGGTGGAACTAAGCAGAAAAATTGAACAATTTAGAAATTCTTCAGCAATACTTGATCACATCATAAGTGTTCAACGTTCCCTAGTTGACAAAGGGGGAATTGGATTTTCTGAAGTTCCACCACCGTATAACAATAACTATACTTATAATCCTAGTAATCAGAAATCTGCTGATGTTGAGATTAGTCAGACAGTTCCAGTCAAAATTTCGACTAAAGAACCTGAAGTTGATAAGAGCGAAACGAGTAAGCCAATTTCTAATGTTAAGATTTCTGTTCCTAGCTCTGTCTCATCAAATTCGGAGAAGTCATCCGAATCGGGTGAGATAAAAGAAGAGGTAGTGTTACTAAAATGTGGGGAGGAATATAAGCCTGATGAAAAGAATTCTTCCCTAAACCCGTTCGTCCCACCATATGTAAGACGAATGGGTAGTAATGCAACCTCGACCTCTACAACAACTGTTAAGACGAGAGTTGAACACAGAAGTTGTTTCAGATGTAATCAAGTAGGACACCTTATTGCTGACTGTCCTCTAAACCAGAGAAAAGTAAGAGGTATGAGGCATCCGAAAACTAAGAATAAAATGAATATTAATTATAATAATGGTAAGAATGTGAACACACCAAATTTTAGACATTGGTCTAATCCAAGATTTCAAAGAAATCGATCTCAGTTTTTCCCAGTTAACAACCAAACCAACAATTATAACTCAGTTAATTCACTAAGGTTTGGATGGCCTCATAGTCAATCCTCGAGAAGGTTTCCTTTCAGAACTTACAGAAATCATTCTCAAACTGACTTTGGGCAACCAAAGTACTGGATGCCGGTCAACAGATTTAATTGACCCAAGACCAGTAGGTCTTGGGTCCCCAGATTTTAATCTTTTTCTCTAATTGTGCAGGAACAGTCGAACAGGGCTGTAAACAATCTGTGGGTTGTGGATAGTGGCTGTTCCTGGCACATGACTGGTAACAAGAAATTGTTACGTGATTGGAAACCTGTTCAAGGAGGTAGGGTTAGTTTCGCTGGAGAGAGTGGAGGTAGAATCAGTGGTATTGGAACTGTGACGAATGGAAAAATGAAGTTAGAGAAAATGAATTTTGTAGAAGAATTGAAGCATAACTTGCTGAGTGTATCTCAGATTTGTGACAAAGAATACACGGTGCATTTTACTAAAAACGAGGCAATCGTCCTTTATCCAGGTTTCAAGATACCAAAGGCATGGGTGGTAATGAGAGCTCCAAGAGAAAAGAATTCGTATGTAATGGATATGAGGTCAACTAAGATGACAACAGAAGAATCATCTCTTCTGTCAAAGGCAACTGAGTCTGAGTCAGAGTTATGGCATCGAAGAATGGGACATATACATCTTCGCAAGATGAATTATATTGTCAAGAATGGGCTGGTGCTTGGTGTTCCCTTAAAGAATTTTAACTTTGAAGATCAATGCTTGTCATGCAAGAAGGGAAAACAACACATAAAACCTCATCACTCCAAGAAGGTTAACTCAATTGTCAGCACCCTAGACCTACTTCACATGGATCTCTTTGGTCCCGTGAATGTAAAGAGTCTAGGTGGAACGTCATACTGCTTGGTTGTAACCGATGACTACCCTCGATACTCATGGGTATACTTTCTGAAGGCAAAAGATGAGACGGTTCAGTTGGTAATTAACTTGATTACCAAGGTTGAAAATATTGTTGGGAGAAAGGTTTAGTACATCAGGAATGATAATGGGACAGAATTCAAGAACTACCAGATGGAGATGTTCTGCTTACAGAAAGGGATAGACCATCTGTACAGTGCCCCGTATACTCTGCAACAAAATGGGGTGGCTGAGAGGAAGAATAGAACGCTAATTGAAGGACCCAGAACCATGCTGGCTGATTCTAAACTTCCCGTGGTATTCTGGGCTGTAGCTGTTGCCACAGCCTGTTATATCCTTAATCATGTTTTAACTGTTAAAAGATTAAATAAAACTTGTTATGAACTCATGCATGGTAGAAAGCCAAACTTGAATGGTCTCGAACCTTTCGGGTCCCCATGTACGATATTAAAGACAAACTCAAAATTTGGTGAGAAATCCGACGAATGTATTTTAGTCGGATATGTTGTTGGGACACCCAACAGAAGAGTCTTTAATTATCGAACAACAAGGTTGAGGTGGTATGTAACACTGACATCACGAGTTACAAATCACCAAAACCTAGCACGGGACCCGCTAAAGCTTTCGACTATGATAAACTGTTCAAATCTTTTAATATACCTTACTTGGATTTTGCAAAAGTTGATGAGAAAATTGCTTCACAGATTCTGTATGACGAGGAAGAAAATTTTGTGCAACGTCCGCGATACGACGAAAGTCAACCTTCCTCGTCAAGTGCCGTTGATACTCCTGCTGCCTCTACCGAAGAAGAATTCTACAACCCATTTTTCTCTCAACATTAATCACACACTGATGAACTCTCTTCGAATTTAGAAAACAATCTGGAAGTTGGTCCGGTTCAGACTACTGCAATTCACAAAAATCACCCTTTGGAGAATGTGATAGGTAATCTGTCCGACGGTGTTCAAACAAGAAGAAGTTTGGATGAACACACATGTGTTTACGCAAGCATTAAAGACACGGGTATCATAAATGAATGCTTGTTCACCTGCTTCATTAGCCAGATTGAACCAAAGAATTATCAAATGGCTCTTAAGGATAGCTCGTGGGTCAAAGCCATGCAAGAAGAGTTAGCACAGTTTGAGAAGATGGGAAGTATGGAAATTAGTTGAAAAACCACGGAATGTAAATGCTATTGGTACAAAGTGGGTTTTTAAATGTAAGAGAGATGAGAAAGGGATAATCATACGGAACAAGGCAAGGCTGGTAGTAAAAGGGTTTAATCAGCAAGAAGGAATCGACTACAATGAAGTGTTTGCTCCTGTGGCAAGATTGGAGGCAATTCGTCTATTTTTGGCATTTGCTGCACACAAAGAGATGACAGTATTCCAGTTAGATGTGAAGACTGCCTTTCTTAATGGTAAAGTTGATGAGGTGGTGTACGTTGAACAGCCACCGGGTTTCCCTGACCCAGATTTTCCTGATCATGTGTACAAACTGAGTAAAGCTCTATATGGGCTACATCAGGCTCCTCGTGCCTGGTACGTAACTCTGTCTGATTACTTGCTTGAGAATGGGTTCGAAAGAGGAAAGATCGATAGCACGTTGTTTGTCAAGAGAAAAGGGGGAGATCATCTACTAGTTCAAGTCTATGTGGACGACATCATTTTTGCTGCATCAAAAGTCGCCATGTGTCAGGAATTTGAAGCAGTCATGAAAAAGAGGTTTGAAATGAGCGCCATGGGCGAATTAACTTTCTTTTTGGGATTGCAGGTTGATCAGAAGAAAGATGGGATGTTTATTCATCAAACAAAATATGTCCATGATGTGCTCAAACGCTTCAAGATGGATGATAGTACCCCATTTGATACTCCAGTTTGCGTCAATCACAAACTGGGTGCAGATTCTGACAGTGATGAAGACGTGGATCCCACCCAATATCGAGCAATAATAGGTTCTTTAATGTATCTTATTGCATCTAGACCTGATATTATGTTTGCAGTTTGTCTTTGTGCTCGGTTTCAGGCAAGCCCGAAGGAATCTCACATGAAGGGAGTGAAGAGGATCTTGCGGTGTCTCAAAGGCAAGCCTAAGTTGGGATTGTGGTACACGAAAGGGGGAGAACTGGATTTGGTCGCTTACACAGATTCTGACTATGGAGGTTGCAATCAGAACAGGAAGTCAACAACAGGTGGATGTCAGTTTCTGGGAGGAAGATTGGTGTCGTGGCAGTGCAAGAAGCAGACCTCAGTAGCCATTTCCACCTGCGAAGCAGAGTACATGGCAGGGTCGAACTGCTGCTCCCAGGTTCTATGGATACAACAACAATTGCGCGATTTTGGTCTGAATTTCACTCAAACTCCTATTTGCATTGATAACACTGCTGCAATCTCAGTAACTAACAATCCCGTCAAACACAGCAAAACTAAACATATTGACATTCGTCATCATTTTATACGGGATTGTGCTGAGAAGAAATTAATTGTGCTTGAAAGGTTGATTCTTTGGATAATTTCGCCGATCTTTTTATTAAAGCGTTTGAGCGATCCCGTTTTCAAAATCGTTGAGCTTAATGGGATGATCAATCCCGAGTAACCTTGTTTTTCGCTTTATTAAAAAAAAATCACTATCGCTTAGAATTATGTCGGTTGCTTCAGTTTGAGGACACATCCTCGGATATGTTTGGTCCTTACTTCTACTAGTAGATTATGATGATAGCCATTAACCAGATGACTGAAAGTGACCGGGGCGGTTTATGATGGGTTTTATTCTTTCGCTGAAAAATAGTCATTCATACTTAGTTAGAAGGACACATACTTGTATGTGGTCGGTCCAGCTAATCCATTGGATCTTCAGGATAGCCGTTACCTGAAGACTTTGACTTGATCGGGGCGATAGAATTTAAATTTTTTTAGGGAGATGATATAAATTTTCAAGTCTATAACTTCGTAAGAAGTTTCTATAAAATGTTTAAAAGAAAATTGATCCAACCTTGGAAAGTGATAGAAAAACTATTTCTGTGTGCTTAACTGGTGAACTTATTAGGCCTAAAAGACTCTAGAACAGCCATTGTAAGTTATGGTAGCTTTATATGGTGCGTAAAAGTAGAAGTGATACAAACTAAATCTCCTCGATTTAATGTGGAGAATCATTCTGAGTTGTGCATGTCCCCATATACATCTTTCCGAATGATAGGCAGAAAAGTGATTACCCAGTCATACACGAGCCCGTGAGTGTTCTGATCCCCGAGAAGATGGTGTGTCAAGTACCTGCAGTGATCCAGATTCGGGACTTGCAGTCGTCTACTAATTGAAGTCGTATTAATATCTTTATTAAAAAAAAATGTTGTTAAGCCTTCTGAAGCTTATGTTGTTACAAATATCAATCAAGAGGCAAGAAAGAGAACGGGAAGAAGACCCCAAAGATCAATGTGTACTTAATGTTTAATCAGACACTACGGGTCGAGGTCAACTCGGGGTGACTTGGGGAAAGCCAAATACGCTTTGGGAATAGATAGGAGGCATCACAATCTCTCATGTGATGTCCATCTAAATTTTGAGCTTAATTGAACCTAATCAGTATCACAGAAGCGATGAAAACCATACTAAGTTTAATACCTGCTTACAACATGTTTCTTTATGTCATAATACCGCTGAACATGGATCTATGTGACAGTAGCTTAATTAGTATGATTCCTGTTCGGATCTTTTCTAAAACATGCAGGCTCACGTCAAGACTGAAATTTGATCCCGTTTATTTAATTTATAAAATTTTCATTGCAAATTTCGTTTTATGGTTTAAAACTTGGTTACTTGGTTCTTTGATTATAAAGTTTAAATCTTTAACGGAGGATTTTAAAAGACCATTGAAATTTGATCAAATTTATAAGGTTTGTTTGTAATTTAAAATAGGCGAACTTGTAAAGAGGCGAAGTTGACCATGGTTGACCTTAAGCGAAGTTAAAGATAATCTGTTGACCAGTGAAGTTGTCACAGGGGCGAAGTTAATGTTAACTTCGCCCTTGTATTTTCAAACCTATATAAAGGTCAACCTGGTCAAACCCTATACATATTATCAGAAACTTAGCGAACTTATATACACTCCTAACCCTCGGCGAACTTAATCCTCGAATCGAACCTCGTTATTATCTGTTTCCAATCCGTGTTAAAGGTGTGTAGGCTCGGTATGACATGTAATTCTTGTCAATGGTGTTAATCAAAAGTCTTTTTGGTCCGATTCGTGACTTCTGTCATGCAACCCTTTAAACACCCGATAACCAATCTGTTTCTAATGTGTTCGTAACTCATTTGATCGTCTAGATCTACAAAGTAACATCTTTTCATGTTTTCAATCACAAAAACACCAAACAAACCATGATCGGACCTCTGTTTTACGCCGTTTCAGATTCAGGCGAAGTTAACCATAGGCGAAGTTGTTCTCAACTTCGCCCTAGGCATAACTTCGCCTGCTCATAATTAATTAATTAATTAGTCTGGTTGTTCTCAGGCGAAGTTAGGGTTGGGCGAAGTTATACTCAACTTCTCCTTATGCATAACTTCGCCTGCTGCTAATCTTATTTAATTTAAAAGTTCTAATTTGTTATCAGGCGAAGTTATGTTTAAGGCGAAGTTGTACTCAACTTCGCCATATGGTTAACTTCGCCATATGGTTAACTTCGCCTGAACATAAGATGTTATCATAACTTCGCTTATGGTACCAAGCGAAGTTATGATATGCTTTGTCGATGTTCTAACTTAGACCGTTTGTTGTGCAGATATGGCTGTTGTAGCAGGAGCTGGTGGTGCTGATGGTGACGAAGGTGGTGACAATAACCGACAGTTCTTTCCGGGTCACAACATGTACATTACTTTGGATCCGGATGCTAGTGGTATCGACGATTATCGAGAGATCATCTCCTTCCTAGTTCGCTCACGAATTTTTCACGCCATCACTACAACTCTCCCCATTTCTCTACCGAATATAGAAGATTTCTTGCGAACGGTAGAATATGACTGTAGAGTTGAGCCTCCGGTTATGCACGCCACAGTGAACAATCAGGTGGTGCAGTTCTCAGCAGATCAGATCAGAGTCGCCTTGCAGTTCGGGGTTGAAACTACAGAAGATCCTACAGATTTTCCAGCTCCGTTCAGAGATGGTGCATTTTTACGTATGGGCTATTCGGGTCCTTTGGGTGACACTCAAAGGCGAAAGGGATTCTTACTGGATCAGTGGCCTTTTCTGATGCACGTGATGATTGTGTGCATGTCGGGTCGTAAAGCTGGCACTGACGGAATGGGGGTAACAATGCAATCTGCTATGACAGCCCTGACTTACAACAAGCCCTACAGCTTCAGTTAGATGGTGTTTTATGAAATCGATCGTCAGAGACGCGCGGTCGCTCGTGAAAGATTTTTAATGTACCCCAGATTCTTACAGATGATTTTGAATCAAGTAGCACCTACGCTACCTCAACGACGTCCCATCAGTTATGTTGAGAGTGTAAGTAAGAGGATCTTTGCGCAATGTAGGTCGTCAAGAGCACGTAGCAAACCAGAGCTTCGTCCGCGACACACTCCATTGTTTGGTTATTTGGTGAACCCTGCTTATATTGCTCCTCGTGGAGATGAATTTCGGGACCCGGCACTGCAATAGGCTGATGTTCTTCAACCACCACCTGTGGTACAGCAATCTTTGCCTGCTGATCCTGTTGCAGCTCCAGAGGAACAGGTAGATCTTGGAGCTGCTTTAGGTGGCCAAGGGTTCTTTGATATGGAGCAGATTGATCCAGCTGCAGAGGTTCAAGCACCAGAAGCTGAGGCATCTGGTGTGAATGTTTCGATGGTAGCTACGTCTGTAGCAGATTATGAGAGAACCGACTCTGACTCCTCCGCTGACGATATCGCTGAAGCACGACAGATTCTGGTCACACAAGAAAGAATACATGGTAAGAGAAAGAAAGACTCAGATGACAGTGAATCTGACTTCGAGGAGGAGTTAGACTAGTTGATACGTCGATCAAAGAGGGCCAGAACTGGTGAGGGTTCGGGAGCTGGTGAAAGCTCAAGGGTGGTTCGTTTCTCTCCACCCTCGTTATCTGGTATGACCATGGTTCCGGCTTCGATGACTGTAACAGTACCAATCACCTCCAGTGTTCCCGTGGTGACATCATCATCATTTGGTATTGCATCAACCACGTTTCAGTTTTAGGCTTCGGAGATAGATTCCTTGCCACATCCTACTCTTACTCCATCGGAGGTTGTTGCAAGATTTGTTGAGTCGACGTTGGTAGCTACTGCGGGGTTATCTGTTACATTACCACCCGCGGTTACTGTTCAGCCTGCTTCTGATACTCCAGTCAATCTGGGAATACCTCCACCTTATGCTCAAGACGTTTCTCACATGCGGTTTGATTTTGATGCTACCTTGTCTGATTCTGAAAGGATAGCGGCTCTTGAAAGGGAGGTTGCTGAACAGTCAGAGAATAAATCTAATCCAGACACAAGCTATCCAGCGACTTGTAGCAGAAAATCAGATCCAATCGTCCCTCCTTGTTGAACACGGTAAACTTTTTGATGCTCTAAAGCAGTTCTTATCATCTCAGGGGGAGACGAGCTGCAAGGGCGATGAGTTGAGAACAAAGAAAAGTCATAATAGAGACGATGATCCCAATGCATCGAAAGGTGCAGGTGGTGAGTTGCCAAGAACTGAACAAACTCTTGGGACTTCCACATCTCAGGGGGAGTCAACTGGTACAGCAGGTGGATCAGGTGGTGAAGATGTTGTGGTTGTGGATGATGAGGAAACGTTGGGTGATGATGATGTGGGTGATGACGATGTGTTACCTGTTGAAGATATTGAAAAGATAGGTGAACAGATTGTGATTGATAGTGAGATTGAAGAGGGTGAGATTATGGATGACAGTGTAGAACATGATATTCCTGGCGTTGACAAAGTAAATGTGAGTCAAGATATGGATGTGACAGATGAGTCTGAGTGGGAAGAGCAGCCCCGATGGAAAGAAGGATACGCTCAGTGGTTTGTAAAGACAAAGAAGCCAGCGGTTCCAACCATGTTCAAGAAAAGTTACAATATCAAAGGGTATGCTGAGTCGAAGAAGGGTATTATTTGCTGGTTGTATGATGAGCAATTGAGGTTATTTGTGATTAAACGCTTTGATGGGATTCAGTATTTTAAGAGGATGTTGAGATCTCTCAATACCTTGCCTGAGTGTGAGGTGAAGGATTTGGCAAAATTAGGGTTGATTAATAGAAGTGATGATAATATGGCCAGAATAATTGGGAAGATTGTGTGGAAAGAAAGTGTGAAAGAGAAGAAGTTTGAATTGTTAAAGCCGCAGAAAGGGAAGCTGGTTGAAGATAAGGAAAGAGGAATGTGAGCTGATGGTAAACCTTGGATGATAATGAAATATAAACCGGTTCGGTGTTTAAAAGAAGTGCCGATGAAGATAATGCCTAAGGATGTCTTAAAGAATCTCAAGTGGTGGTACGTTGATAGTCAAACAGCTGAAGCGGTTATGGAAGATGAAGACGAACAAGTGATTCTGAGAGTGTATGATCCCATGTACTTGGTAAATTTGTCTCAAGCTGACTTGCAGGTGCTAAACGATACGAAGATATTCTATATTCCTGCATGGAAAGATGAAGCCAAGAAGTACCAGAGAGTTGTCTCTGTGTGTGTCAGACAGGGCGTTCATGCTTGAAGACGGGTGACACGAGATTTTGGGATTACTAGACACGTGATTGAAGATAGATATATGAAGCTACTGCCAAGGGGGAGTCTGTTGGTGCATAATGTCAGTAGTTCAGTATCTAGTGTTTTGTATGTGTCTGTAATCGTGTTAGATTGTTTGTTTTGGTTTTAGTATGGTGTCACACAAGTTCGCCTGATGTAAGCGAACTTGTAGACAAGCAAAGTTAAGACAACTTCGCCTAGTCTGTTAGGCGAAGTTGTCGAGGCCTATATATGCCTAACTTCGGCTTGTTTAATAAAAAAAAGGTTTTTTGGGAAGAACGTATAAGTGATATTCGAGATCACGTGTTGATGAGTTGCAATACAACGTGTTTATTAGTATTGTAACTTGTGTTTGTGTTTCGGTTTAACGTATTATATATCTTACGCTCGTATCGTATTACGTGGGGATTCCGCACCCTCGTGTTACGAGATACTCCTGTGTAGATCCGGCTGTGAACCTATATGGATTATTAGTTAATAGTCTTTATTAATCATAACTCCCTTGAGTTATTATCTTTTATATATAATAGAGATTGTGATCAGTTAGGGGACACATGTACTATCACACACACTAGAGCAGAACACATAATTCTCTCTACGCACTAGCTTACTTTGTAATCTCGATCATCAACTCCACAACACTTGTAACCACCTTTTATTATCAAAATACTTGACGGTGATAGTTTTCACCGTCCGGGGGTTTTTTGTGCCGGAGATTACGATAATCACGTACTAACCGGCCAAAGGTTACCTTGTTGATCCTTGACCGAAGAGACTCGACCAACGATTACCTCGTTAATCCTTGTCCAAAGCAATTCGTCCAAAGATTACCTTGTTAAGTTTTGACCGTAGTAAGATTATCGTGATTAAGGGGTTTTTCCCTCGTGATCAAACCTTTGTGTTCACCAATATTACGATTACACACTTGTCATTATCGTGTTAGCACTATACCTCACTTTTACGAATTTGGATACTTGATCCTTAGCAGATTTTTTTCCAAAACACCACCTGCGACCAGGTATGCCCCCTAGCCGCGAGGCGCTGCGCTATCAATATGGGAGGCCGGTCTGATTGGTTCTCTTACCAGTTAATTTCCTGATGTGTTCCATCTTCTCGTTTTGGCTTTTTTGACTCGTTTTTCGCCCTTTTCGATCATGATCAACCTCCGGAACCTACAAAACACAATAATGTTAGAAATATACAAATCCTTATCTAAAAACGAACAAAAACTAATTAAACATTAAATAAAATATGCAAGGGAAAAATATATATTTAGCATTATATCAATATATATATATATATGTATATATATATTAAAAGGTTAGGACAATGTCCAAATACAAAAAAAAATCATCAATTCGGATGTTTTCGGTTTCTTAAAAACGATGTTTATTTAATTATATAATCAAGTATTAATGTTTATAATTTACAAATATATGTATTAAAAAAAATAAAGTTCAAAATCGGGCCTGGGAGACTCGAACTTGTATTTGTATTTGTATAGAAAACCCGACTCGTTTTGGTCTTTTGGATCAAGAAAACATCCTTTTCGGTACCTTAAAACACCCTTTTATGGCTAAAAACGACTTAAAATGAACTTCAGGGGCCTAATTTGTCAAAAATATCATATTGATGACCAACACCCCTCCTCCCTAGGCGCCGCACCCCCATCAGAACCAAAGTGGTCACGCGCCGCCACCACCCTTCTACAGATCACCAGCTCATTTTTTGTGTTGTTTTGCACATTGTTTGACCAACTTAACCTATCCAAATGCATGGAACTTCTTAAAATATACATTATGGCTAAACCCTTACTCTTTCCCTATATAAACAAGACCAATGCATCCCATTTTGGTTTGCTCTTTCACCTCAAACTCTCCCCAATCTAGATCTAAGTATTCATGATAGTTTGACTTCTCAAGGTCAAACTAATACTAATCTTTGTTTCTAATTAAATCTTGTTAATTAAAGCTTGTTATTATAGCTTGTTTAAAACATATTTCCCTTGTTTCCTTGGCTTTCCCTTCTCCGGCAATGTCGGTTTAGGTGTATTGCTAGGCAAGGCTACATGGAGGACTATTATAGTCATTGTTAAACACTTTAATTTATGTTTTATTTTATGTAAGTTTATTAATGTTGTTTAGTTTCTAATATTTTATCTTCCAACTAATTTTAATGAGTTCATGGTATTTGGGTATGTGGCAACCATCCTCGGTTTCATTCCGACTCAAGGACAGAACCAAAACCAAACTCTTGTTTAAATGCTTTATTATTAACATGTTGTATTTGAGTGTTATTATTTCTAAGTTTATTCTAATAAGCTCTATGGTAATGGATATGTGGTAACCATCCTCGGTCTTATTCCGAGTCAAGGACCGAACCAAGACCGAATAAACTGTTCACTCTCTTAAGACACACTAGTTGTGTTTTGGGCCAACGAATCTTATAATTTTCTTTGAAACTATATTATAAATTAATCTAAATTAATTTCTCAAAATACTTGGTATGTCGGATCCACTTGATTGATGTATAAAAAATTATACATCTTTTAAGCATCAAATAATCTCTAAAAACAGCAACTTCTATCAAATAATATAGCACAAAAGCCTACTTATCTTAATAAAATGTAATTTCAGGTAAACCCAGGCCTCAAACGAAGAAACAAGCGAAAATACGAAGAAAAACAGAAGAAAACACAAGAAACACGCCCACATGCCTCAAGAAACATGTCCTCATGCTTCTAAACACAAGAAAAAGACAAAAATATACAAGAATTTAAGCACATGTCAAAAAATGCATGGGGCCGTGCTTCCTAAAGCACGGGGCCGTGGTCACCTTCAGATAAAGACAAAAGAATTGAAGCACTGTCAATAAAAGCACGGGGGTGTGCCTCCAAAAGCACACCCCCGTGGTGAGTTATCATGTACGATCTGACAACATGCAATTGGGACACGTAGACATGGGGCCGTGCTTTTCCTTCCAGGAAGCCTATAAATAGAGGCTCTTGTGTCATTTGAGAAGTGTGCTTGAATAAGAATTCTAAACAGTTTTCACTTATAAAACACCCACATTACACTCATATTTAAGATCTTGTGAGGAGTTTGAAGGCTTGGAGGTTATCATCATCATCCATCATCATCAACACCATCATAACCCATCATTAAGAAAGGAGATTCATCCACATTTGGTTAGATTGTTCTAAGTTTATTTATGTGTTTGTTATCATCATCTCTTATGTTCATAATAATGCTCATTATGAGCTAAACTCCTATTACCATCTATAATCTGTGAAGAAGCTTTGCTTTACTTGATGATTAAATGAAACATTTGGTTTAGTTTGGTATAGTACATGATTATTTTGCAATCATCCATTGATGAAGAAATGTTTTATCACTTTAATCCAATACATCAAGGTTGACGATTTAATATCATTCATGGTAATTCATGTTCTTGGAAACTAGAAATGGTAAAAAGAATACTTTGATACTTTATTCAAGATAAAATATGGATCCTTATGTTGTACTTATAAAGGATGAGATATAAGCTATGATCTATTTCTCTAGTTTTGATAATTCTAAAATAACATTGTTAACACGATTTCTTAGGATATTATGCTAGTTAAAAGAAATTATATGTCAATGGAATGTGTAATTATAATCTAATCTAATCAACCTAGGGGAGGTTGTGTAAGTTAACTACAATCACTCGAAGTTGTTAGGATTGGTATTTGAGAAATCGATGTCAATCATAATCGTTCTACTATACCAAACTGCTTGTCTACTTAAATTGACATTCTCGTGGTAACATGACATTAGGAAAGGATGGACTTTAAAATGCGCATGTTACTTTCTTTTATGTCATAGAATATGTTCACTTAGAAATGAGGGTCTACTCTATCATATATTATTAGGACAAGTTTATCATATGTTTAATTATTAATCATCAAGGAATAATGGAGTGGATTCTTGATAATAGATAGTAAACCTTCATATAATTGAACTACTCATTTAGAATTTCTATTCTTGTCACCTATATATATTATATACGTCTATTTTATAAAAGTTAACAAATTTACCTCAAAATGATTAAAACTCTCCGATTAAGCTAAAACAAAGATTCATTATTATAAAATTTGTGTCCACGGATCGATACTTGGTTCTTACCAATACTATTCTACATATACGATAGGTACACTTGGCTATTTTGTGTGTGTTTAGTCTTAGTAGAAATCACTTTTATAAATTTAAAACACGATCTTGTGCAAAAGCTAAATATCCAATCCATTATCATTTTACTGGCACACGTAGCATACATCAACTTTTTGGTGCCCTTGCCGGGGACACGTTCACTTTCATTTAACCCCATGTATGTCCTTTACATTCGAGCTTGAGCTTGTTTCTCCAATTTCTGAACCGGAACGAATTTTCGTCAACGAGGACGTAAATGGACTGAAGAAACAGCCGAAACAATCAAAGATGAGTCAGTAGACACCATGACATCAGGAGAAAATGAAACCGAAGAAATGATGGAGGCCCAAAACAATGAGCCGAACATGAGCCAATATGCCAAGCCAACTCTCGAAGGCTACGACAATGGAGTGGATCCACCCGATATCACTGAAAAATTCGAAATCAAATCAAGAACCATCCATATGGTAGAAAATTCAGTTCAATTTCATGGTCTCCTCGACGAAGACCGTCTTTCTCATATATCGCGATTCTTACGAATCTACGGAACCTTTAAAATTCAACACTGTTCAGAAGATCAGATCAAACTCAAACTCTTTCCTTTCTCTTTAAGGGGTCAAGCCCTAGAATGGATAGAATCTCTTTCTTTTGGTTCCATCAACACTTGAGACCATATGGTTGAACAGTTTATTCTCAAATAATTTCTGCCTGATAAAACTACCAAATACCGAGCCAGCATTACCGGATTCCGGACCGATGATGATGAGTCGTTACATGCAGGATGGGAGAGATACAAAAGTCTTCTGAGAAGATGCCCACATCATGGACCGAGCGTATAGTTACAAGTACAAACTTTCTTTTACGCACAATCTAGTCAAAACAAACAGGCCACCGACCAAATCGCCGGTGGATACCTGGGATCCAAATCACCAAATGAAGTGTTGGGTCCATATTTGTGGTTTGAGCTTAGTTATGTGTTTATTGGGCTGGGCTACGGGTTAGCTATGTAAACCGAGAACTCCAAAGAGTTCTCGGTGGGCTTGTGATTAATATGGGCCTAGGTGTTTGGTTTCCCTATATATAGTTTACATAATGTATAGGGTAGGGATTTTTCACATTAGCAGAAAGTGAGCAGAACTAGAGAAGTTGTTCACTTCTAGTTTGTGTTTTGATTGTTTTGTAAGTGCTTAAGCACCTGACGTATTCAATAATATACGTGTGTTTTGAAGCAACCTTGTGTTATTTACTAGTTCTTATTTGTGTTCTTGAATCACCGAGTGTTGGTATTCCGCACCAATACTCGTCTGGTTGATATCATATTGTAGTGATCCAAATTCGGGACTTAAAATTGGTATCAGAGCCTTGGATGAATTCAGGCTCGTTATTGTGATATCAACGGATTCAAGATATCAAGGTTTGGTGGTTTTGGTGATTTTTCCGGCGAGTTCATAATCGGAGAAGAAGAAAACTGTGATTTGGTCAAAGATTCTTTTTACTTGGAAATAATTTGAATCCCATAAAATTAGGGATTTAGTTGTTACCAAAATAAAAACGTGTTTTTTTTGGAAGTTCTCGGCTGGGATTCTTAGTTTTCACAGAGATTTCGGTCATTAAACATAAACATCTACCTTGTTTAAGAGATTTCGGCCCAAGACCATTGTTTTTGGCCAAGTTAAATTGTTTTCGGCCAGAAAACTGGTGTTTTCGGCCAATAACAAGAGTTTTTAGCAAATATTAAGTGTTCTCTGCCAAGTTCAAGGAGTTCTCAGCCAGATTAAAGTGTTCTCGGTCAACTGAATTTTCGGCCAGCTGGGTTTTCGGTCAAATCACTACTTTTCAGTCATGATTTGGAGTTTTCGGTCAAAGTCAAGAGTTCTCGGTCCAAGATAATAGTTTTCGGTCAAATAGAGATTTTGGTCAACCCTTGTTTTCGGTTCACCTTATTTTTCGGTAAAAAAAAAAAAAAAAATTCAAGAATACTCCTTATAAGTAAAAACTCTTTTTTTGAAAATTTTCTTGAACGAAATTTTTCCAGAATACTCCTTATAAGTAAAAACTCTTTTTTCGAAAATTTTGGCGAAAACAATTTTTTTCGGGTGATTTTCGGCGAAATTTTGGCGGGAAATTCGGAAAAATTTGTCTTGAACGAAATTTTCCCTGGACGCCTCTTTTGAGCGGGACATCTTTATTGAGAATTTTGGCGTACATATTTTTTCGAGAAATTTTAGCGGGAAAATCAGTTTAATCTGATTAATTACTCAATGGATATTTCACAACTCGTTTTTCAATCATGTTCTTTAAATTGTGGTGAGAAAATAGAAATGTATAAACTTCATAATGACAGTCTAAGCAGAGATATGAAAAGAATAAAATCAGAGAATTTTAAACTTAAGAAAAATGAAAAGGGTTTTCTAGACAAGATAGAATCGCTTAACAAAGACATTAACAAACTTAAGTCTGATTTTAGTATAAAGAGCTGTCACCATCATGATGCTAAACAAGAAATTGTTGAGTTAACTGCTAAACTGGAAGCCTCCAAGTTAGAAATCTTGAATCTAACCAGCAAGTTTGAAAAGGCTGAACTTGATTTTAAAAAATTCGTTGGTTCCGGTAAAATAGTTAACTCAATGATTGAAAACTAATTGTGGTGGAAGGAAAATGAAGGTGAGGGAATAGGATACAGTCAAGTTCCCCCACCTTACAACCACAATTATGTCCCCACCCCTGTCACCAAAGAACAGGAATAAAAGGTAAAGGACATGAAGTATGGTAAACAGGTTCAATCTGAAATTGTTGGATCAGGTTCCCTAGAGGAAATCAAGCCTGTTTTTAAATGTGTGAACAATTTTGATGCTTCTACTTCATGTGCAGATATAGTAAATGATGTTGCTTCTGATAGAGTAAATGATGTTGCTTCTGATAGTAAAGGGGTTCAGGCTAGTGAGAATGAATCCTTTTCTAACGTGTCATCAAACTCAGATGACACAACTCAAAATTGTACTAATAATAATACACAGAGTTGTGGCAACAAAAAGAAGGCACATAAGAAATCAGGACAACAAGGACAGTCTCGTCCTCATAGATCCTCCGGATCTCCATGTGCTGATAAATCAGTGGGTGATATTTATATTAAGAGGCAAACATGTTACCACTGTGGCACGCCAGGACACATAGCCAGAAATTGTGTTCATCGCCTATATGTTCCCTATTACAAGCAAAATCAGAAGGCTACGCCAAAGGGAAAGAATAATGGAAAAACCTTTCATAAGAAAGAATTCCAGCATAAGGCTAGTGCTTACATTGACATTAGAAGAAGGATGAAGGCATGTTTCGTCTGCGGGAAAGGCGGGCATTTGGCAAAGGAGTGTCACTACCGTGCTATTAATAGACAACCTCCTCAGGTGAAAGGTAACATGTTTCAACCGAATCCAGTGGTTAAACAAAATGCTTATTTTAGAAAACCACGTGTATCTGTACAACGGGTCACAGATACTCAAGGATTCAAAGTTAACATGACAGGTTTGCACTCAAATGATTTAGAAACTGTTAAAAGAAAAATAAATTTTTAGAAGTCAAAGAGTGTTGAGTGTTCTAAGAATTCGAATTCGAATTGCTCCACTCCAAAGTCTGTTTTTTCAAATTTCACTAAGCCTAGACAGACTTGAAAACTTAAAACTCAGCAAACAGAATCTGTAATGACAAATGATTCTGTTAAAGATGGGAAAGATATGAGTTGGCAAGAGGTCACATATGTTGATGCTCAAGGGAACCCCACGACATTTATGACTTGGGTTCCTATGTCCAACTGATCCCGCTATGCGTGTAGGAACAACCACAAATTCATTGTTTATTGAATGGGTTGTTCCAGGCACATGACAGGGAAAATATCCATTGTTTTTTAAATCTTTAAACCATGAAATGGATTATTTGTGGCTTGGACGGGAATTTAGGGTGATAGAACGTTTTTAATATGCTCTCTAAGTGTGTATGAACAAATCAGGGAATACATTGCATATTAAAAAGTTTAATCCAGACATTTAACTCGAAAAGATGCAGAATCTCAAAACAAGCTTATTCCTAGAGGGAGATTCTCACTAATGAAAAATGATGTCTTGAAGATAAAAGGTAACCGTATCACTTTGGTATGAAAGATTGATCAATCAAAAAGATTTTAAATTTAAAAATTCAAAAAACATGTTCACGTATAGGTTTTTAAGTATAGTGTATTTTGTTTCTCAAAAATGAGAAAATGACTTGAACGTACATGAGAAATGATAGTACATCAGTTGGCTGACTATCACACTTGTTTTTTTATTAAATATTTCGTTTCGACGATTGAGTCTTTTTTAGGTTAAATTTGTACATAAAAGTTTTTGCACAAATTTAAGGGCGAGAAAATTAAAAAAAATTCAAAAAGAGTGTGTGTGCGTTTAATAAAAATTTTATCTACGTCTTTCAAACTTCACTCTCGCTTAAAATTATGTCGGTTGCTCAAGTTTGAAGAACATATACTTGTATATGTTTGGTCCGGTGATCTACTTGTAGATTCACAGGATAGCCATTAATCTAAAGACTGAAAGCATCTGGGGCGTTTGTGATGTGTTTCTGTGTTTTGAATTCTTTCACTTAAAATTATATTGGTAATTCCAAGTTGGAGGGACACGTATTCTCATATGTGTTTTGGTCTTGTTAACCACTAGTGGTCCTACAGGATAGCCATTTACCTGAAAACTGAAGAGTGACCGGGGTGACTGAGTTCTTAACATGTCTGTTTTCTGTAAATTCTATGGAAAGTGATATTGCTATTCAGTTAACAGCTTTTTAGAAGCTTTAAAATATTTTCAAATGGAAATTGATCCAACCTTTGGAAAGTGATAGATAAATTGTTTTTGTGTGCCTAACGGGTGAAGTTATTAAGCTTAAAGGGCTCTAAAACAGTCATTGATTTGTATGGTAGCTTTCCATGATGCATAAAAGTTGAAGTGATATAAACTAAATATGCTAAACTTACTGTGGAGAGTCATTTTGAAGACATGTGCATGTCTCCATATACATCTCTCCGAATGATAGGCAGAAAAGCAATTACCCAGTCATACACGAGCCCGTTGGTATTTGGTCCCCAAAATGAAGTATCTCATTGAGAATGACAAAGAACAAATGTGAACAAAATTACTTTAAATGTATAATCAACCAAAAGTTGATAAATGTTCACAAGCTTTTATGAATAACACAAACATGAGGGTTAATAACAGAACTACAGTGGTGGAGGCAATAATATAAGTCCTTTAACATCCCGAATGAAAGGCTTGTTAATTTAAACTGTAAGTCCAACGTTCAACCTCAAATATGTTTGTAAATTTGAAAAGAAAAATCAAATAAATAAGTTCTGTCATTAAAAGTTTTTAAAACCAAATCCAGTGGGTCAAAGTCAAATTGAGGTGATCTGGGGAAAGCCAAATACGCTTTGAGAAGAGATAGGAGGCATCAGAGGTCCATGAGTGATGTCCATCTAAGCTTTATGCTGAACTGAACCTTAATCATATCACAGATGTGATGAAAAATCATGCTAAGTATGGGATACATGCTATCAACCTGTCTCTTTATGTCATAATAACACTGAACATGAATCCTTGTGACAGCACCTTAAACAATATGATTCCATGTTCGGATCTTTTCATAAAAGGCGGCGTTTTTATCAAAACTGAAATTTGATTCCTAATTTTGCTAAGTTACAAGAAGACCGGGTGATTAAATTTGTTTTATTTGTTGTTTTTGGTTTATTTTATTTTTACTTCTTGATTACTCTTGTCAAAACAAATGTGTTAAGAAATTGTTTGGAAGTTTTCAGCTCATGAAATCTTATATCGGTTATTGTGTTATAGTTGGTTTAGCTGGTATGATCTCATTTCAAGTCTTTTTAAGAAAATTAAAAAAAAACAGAAAAAAATAAAATTACAAAAATATGTCTGTCTTATTTTGTTTTATTTAATTGTTTTCAAAATATTTTGGTTGATCTTTCTATCAAAGTTGATTGTTCTTTCAAGTTTGATTTCTTGCAACGAAAGCATATGAAGTATCTGAGATTCAAATTGGATGATGCTATCAAAAAGGGGGAGATGGTAGAGTATTGGATGCAGATGTTGAAGTTGCTGATCATTGAAGTTGCTGATCATGTTCAAGTAAAGATTCTGGAGATCTTGAAAGTATCAGTCTAATGGCGCGATTGTTGGGTCATAAATTAGTTAGAATGACGCATATCAAAGGACCACGACATGTTCAAGACTAAAGTGATGTAAACGAAGACGAGTTGAAGAACTACATTGGTGTACTACCTAAATCCCTATGAAATTCGGTTAGGCTGGTCTAAAGTGAAATAAACAAGAACGAAGCTACAAACCAAGGGGGAGATTGTTGGGTCCATATTTGTGGTTTGAGCTTAGTTATGTGTTTATTGGGCTGGGCTACGGGTTAGCTATGTAAACCGAGAACTCCAATGAGTTCTCGATGGGCTTGTGATTAATATGGGCCTAGGTGTTTGGTTTCGCTATATATAGTTTACATAATGTATAGGGTAGGGGTTGTTCACATTAGCAGAAAGTGAGCAGAACTAGAGAAGTTGCTCACTTCTAGTTTGTGTTTTGATTGTTTTGATAATATACGTGTGTTTTGAAGCAACCTTGTGTTATTTACTAGTTCTTATTTGTGTTCTTGAATCACCGAGTGTTGGTATTCCGCACCAATACTCGTCTGGTTGATATCATATTGTAGTGATCCAGATTCGGGACTTACATGAAGCATTTGAAGTCCTGGAGAAAGCAGCAAAGAAGAGTTTCGCCTACAACCCACCAAGATCTACTCCAACCCATAAAGGAATACACCACGTTAATTCCAACATTCTTGCCACCGCACAGCTTAAAGCCCTTTCTAAAAAAATCGAACAACTTCAAGCCAAACTATCAAAAACCAAGATCACCTGTGATACCTGTGGAAAAACTCACAAGACAAGTGACTGCAAACAAGTCATTATAGCCATGGAAGAAGTTAATTTCATCGCTAGTCAGAACAACGCTTTCAGCAACAACTACAATCCAGGATAGAGAAACCACCCGAACTTCAGTTGGAAGGACGGAAGTAACATTCAACCCCTACCCTGATTCGATAAAAGACCGATGAATCATCCCTTCCAGCCTAAACCACAATTTTAAGATCAAATTTCCAGTAGCCATCAAAATCCAAGCTACTCAAAAATCGAAGAAATATTGATCCAAATCATGACCAAGACAAATGAAGCAGAAAAGAAGGCCGACTTAAGAGCTGTAGATATCAGCAGAGTATTGTTAAAGCATGAAGCTGACCTAAAAAGTCAACAACCATCGCTACAGAATCTAGAAACTCAGATCAGACAAATTGCCCGACAATTATCCGAAAGACCACATGGCGCTCTCCCAAGCAACACAATCACCAACCCGAATGCAACAGCTAACTTTGTTACACTCAGAAGCGACACAACTACCGTTGCCTCACTAACTTCAGAACCAGTTATGGAAAAGGAAACCACTGGCAAAACAAAAGATGTACCGATCCCAACAGGCACTGTACAACCTAATAAACCAGTCAGAACCTATGTTCCACCTATTCCGTACCGAGGATGACTGAAACATGAGAAATTGGAAGCACAGTACGGGAAGTTTTTAGAACTCTTCAAACAACTCCACATCAACATACCTTTTATCGAAGCCATCGCTCAAATGCCAAAATATGCCAAGTTTCTCAAAGAAGTGCTGACAAACAAGAGGAAACTGGAGGAACAGTCACATGTCACCCTAAGTGAAGAATGCTCAGCAGTCCTCCAAAACAAGCTGCCAACAAAAATGACCGATCCAGGGAGCTTTACCATCCCTTGTCTCATAGGAAATTTGCCTGTTATCAATGCCCTGGACAACCTAGGAGCTAGTATCAACTTAATGCCATATGCGGTTTTTGAAAACCTAGGGATAGGAGAGCCAAAACCCACCCGCATGAGCATTCAGTTAGCCGACTGATCCGTTAAATATCCTTGGGGCATTGTTGAAAACATGCTTGTCAAAATTGACAAATTTTTATTCCTAGTAGATTATGTAATTCTAGATATGGAGGAAGACAAAAATGTACCTCTGATTTTAGGAAGACCCTTTTTAGCCACTACAAAGGCTATCATTGATGTTTGCACCGACAAACTTACACTAAGGGTTAATGACGAGGCTATCACTTTTGACATAGGAAAATCTATGCAACATCTGCAACATCACGATGACACAGTATACTGTGTCGACATCATCGATTCTATCGTGAGTTGCTATGTGCCGAAATCTTCAATCAACACACCATTAAAAACACAAATCTTAATTGACATAGACACCAAACTCATTTTAGAAAACAAAAATCTCAATACTAATGACAACAATCAAGAAACATCAAAAGTAGTATATGATATAACTGAATGTAATGAAAAGTCAAAAAAATCAATTGAAGAACCACCAGCCTTAGAACTAAAAAAACTCCCAAACCATCTTGAGTATGCCTTTCTCGAAAAAGACTCTCAACTTCCAGGAATTATTTCATCTCACCATTCTAAAGATTAGAAAGACGAACTTTATAAGGTTCTCAATAATCATAAGAAGACCATCGCATGGAAGATCATGGATTTCAAGGGCATCCGTCCTTCCTGTTTTACTCACAAAATCCTTATGGAAGAAGAATACAAACCCGTGGTCCAACATCAAAGACGTCTCAATCCCAACATGCAAGATGTGGTGAAGAAGGAAGTAATCAAATTCCTTGACGCCGGGTTAATCTACTCTATCTCAGATTCACCATGGGTTAGTCCAGTTCAAGTAGTACCCAAGAAATGAGGAATGACAATTGTAATGAACGAGAAGGACGAGCTAATACCAATTAGGACCATCACAGGCTGGTGAGTTTGCATTGACTACCAGAAGCTTAATGATGCCACAAGAAAAGATCATTTTCCACTTCCTTTTATCGATCAAATTCTTGAATGTCTATCTGGAAAAATGTTCTACTGTTTTCTTAATGGATTCTTCGGATACTTTCAAATTCCTATAGCTCCTAAAGATAAGGAAAAACCACTTTTACATGCTCGTATGGAACCTTCGCCTACCGAAGAATGCCATATGGACGATGTAATGCTCCAGCCACCTTCCAACGATGCATGGTGGTCATTTTTCATGAAATGATCGAACACTCTGTGAAATTTTTTATAGACGACTTCTCAGTCTTTGGAGACTCCTTTGATCATTGTTTGAAAAACCTAGACAAAATGTTGACTAGGTGTGAAGATGTGAATTTAGTACTCAACTGGGAAAAATGCCACTTTATGGTCAAAGAGGGCATAGTTCTTGGTCACAGTATATCCCAAGAAGGATTAGAAGTTGATAGGGCAAAAATAGAAACAATCTCTAAACTTCCCCCACCAACTTCAGTCAAAGCTATTAGAAGTTTCCTAGGTCACGCAGGATTCTATCGTCGTTTCATAAAAGACTTCTCCAAAATTGCGAGACCTATGACCAAACTTCTAAAAAAAGAGGCACCATTCATCTTCTCTGAAGAATGTGTTGAATCACTCAATACATTAAAAGACAAGCTTGTCAATGCACCAATGATGACTACACTCGATTGGACCCTTCCATTTGATATCATGTGCGATGCAAGTGACTTTGCAGTTGGAGCCGTACTCGGACAACGCAAGAAAAGCATTTCCACCAAATATACTACGCTAGTAAAACTCTTAACGATGCACAGGAAAATTACACTACAACAGAATAAGAGTTACTAGTAGTAGTTTCGCCTTTGAATAATTTAGATCCTACCTCGTTCTTTCCAACACCATAGTTTACACAGATCATGCAGCCATACACTACCTCTTCAACAAACAAGATGCTAAACCAAGGCTCATCCGATGGGTTCTACTACTCCAAGAATTCGATATAGGAGTGAAGGACAAGAAGGGAGCAGAAAATAGCCGCAGACCATCTTTCACGCTTAGAATGCCCAGTTTCAGAAGAACATCATGAGGAAATTATCAATAATAATTTTCCACATGAAGTTTTCATGCACATCCAAGCAGTCATGCAAGAGGAAGATGAAAGTCCTTGGTTTGCCGATTTCGCAAACTATTTAGCATGCAGAATCTTAAGAAAAGGGCTTACTCATCAACAATGGAAGAAATTATTTTCACCCCTTAAGTTCTATTTCTGGGAAGATCCATACTTGTTTAGAATAGGAGCCGATCAGGTTGTTCATAGGTGTGTTTCAGGAAAACAAGCCTTAGACATTCTCATACACTGCCATGAAGGACCAACTGGCGGACACCACAGTACCGCCACCACGGTCAGAAAAGTGTTTGATGCAGGATTCTTTTTGCCCACCATATATAAAGACACCATGCTTTGATCCAAGCATGCGATGCTTGTCAAAGAGTCGTGAACATCTCAGCCAAAAATGAGATGGCTCAAAATGGCATTCAAATTTGTGAAGTCTTTGATATACGGGGAATAGATTTCATGGGCCCATTTCCTAACTCATTTGGAAGCAAGTACATCCTTGTAGCAGTCGACTACATGTCTAAATGGGTAGAAGCACAAGCTCTTCCCACTAACGATGCTCGAGTAGTTGTACGATTTCTGAAGAGGTTATTCTCACAATTCGGTACTCCAAAAGCCCTAATCAGCGACAGAGGTACTCACTTCTGCAATACCTTAATTGAAAAAGTCTTAGAACGATATGGAGTTCACCACCGTTTGGCAACACCATATCTTACTCAAACCAGCGGACAAGTAGAAGTTTCACATCGGGGAATAAAAAGGATCCTCAAAAGGACCATAGGAATGAATCGCAAAAATTAGGCGGAAAAGTTAGATGACGCTTGTGGGCCCTTAGTACAGCCTACAAAACCCCCATAGAAAAAACACTTTTCAAACTCGTTTATGGAAAATCATGTCATCTACCCATAGAACATAAACATAAAGCCTATTAGGCTCTAAGAGCGGTGAACTTTGATCTAAATTCAGCTGGTAAAAACCGAGAAGAACAAATCACGAACTCGAAGAGCTAAGAACATTAGCCTATGAAAACTCCTGGTCTTATAAAGAAAATACTAAATGTTTACACGACGCCCATTCAAAAGGAAACAAGAAATTTCAAGTTGGCGATCGTTTACGGTTATATAACACACGTTTACGACTTTTCCCAGTAAAACTGAAATCTCGTTGGATAGGCCCTTACGTAGTTGAATCAGTTTTTGACTATGGAGCAGTAGAGATTTTAAATTCTGATGGCCACAAGTTCAAAGTTAATGGACATCGATTAAAACCATACATCGATGGACCATATGAAGATGTTTCGGAGGTAATAATCCTCCAACCAACTAAATAAACATACCAGGAACAAGGTCTGGCCAAGACCTTCTTTAACTAGGCCTTGTAAATATTAAAAAAAATTATATTAAAAACATGGTGTCACACCCTCAAAATCCGCTAACAGAGTGTTACCGTCAGAGGGTGTGAACTAACAGGATCGGAATCAATAGTTATAATCAAACACCATGTTTAAAGTTTTCAACCCAACAGAACATTAAGTCTTAAATAAAAATGCGGAAGCGTAAATTGTATACCAAAAAGTTTGCGCCACACAGGACGACTTAAAACCCAAGTTATTAAGATAAAAATTAAAAGAAGTTTTCAAAGCGATGGTGTTTAGCGAATGCATGTTCCTATACCGCGCGCCCGCCTCGGCTACCTGAGAATAACATACTAAAAGTGTCAACACAGGGTTGGTGAGTTCACAGGTTTATATAAATAAAGTGTTTGCGTTTGCGTTTGCGTTTTGTGTTTGCGTTTGCGTTACCAGATAGTGTTAAGTCAATTATATATCAATAGGTAGCTAACCTATCAAGCATGAATTACTAAGTGTTCGACACCGAAGCTGAGTGTTTATCAAATGCCTTGCCACCATGTCAACCAGGACCATGGTAATGTGTTAGCCAAGATTACACCCACTCGACCTACAGTCTAGTTTAGAGTTGGGTGGGGTTTGTCAAACCCAGTAGTACTACTCAACAGTGACTCGCTATTATCCAAATATTAACCGGTTCGATGTTATGAAGGACTTTGGTTGGTTTGTTTGCCACTTAGCCTTACAAGTGATATATAAAAACTAAACAAAATCTACAGCGTTGGAGTATGTTATCTCCCCCAAATAAAAGCGTTTAAAAAGAGTAAAAAAGGGACGTGAAACTCACTGTTTGCGAAGATAACCAAAAAGATCCGAGAAAAGATGTGCGTCACAGATGATCCTCACTAGTGTTCTAAAAACAAAAACGAGATTTTCTAAGTATTTAAACTACGAGTGAGTCCCTAGACTCGACACATACAACTTATGCATGAGATGCGTTTCGTGTTTCGTTTGTGAAATAAGTACGACTCGACAAACACGTTGGTGATACGTTACATGTGTGAACAACTACTTAAGTGTCAAGTATTAACATTGTACATTACTAGCAATTATCCCCCAAAAGGGCAATTTGGTCAAAACATAGCAAACATCGATCGGTTATGCACTTTTCATGACAATTTAAATAATACAGCAGCTAAATTATCCATGCAGATTTTCACTCAACAAGATTACTCTTATTAATAAATTCTAACAAGTCAAATAAATCACCAAAAATCATCACAAAAGCACACGTGAGTTAGGTTTCTAAACCTATTTTTATTATATTTTTATCATATATGGTTTTATCACAAAGATCAAAACATCATAGCAAACACACAGCAATCATTATCATGCGCAACAGAATGTTATTTGTTATTACTGTTAAATGACAAATCCAATTAATGCAAGACCAATTGAGTTAGGTTTCTAACTCAATTTATTTTCTTCCAGAAGTGGAACCAACCCATTTGATCTTTTATTTTATGAGATATCTTAGTCGCAAAACAGCCTAACAGCAGGTCTCCTTAATCAGCCTTACACAACAGTTTTGTAAAATAATAAAAACTAACTTTTATATGTCTAAAAATTACAAAATCAGACTTTTCAGAAACTAGACTCGACCTAATATATTATAGAATCAACCATCACATCAAAACATGTAATTAACATCGAGTTACAGTCATTTAAATACGAATTCAATAATCTGTCCAGCATCAGTTTTCATCAAAACTCAACATACAAATAACCTATGAACTATAAATCATGCATACAACCCTAACTAATCAACAATCAACATATTTAGCATTTAGAGTTTATGATTAATGTGTTCAATGATGCCAAAAATCAATAGAATAGGCTACATATAGTGTTTAGTTTACCTAGTTAACACTTTAAGCCTTCAACAAGTTGCGAGGATGATTGTATGTGTATGTGTGTTGTGTGTTTCGGTCGATCCAAGGGGGAGGGGGGGCTGCCGTCGCAGGTGGTAGAGGGAGAGGGAGAAGAGGGTTAGGGTTTATGGTTAAGGTTGTTTATATATTAATTAAATAAATGACAAGTTACAACTAGCACCCTCAACTTCTATTTTGTATAATTCTAGCATAAAACATAAATCACCTCCATAATACAATGACATGCATACAAGCACACATTTATACATATAAACGTAACACATAATTATATCAAGTACTTGTTTATAATATTCATCGTTTGTTCACCAATGGTTTGAGTCGACTCGTGTGTGTTTCGGTGAAATTCCGAAAGACTACTTGTGTAGTGATTGTCATGCGTCATCTAAACCCTAGTTTAAATGTAATGAGATATGCGTTATGGTTTGTGTGATCTTAAGTTTGAATTAACGGAGTTCAGATTAACGGAGTTAACCTGAAATTGACAAGTGTCACACATGGGGGCTGCTTTCAAAAGCACGGGCCCGTGCCACAAAGTGCGGGCCGGAATCTTCGCTCCAAAATCTCAGTCAGACTAGTTTGTAACAGAATTGTCAGACCAAAAGCACGGGGCGTGCTTCCAAAAGCACGGGGCCGTGTCTGGCTTCTGGTTGGCTATAAAATGCACCCTTTGCCTGTGCATTCCTTGCACCAACCCAAACCAAAAACACTATCATGCCTACTGAGATGAGTGAAGCGATTCCCGTTCCTTGACAACCGAGAAATGAAACCCGACACGTATCCAAAACTGAGCTTCTTTTGAAACTTCAAGAACTCGTCAAAGAGCTCACCGAGATGAATCTCCTCGCAGAAATGTGTCTCGTTCAACTCACCGACTCAATGGAGAACATGAAAATGGAACTTTGAGACATTAACGAATAACTTCAGTTTCAAGTTCTCGGTTTTACGTACTTTACACCACCAGGACCATTCGACGGAGCAGAACCCTTCGGAGAAATCCAGGAACCTTAATTTTTTGTTTTCATGTGTAAACAATTTCACTAAGCACATCGTGCTAGGATCTTCGGGCTTAACCCGCGTAATTTTGTGTTTCTAGAAAAGCCGAGCTTATCTCATATTTCTTTTAGGACTTTTAATTTTAATGAAAAGTATTTTTAGGATGATTAAACCCTTGAAATAACATACTAAAAAATTCTGGCTCTCGCGTTTGGCTGAAAAATCAAAGAAAATTTCAGTGACAAAAAGCATGAGGCCGTGCTTTTCGAAGCACGGGGCCGTGGTCACCTTAGAATCTTCAGCATGATACGCGCTGACTCCGTACAATTATCTGAATCAGAAACATTTATTCCCCTAGCAGCATAGGGCCATGCTTCAAGAAGCACGGGGCCGTACTCGACTTTCCAGACTCTATATAATGCATGCAAAAACTCACTATTCCATTCACACCAAACACAAGTTTACTGAAATAGAAAGTAAGATAGTTGAATGGAGGACAGTGAGGAAAGGCAAGCAATGTGATTCTTCCTCATACCTTGAGGAAGAAATCATGAGGCTCCAATGCATTATGAGAGACCAAATCAAAAGTAACATCCAAACTGAGGCTCGCCTAATCGAGCTGATCAACAAAGTCGAACTACTACGGTTTGAGAATTTCCATGTTGTGGATAGCCATAACAAGGATGTAGCTTTCAAGCTAAAATATCTTAACCGCGAAATTGAAAAGCTTGATACAAGGCTTTCCGAGCTCTTGGAAGCTAAGCAAGCCCCACCACACATTCAAGATCTGTTCGGGAATGGTGGTCGTTGAAGTTCCGACTTTGTCTTGTTTAGAAGTTACTCTTGCTAGTGTTATGTTTCGTAATTCAGGAGTGTTGTTGTACTTTTCTGTTATTTTTAACTATGTTTTATGTTTTAATGAAAATTAGGCTTTTTAATTGCAATCCAGTTAAAAAATGAACCAGCCCGACAAATAAACAGTAAAAACAAAAAGAAACTGACTGTTACATGCAGCACGGGGCCGTGCTTCAAGAAGCACGGTGTCGTGCTTTTGTGTCCAGTACGGTTATGAGTTTTTCTAATAAAATAACATTTTCCAAACTATTAACCCTAACACGACTTCGTTCTAACACCAAAAACCGCCGACCTTTCACCAATTTCATAAATCTTTCCAACAATTCTTCGATTTCTAACCAAAGGTATGTTAATTTAACAAATCTATTGTTCAGTTTCATCTTTCTAGGTCTAGATTAACCCCCAATTCTCACCAATTGATTGAATCTAGTTTAAACCCGAAAATTAGATGGGTTATTTGGTTAGATTTAAGATAATTAATTGCTAGATAGGTTTTATACTAAGATTTGTTGGAAGAAATCATTCGGGTTCGGATCTTAGGTAAAATATGCAACAAATCAAAACCCAATTGATATACAATCGGCTAGAAACACAAGTTCAAGTCTTGATGAGTTTGAAATTATGATTAAAAACACGGACCGTGCCTAAAACAACACGAGTCGTGGTCACCATTTGGTCAACAAAAGTCAAAATTGGTAGAAACGAACAAACAGCAGTAACATGGGTCGTGCTTTTGAAATCACGGCACCGTGGTTTTGTCTCTGTTCCAGCATATTAAGAATTTTCGCTAGTTTTTGACTAATTTGGTTACAAATTGCAGATGGCCGAGTATGGGGAAAACATACATGCATTCCTAGTCTTTCAAGGACGCGACGCAAGGGACCGAAGATTTCAAGCTAGAATGACCTACCTCAACCGACGTCTGCCACAACCAAACTTTTATGCTTACAGGGATACGTTGAGGTAAGTCAATCAGTGGAATAGGTTCAAGTCCATTGTGAAAGGACCATGGAGACGGGTTTTTAATCAGAGAGGGGAGGCTATCATAGAATTAACAAAGGAGTTCCTAGCCTCTTTCTCTATTAAGGGAAAGAATTTGGACATGTGGGATGAAGAAGTTGTTGAGTTTAGGTGTGGGGGAGAGTGGTACACAACATCGGTTACCCAACTGGGAATAGATCAAGGGATTTAAACTACTGAGGAACCGACAGCGAAATCTGGTACAAAGCCGTAACAACATTCGCGGATGAAAATGGTGATGATGGCGCAGAGGCTGGAAACACACGCTTACAAGCATGGGAACAACTGAGCTACGGAAACGAAACCTACATTGCAAGCAGCTCGAAGAGCACGGCTCTGCGTGACCCGCTTATGAGATATATTCACTAGTTGCTTAGTCACACTGTCACTGCACGCCGTCAGAGTGAGGGGGTTGTGAACCTGAAAGACTTATGGGCCTTGTATTGCATGAAGAATGACATACCATGCAATATCACCTATTTCTTTTGCAAACTGTTCACAACAAATGCAAATCCCAAAAGTCGAAACACCCTAATGTTTGTGGCCCATGGATATATAATCTCTACGGAGCTTGCGATGCAGACAGAGAGGGAACCCGTAGCCCACACCCAGTTACTCTTAACCTTGATTTTTGTATCAGTATGCAGATGGTCCAAGAGATCAACCAAGACCCACCGATATGGATATTTCATGATGCACTGAACCACGTTTGGGATCCTGAAGACCCGGCCGAGATGATGATCTAGGACGTACCAGAAAGTGGAGGAGGATCACCGCCCAGACAGTATCGCCACCACACCTACCATCAGTAGGGAGGCCTATCTTCATCAGGGGCCGGGCTTAGCTCGTCACGTGATAGCCGATATTCATTCGAGGGCCTATACGGCCTAATTGATCAGTTCTCAGCAAACACTACCGCCTCATTTGACAGAATCACAGAACAGATGGCTGCCTCCGATGCACAGCGGGCAGCCGAGTACACAGAAACGAGACGAGATATTGACCGTCTAGGATATCGCATGGATAGGCAGTGGGGACCATTTGACCCGAACATGGGCAACTGATGATCAGCAGCAATGGTAGGTCGGGTATGGGCATGGATGGGTTGGTAGTATTTTCATGACATTATTATTATGCTTGTTTAAACAATTTACATTCTGTCGTTAGTTTATTTGTTTGTTTGGTTGGATACTTTTATGGTCGTGGGTGCCAAGACACTATATTAGGTACTTATCTAGCCCGTATGGGCAGGGAATGAATGATTCTATACCCAATTTTCAGCAAAATTGTGCTTGGTTGTTTGTTATACAGGTACAAAACAGGAAAACAGACGAAAATCATGGGACGCTCTGTCGAAATTTCGTTAAACCATAGGGAAGTACCTCTCCATTTTAACCTATCATACCTAATTAGAATTTTAATCTTTTTATGAATCTTTTCACATTGAGGAAAATATGAGATTCATGTGTGGGGAGGGGAATTTAGTTGTCCAATTGCTTGCTCAATTAATTATAAAAATTATCTAATAAACAAAATTTTTGTTGCAAACAACGACTATTTTTATAACAAAACGAAAAGAAATGTTGGGGTGTGAGATTAACCAGATATGAACCTGCCACCAAGGCAAGTGTCTAACTTGTTTAAATGATTGAAACCGAAAATATAAAAACACTACAGGTTGTTCATCCCCAATCCAAAACCAAATTCTATAATCGATTAGCTTATTTGTTCAATGTTTGTCAAAATTGTTATTGGGTTTTTGTTAAACGGAGATAAACGAACAACAAGCATGTATCATTTACCTAGTATCGCTACAGACTGAAGGTAAATGATGAACACAAGGTTGCAAGCTACTTGAGATAGAACCAGGTAGTAACAGAAGGTTTCGATGCAATTAGGTTCGGGTTTAGAGTCGTGATGATGAAAGAACGGTGTAGAATCATTTAATTGCATTATTATCAAGTCTATATAGCCCGTTATGACTTCGTTATGTCAGTTTAGTTAAAATTTAGGAACTGAATCAATTCGTGATCTTTTTCCCTAATTGTGGTGTCGGTATAACGCGATTTAGGTAAGTAAAAAATTTAGCAAGATCAATTTTAGTTATAACCCAAGAATTGAGGCGCAAGAAACAAAGGGGGGTCCGAACCCGACGGGGTTGGGAGAAGGATGATGATCTAATTTTTATTAAATTTCTATTTAGTCCCTTAACTTTAAGCTTGGATACATAGCGGGGTTAAAGTAAATCAAAGGCGTTGTTCTTGCACAATCTACAAAGTTATAACAATAATTAAATAGGGAAAAAGAAAAGTATATTTAAATAATGCAAAACTTTATTGATTAAATTACTTGAATATGGTACGGTTCAGGTAACGCCCAAATAATGCAAGCAACAAAAAGTCCGAATTGTTATAGTATCCCCTACTTTTGGAAATTTCGTCCCGAAATTGGAGAATTGGATGTATCGAAGAGATGAGGATACTTTAGATTCATTTGATCATCATGCTCCAAAGTAAACTCGGTGCCTTGTTTAGATTCCCAACGAACTTTAACCAAGGGTATGCGGCTTCGTTTGGTGACTTTGTCCTTGTGGTCCATAATTTCAATGGGTTTTTCAACACAATTCATGGTCTTATCGATACGAACTTCGTCGAGAGGTATGTGGATATTACCCTCGGCGAGAGAATTCTTAAGGTTCGACACGTGACACACCGGATGAACACTTCAGAGTTCAGGAGGAAGTTCGAGTCTATAAACAGCATGACCAACTCTTTCAAGGATTTCAAAAGGACCAACAAATCACGGAGCTATATTTCCTTTCTTTTCATATCTAACCACTCCCTTCCACGGAGATGCCTTGAGTGAACTCGATCATGCACACTGAATTAAAGAGGTTTCCTTCTTTTATCCGCATAATTCTTTTGACGACTACGAGCAACGAGAAGATGTTGACGGATTTGAGCAATACGATCGTTTATTCTTATACTAACTCAGGACCAGTGATTTGAGTCTTTCCAACCTCGTTCCAACAGATCAGAGAATGATATTTATGACCATAAAGAGCATAGAAAGGTGCCATGCCAATACTTGAATAAAAACTATTTTGTAAGAGATCTCAATAAACGGTAGATGAGATTCCCGATTGCCCCCAAAATCGAGAACACAAGTGCGAAGCATATCTTTAAGAGTCTGAATCATACACGCAGACTGACCATCATATTGCGGATGATAAGCAGTACTAAGATCCAAACGTGTCCCCAAAGGTAATTACAAACAATTCTCTCCACAGAAAGTAGTACCGAGATGACAAACAATTCTCTCCACATAAATTCACGCCAACTCTTTAACCGAATACGTCTCTTTGATAGGTATGAAATGAGCAGACTTAGTCAGACGATCAATGATCACCTAAATACTATCATGTTGTTTTGAGTCGAAAGGTGCTTAATAATAAAGTCCACAGAAATATCTTCCCACTTCTACTCGAAAACGGGTGGTTGCTCAAGTAAACCAAAGGGTCAATGATGCTCGGCTTTACTTTAGAGGACGTGAGACATTTCGATACATAAAGATCGATGTCTTTTTTCATTTCGGGCCACCAAAAGATGGAACGAAGATCAGGATACATCTTATCCGCACCAGGAAGAATAGTTTGTCCATAATGAATATGTGAAGATTGTCACGATCGGGAATCCACAATGATTAAGGAAGTAGAGTAAACCATTAGGCTTAGATTCTAATTGAGTATCCGCACCACACGACATATCGCCATACATATTACCTTCGGTGAAGGATTCGTGTTGGGTGTCAAGAATACGCTTTTTGAGATCACTTTGTATAAGAACACAAGAAAGAAGAATGGATTTGACTTGTTTCTTTCGACTGAGAGTGTCGGCCATGACATTCTCCTTATTGGAATGGTAACGAATTTCGCATTCATAGTTGATAGAAACTTAGCCTATCGGCGTTGTCTCATGTTGAGTTCTTTTATATCAAAGATGTGTTGGAGACTCTTATGGTCAGTAAACACTACGAATTTAGAGCCATAGAGATAGTGCCTCCAAATCTTCAAGGAAAATACCACGGCACCAAGTTCGATATCGTGCGTCGTATTATTATTTTCGTGAACCTTGAGTTGTCTCGAAGTATAGGCGATAACCTTACCTCGTTGCATGAGGACACAACCGAGGCCTTGGTTAGAAGCATCATAGAAGACGATGAAGTCTTCATTATCTTTAGGAAGAGCAAGAATTGGAGAATTGAAAAGCATGTCCTTTAGATTTTGAAAGACTTCTTCTTTCTTTGACACCCACACATAGGGTTTTCCCTTCTGTGTTAAAGTGGTGAGTGGCAATAACGACCATAATATCCTGCGTACCTGAGAAAAGATCGGACTTCGGTGGGAGAAGTTGGTGCTTTCTAGTTTTTGAAGGCTTCAATCTTTTCAGGATCGACATGAATACCTTTGTCGTTGACAATAGGACCCAAGAATTAAAATTCTTTAAGCCAAAACTCGCACTTAGAAAACTTGGTGTACAATTGTTCCTTCTGAAGGAGGTCAATAATGGTATGAAGGTGCTCTTTGAAATCGCTTTTGGATTTTGAGTAAATCTAAATATCATTGATGAAAGCATTTACAAAATTGTCCATGTAAGGTTTACAAACACGGTTCAAGAGATCCATTAAAACCGCAGGTGCATTGGCTAGCCCAAAATGCATAACACAAAATTCGTAATGCCCATATCGAGTACGAAAGGAGGTCTTGGGGATGTCCTTTTCATTAACACGAAGTTGATGATAGCCCGAGCGGAGATCGATCTTCGAGAAGCATGTGGCTCCTTGATGTTGATCGAAAAGGTCATCGATGCGAGGAAGCGGATAAATGTTCTTGACGGTAAGTTTGTGGAGTTCTTGATAATCAATGCACATACTGAACAATCCATCTTTCTTCTTCACAAACAGAATAGTGCGCCCCAATGGGATGAACTTAGGGGAATAAAACCCTTGTACAAGAGTTCTTGTAGTTGGCTCAAAAGCTCTTGCATTTCGGATGGTGCAAGACGGTATGGTAATTTAGAAATGGGGTTAGCTCCAAGTACAAGATCAATACAGAATTCGACTTAGCGAATAGGAGGAAGTCCGGAAACGTCATCAGGAAAGACTTTGGGAAAATCACGCACAACCAGGATATCAAATATCTTCTTTTTATTATGCTCTTTCTCCACCACGAGAGCTATGAACGTAACATACTTCTTACGCAAATAACGTTGAGCTTGAAAACACGACATGAGGTTAAGCTTAGGTGTAGGCATATTATTGAAAACATTAAGGATGCAACCATTTTTTAGAGGTATACGAAGAAATTTCTCAAAGCATGTGACTTCAGCACGATATAGAGTGAGCCAATCCATTCCAAAAATAACGTCGAAACTACCCATTTGCATAGGAATGAGATCGATGCGGAACTTGACTTTATTAAGAGTTATGACACAATCCCAAATTTCCGAATCAATAACAATAGAGTTTCCATATGCTACTTCAATGGAGAAAGGCTTAGATAACTTATCCTGAGGCTTAGCAATAACATACGAAAAATCCAAATAAATAAAACTCTTTTCGGCACCTTATCGAATAACACTGAAGCAAAATGATCATTAATAAGGAACTTACCATTCACCACAGTGCTGGAGCTTTGAGCTTGCTTAACATTCATCATAAGAGCACATCCATTAGAACCTTGAGGTGCTTGGGCAACTTGATTATAAGGACGGGATTGGATAGCAAAGACATGAGTTGAAGCAGACGGAGGAACCATGAGTTGAGGCACTTGAGGAACATAGGCCGGTGCAAAAACTTGAGGAACTTGGGCTTGATAGGTTTGAACTTGATAAGCTTGTAAACTGTAGTAAGGTGTGGGTATAACTTGGGCTTGGTGAGCATGGGTGGCATAGTAGGGTGTAGTAACAACTTGGGCTTGATAAGCATGGGCAAGCTGAGGGCACATATTGCGGAGATGGTTAGGATCTCCACAGTTGTAGCAAGCACGGGTGGTAAGGATATCGGGTTGAGCATATAGTGTGGTAGCGGGTCTAGGATCAGGCAGCGCAGACCGTTGTGGGAAGGTTTGCGCAACCGGCGGCACATGGAAAGTGTTAGAAAGGTGATCGTAATGATTGCGTTGGGTGAAAAGACGGCATGGGGATTGGGCAGGATAATGGCGGTTACGCTTAGCACATAACGGGTGAGGTCGGGTGTAGGGTCTCTTGTTGGGGGCATTTTTGTTTTGTTGAGGTTGGTGATTGGATTGGTTACTGGCATAGTTTTTATGGTTAGCTTTACGTTTGTTGGTGTTGTTGTTGTTTTGTTTTTGTTTTTGTTTTTGTTTTAGCGGTGAGCGGTATTGTAGTTTTGAACGGGTTTAGGTTTGGCTTTAACATCAGTTGAGGATACGCTTCTGGTCTTGTCAAGGGTAGCTTAGAGTCCTTTCGGGACAAGGTTCCATACCTAACATGATCATCGGTGAGGGAAGAAGCTAGGTCCATAGCCTCACCGATGGAGAGAGAGTCACGACTAACAACCACATTACGGAAGATCGTTGGTAAACCGCGAATGTATTTTGGAATGCCACGGGATATTGGGGTTACAAGGTGAGATACTATCCGGCTGAGTTCCCGTAAATGATTGGAGTAGGTAGAGTTATCACCACCAATTTGCTTGAGTTCCCAATACTCGGTCTTAAGCCTTTGCAATTCATGTTCAGGGCAAAATTCTTTCTTCATGGCCTCCCTAAGTTCGTCCCAAGGCATGGCCACAGCCAACTCGGTTCCTTGGTTAGCTTTGCAAGCATTCCACCAAGTAAGAGCTCGATCTTCGAAGACGCTCGAGGGGAACTTAGTCCGTTTGGCGTCCACGCATTCGCAATGGATGAACATGTTCTCTATTTTCTCGACCCATTGAAGGAGTTTAATGCCATTCTCCTCACCATAGAACTGGGTAGGTTTAGCTCTCAAGAAGTTCTTGAAGTGAATATTGTTTGGAGCAGCAGATGTAGCAGAACCATTCGAGTTGAGGCTTTGGATCTGTGTCACGATAGTAGGCATATCAGCAACAAATTCTTTGGTGATCTAGTAGCCAGTCGGCGGTCATGAGAACCAGAACGAAGATGATTTCTTAAAGAAGACATTCTACGAGGAATAAGGATAAATGTTTGTAAGATAAACGGTAAGTTATGTAAATATTTATGAGTTAACGTAAGTAATGTGATCAATGTGAGATAACTAGATGAGGAGATGAGGCTTGTTTAAAGGTTAAAATTTATTTAAATAAGTTAACTCTACAATCAACTAACGAAACATATTTTGTGTGTTGGCCTCCCATGAGCTTTCCATGTCAGTTTAAATGACCCAACAAATTAACGAATCATAAAAGCAATTGAGTTGCACGACCAATGAGCGTTGCATGACATTTTAACTGTACCAGCTAAATAAAAAATTATCAAAGCGAAGAAGTTGGACGACCCATGAGCGTTCCATGGAATTTTAACTGTACCAACTAAATAACTAATTATCAAGCGAAAGAGTTGGAAGACCCATGAGCGTTCCATGGCATTTTAACTGTACCAACTAAATAACGAATTATCGAGATAAAAGTAAGAGTAGTTAGAGCATCTCGTGAACCAGCACGAATGATAATGCTCCAACAAAATTTATAACAATAATAAAATATAAACATTTGGAATTTTTCCAAATTTAGCCACGAAACACCTTGAATTCGGTTTTTTTTAAATAAGGAATGTTACCGTTTAGCCGGCTACCTTGACCTCTTAAAGTTCCGGTTGTGTGACAATTGTTCCGCTTTGGCCTATAAGCTCGAATACTGGGCAGGGTTATCCTTTAAGTAAGGAATAGTGTCATATCATGGGTTCTCGGAACCGTTTTGCCAAGGCCCAACTCACAGTACTCTCCCCTTCCAGTTACTACAGGAACTTGTCATAAAATCAAAACACTGGAATTCTTAAGAAATTCCCCAAAATAAAAGCAATCTACTAAATTTAAAAAAAACATCTTTTGAGAATGAGGCATAGCCCCAGATTTTGAGTGTGTGCATGATTATAAATAAATAAATAACTTAATCAATAAATAGGTAAGTTGTAAACACATAAACAGAACACATAAGGTAATCAAGTAAGCACGCATGGGGTCCTAAGCATGTTACTAGGACACCTCTAACGACCTATCTTAAACATTCGGCTCTTATAGAAATCTGTCACACCCCAACCTACGACGGAAATATCGGGGCGCGAACCGGTGGTTCACAGCTCACAAGGTACAATCATGCAATTTAAAATGTGACAATATATAATTAATTATTTTAATTGAACAAATATGATTCAAGTACATCAAATTTAAAGAAATTCCAAAACAATCCCAAAATAAAAACAAATATTCTTGAAAAAAATTCTAAATCCTAAAGGTAACTCTACGTGTTCTTCGCCTTGACTTCAAACCAACTGATAACCTGCGAAAACGTACAAAATAACATATATTTGTTACACGGGGTTGAGTGAGAAAGTCACCAGTTTTTTTATACAATATATATATATATATATATATATATATATATATATATATATATATAAACACAAAACTGTTATTGTGAGTATAAACAATCAATCCATGAGCAATAAAGGTTGTCGGTTAACCATTGCCTAGCAAATCATACTTTGGCTACTACGACGGTCGTATGATCATACTATAATGTGATTATGATGGACCTCTCCTAATGCAATAAAATAAAACAAATAACCAAGTAGCAATTATTCATTCAATTGATACACACACAATGATTCACAGTTTGCTAACGAGTATACTATATAATATGTAAATAATTGTAGGTATGCATAAGTCCCTAAAAGACTAAAAATAGGTAAAATAAGGGGAATGACTTCTCACCTTATCAAATGAATAAATGACAAGATGATTATGAAAGAATGTAAAACGGTCAATCTCTCCGGGGTTCACCAACAAATATCCTAATTATTAACGATAAGAGGAATTAATTATAATTGACAAGACTTACAATGGATTTGGGTTTTCAATGAGGTTCGATTATAGTTGTAGTTAGAAAGTTTATTAATCAAATCTTTTTTTATTTTATTATTATTATTATTATTATTATTATTATTATTATTATTATTATTATTATTATTATTATCATTGATTAATATTTATACTTGATATTTAAATAAACATAGTATATAATATACTTATAACTGGCGTAATGGTTAACGATTAATTCTTTTGAACCTTTAATATGATTTAGTTTATTACGAATGTTAAACCATATATTTATCACATTCATTATGCTTTTTAATTTAAAAACAAACAAACACACACACACACACACATATATATACTAGTTCGATTCTCCCGTGTTACGGAAGTTTATTTAAAGTTTTGTTTTTTAATCGTTTTGTTATTTTATGATGAATTATTTTATTTTTTTAACATAATTTTGTTTTAATTTAATACATATATATTAGTTTGTTATTATATTTTTTAACGTTTGGGTTTTATCAGTTGAGATGTTTAGGTTTTTAAATTTTTAACGAACAAACATAGTCGAACACGAACATGTTGATTTGTTTAAATGTACAAGCATGAACACAAATAATAGTCTAATGAAAAAGGGGCGTTGATGTAGTTGACGATGGTGGGTATTATCAAAAGTTAACTGACGATGGAGATGATAGACCAGCAACAGAGAACATGTAAAGCAGATAAATTACATTAGGGTTTGATGAGGAAAGTGATTATTAATAAATGAGATCTTATAATCTATTTGAGAGCTATTAAAGTTTGGTAAGACCCATAACCCGTGAAAATTATTCTTTGATGATTAAAAGGTTATTTCACAAATAAATGAGATGTTAACCCGTTTAAGGGTTATCCGGGTTTGGTGAAACCCATGACCCTCGAAAATTATTGTTTGATTATGAAATAGTTTTACAAATAAATGAGATGTTATAACTCATTTAAAGACTATCCGGGTTTGGTGAAACCCATACCCGCGAATTCGGGTCAAATGCATGAGAAGCCTCCATTTATAAATCAAGCAATCTGGTGGCTCTAGAGAATGGTGGGGACAACCTGAGAATGACACCTAAGATTTTATGATAACCAATTATATATACATATATATATATATATATTAAAAGGTTAGGCCAATGTCCAAAAACAAGAAAATCATCAAGTGGATGTTTCGGTTTCTTAAAAACAATATTTATTAATTATATAATCAAGTATTAACGTTTATAATTTACAAAAACATGTTTTATAAAAATAAAATTCAAAACCGGGTTATGGGGACTTGAACCGAAAATATGCACATGCCATCAAGGTAAGTGTCATAAAGATGAGAAATGCACATGCCATATATGCACATGACACCAAGACAAGTGTCTAACTTTTTTAAATGATTGAAACCGAAAATATAAAAACACTACAAGTTGTTCATCCCCAATCCAAAACCAAACCCTAGAATCGATTAGTTTATCTGTTCAATGATTGTCAAAATTGTTATGGGGATTTGGTTAAACAAAGATAAACAAATGAAAAGCATGTATCAATTATCTAGCATCATTACGGACTGAAGGTAAATGATGAACACGGGGTTGCGGCCTACTTGAGATCGAACCAGGTAGTAAAAGAAGGTTTCGATGCAATTAGGTTCAGGTTTAGAGTCGTGATGATGATAGAAAGGTGTAGAATCGTTTAATTGCATTATTATCAAGTCTATATAGCCCGTTATGAGTTTATAATGTCGATTTTGTTAACTTTAGTAACCAAATCAATTCGTGATCTTTTTCCCTAATTGTGGTGTCAGTATATCGTGTTTTATGTAACTAAAAGATTTAGCAAGATCGAGATTAGTTATAACCCAATAATTAAGGCTCAAGAAACAAGGAGGTTCGGTCATGGCGGGGTTAGGAGAAGGATGATAATATAATTTTTATTAAATTTGTTATTTAGTCCCTTAACTTTAAGCTTTGATATATAACGGGGTTAAAGTAAATCAAAGGGTTGTTTTGGTACAAACTACAAAGTTATAGCAATAATTAAATAGGGAAAAGGGAAAATATATTTAAGTAATGCAAAACTTTATTGATTAAATTACCTGAATACGAAACGAGTCGGGTAACTACTAAATTATACAAGCAACGAAAAGTCCGAATTGTTACAATTTAAACAATCATATAGCGGATTAACATATTGAAACATAGGGTTTTATATTGAAGAAGATGAACTTCGGTTAAGGGTTAAGTATTTTTTGTTTCCGTTAGAATCACAACAAGCAAATTGGTCTAGTGGTTAGAGCTTGAGTGTGTAGGCAGAAGGAACCGGGTTCGAACCCAGGTCAGGTTGTTTCTTTTTTTTTTCTTTTCCTTTCATTTTCTTTTATTATTTTAACTAAATAAATGTATAAAAAGTTATTATAAATCAAATAAAATTATTTTAAGATAAATAAAATTAGTTATAAATTATTTTTTTCATTTTCACCTAAAATCAACTTTTATTTCCGTTAAAATCTCATACAAACCCAGTTAATATTATAATATTAAATATCATATTGTTAACTTTTTAACATGCTAACGCGATGATTGTTGAGTTAAATTCCGTTAAAAATCAATATGTTATAAACATTATAATTCTTATATAAATGATAAATTTCTAATTAAAAATAAAATTAAAATAATAATAAATCGTTAAAGCTTAAAATAAATATTATAAAATACCATAAAATATATAATTCTGAATGTCTAAAAATCAAAGTCAACTTTATAATCCCGTTAGTTACCTAGAAATTCCCGTATTTCTTAATTTTTTAGCTTGCGAGATTCGATCGTTTAAGAACTTACGGTTTTTCCATGTTATCCTCAATTTCAAAGGTGAGTTTCTCATACCGCATTTTTAACGCTTTTACACTTTGGGGGTAACATATATATCTTATTTCAAACCAATTGTTTGCTATTAGTTTTTGTTGGTGCATGATGTCAGTAGTTCAGTATCTAGTGTCTGTAATCGTGTTAGTTGGATTTGTTTATGTGTTTGAGATAACTTGTTCTCACAAGTTCGCCTGTTATAAGCGAACTTGTGGAACAAGCGAAGTTAGTGACAACTTCGCCTAGCATGTTAGGCGAAGTTGTCGAAGTGTATATAGGTTTAAGCTACGGCTTGATTTGGGTAACGATTCCAGTATGTGTAATTGGTGATTGAATATCACGTGTTATTAGTTGCAATACAACATGTCTTTTGGGTATTGTAACGTGTTTAGCTTGTGTTTTAACGTATATCGCTTCTACGCTCGTATCGTATTACGTAGGGATTTCGCACCTACGTAGAACGAGATATTTCCGTGTAGATCCGGCTAGGAACCTACAGTTGGTATCAGAGCATTTGCTCGTGATTGTGTGGTTCGGGATTATCACACGGGTGTAGAAATCGTTCCGTTCGACTATTCGCGGGACGAGTTTACGTTGAAATACCGAGTTATTGTGTCCTACTCACCTCCCTCCATCAAAAACAACCCATTACACCTTCGAATACCTCGTAATACGTCAAAATCAAACCTGCAAAAACGGTGCGTTCATCAGGCGAAGTTGCCGCCACTGTTTGTAGGGTTTAGGCGAAGATATAAGTTTAAGCGAAGTTATCATTAACTTCGCTTACCTCACAAGTTCGCTGTAACACCCCGTAACCGCAGCGGAAACGTAAACGGGATGCGACAGACACCTCTGATATCAACCACATTGTTTATAAAGAAAACCGAATGCATTAATATACTTCATAATTACATTATCTCGTCCTTCATTACCGTCTAGGTGATACACACATCATACAATACGGTTCATAATTCTATCTGTTATAATGTATCCTAACGTCCAGCACGCAAACCTTACACACATCAAGCACTTAGCACGTAATCAATCACTTTATCTTAGTTGTACCTGAAAAGCATGAGAGAAAACGGGTCAACTACGAATAGTTGGTGAGTTTCACAATTTGAGTAAACCATGATAAATCCATATCAAAATATAATATTATCTGGGGACACTGTTAACCCAGTACCGTACTCATTCCGGGGGCAATGTTAACCCAGAATTACGATGTAATTATGCTGAGCCCACAAGTGAAACCTCTGACTATCACACACAATCCCCGTGGCATATCCCCCGCCCACGGACCCGTGACATATCCCCCGTCCACGGAACTGCCCCAAACCGCTATGTCTAACATTACATAGAAAAATATATATAACACCCAAAATAGACATGTGCAACTGGCTGGGAAACATCAGCAAATCCATGCCGGACCAGTTGGGTTTGTCAGACCAATAGTACTATCCACACTCTACCGGCTTTCAGTTAATCACTCGTGTTCCGGGGCCTTAGAATGTTAGCAACTCAGACAATTACCATCTTAGTACATTCCCGTACGATTCCCGTACAATAAAATATATATAAATCCACGCAAGTCCATGCGTTCAGTATGTACTTAAACATTTCAGTAGGAACATGCTTCCGCCCCGGAAAAATATTTGAAAACAATTCAGAAAAAGGGTCTCGTGAAACTCACCTTAGCACATGCAAGCAGGTAACAACAATCATTATCAGTTAACACGTCCAATCTGTAATATGATCCCTACGATCGTTACTATACACTCATTATTAATATAACTTTAACCAAGTTAACCGGTACATCTGGGGACACAGTTAACCCAGTACTGTACCCGTTCTGGGGGCAATGTTAACCCAGAAACACTTCACCGGACTCATATTGTGATATCGTTTAGAGTTCACTAGTCAGATTTACTATTAGTCATTTCTCCCGTTTTGCGTGCCTAGCACGGTTATCCATTTTTATGTTTCAAAAATGAGTTTGGTCGCACACGACCCGAAAATAGTTGTTAATTGATAATTTAACTAAGTTGTGAAATTAGGGCTCGGTTTTGATGTCCCGATTGGCCGCGGGACCCGTTTCCGTCATTATCGTACCGGAAACTGTTAAATAGGTTAAAAACACTCAAATCATCCGAATTATTTTCGGATGATTCATTTTACTTGTTTAACTTAATTATATGAAAATAGTTCATTTTTAGGGTTTTTATACGCCAGTCAGCTCGCTTATGCGAACTTTACCGGTTTACGCGTTTTAAGCTTTAAAAGTTTGTGTTAGCACAAATAATTATCCGTTTAGTCTCGGATCTTGAAATTTTGTACAAATCACTTTTTGACAGTGGGGAATTTTATAAAAATATTTCCAGAATTAATTTTTATATTTAACATTTATTTATCTATTTTTAAACACCATTTAAACTCTAAATATGTCGTAAATACCAAACGATCTTAGAAAAATCCCAAATTTTTCCTGGATGACCCCTGCCATCTCCATAGTCCCCTGTAATTTTTCTAGAACCAAAATCCCTTTTTAAATGCCATTTTCACTAAAACCAAGCTAGAAAACCCTAGAACTTGTTTAACCGAAAAGCCTACTTAGTCTTCTCCAAATGACCTCAAATTTTGTGAGTGACTTATACATGTTACAAAAAGCTTATCTAAAATTTTCCAGAATTTTTCATAATATTTAACTATTTTTCACCATTTTTGGCCAAAACCGAGCATTAAATTCACCAAATATTCATCCTTTATCCAAAAATTACCAAAAATTTACAGAACTCATATTTTCATGTGTTTAACACCTCTGTAAAATTTCATGACCTAACTCTAAACGACCAACAATCTGTCCAAAAACACATACACCGACATAAACCGAATATACCTTTCGTTTTCCGCCACTACAAGCTACAAACTCGTCTTTCCGCCTTATCTACCACTAAACACAGAGCCTACAAACAACATACCACAATACCAAGCAAGTCACACTCACTATCAAGCCATTTCTTTCATGGTTACGGTTATAATACTAAAAACAAAGATTTAAGCGTAAAAACTCGTTTTTGATTCGTTTAACTCATTTCTTGGACCAAGATCCCTTGTATAACCCGTATACATCACTTGATCATGCAAGAATCGGTTTTCATCTTTGAAACCTCATTTTCTTGCAAACAAACTCAAGAAACGAAGATGGAAACGTATATAACACGATTTTACCTCGGTTTTTCTTGCTAGAATTGTCGGTTTTTGATTCAAGATCTTGAGAGAATGTGAATATGGTTGAATTGTGTTGTGAAAAAAAAGAAATGAATTGTTGTTGGGTGTGTGGATTGCGACCGGAGATAGTTAGGGGGTGGGGTGGGACCCACCTCTTCATTCTTGGCCACTCATTTGGATATCGGATATCCGGATAATGTTTTGGATAATCTGGTTCAGTTCGTTTCTCGGTTAAATGTTTAATTCGGCTTAAAACGAGGCTAAAACGGTCGTTTTTGGTCTAAAAAATTGAAATTTATATAAAACCGATTTAAAAACTTAATCCATGACATTTATTAACTTAAAACGTCATATTATTAGTTAATACGCATCTTTTTCGGCTTGATCGATCGTCTCTTGCTCGGTTTGGTATTAAAGGTTTTGTTTAACGTACCGACGTACTATTGAATCGAAATCCTTTTTCTGTGCTTTAACCCACTTATCCCGAAGCTTTAATACTTCGTAACCTCACTAACTATCATATATCTCGTCTATAATTGAACCCTCGATTCATTCGGGTTTCAATAACTATCGATCGTTTGATCGCATATTCAATACGGTGAATTATATATTCACGTACAATCAATACAATGAACCATGTATTCTCGTATAATTACCATGGTAACTCTTGTACCCGACATTACATATGACGTATCTAACGTCTACCGGTTAGGGTATACCTGGTTTCGTCGGAATCGTTACATTCGCTTAACTTAAGCGAAGTTGTCTCCAAGCGAAGTTAACATCAGGCGAAGTTAAGAAGAAAGCGAAGTTAAGAGGTTCAGCTAAGTTGAGTAATCAAGCGAAGTTAAGACTTAAGTGAAGTTAAATATAACTTCGCCTACTGGTACTGTTCAGAATAATTAAAAAAAAAATTCTTTTTTGTGGGTTTCTTTGTGTTTTCGTTTCGTATTTCTTTCAAAGATGACTTCTATAAATATTGCGGAACTGGTAAAAATGGAGGTGGAAGCAGGTTCAGCTACTAAGGCTCCAAAAATGCTTAAGGGTACCGATTTCGTTGCTTGGAAAGATCGGTTTGAACAATATGTTAAATATCAAGATGCTAAGATGTGGGTGTGCATTAAAGATTGTTACATTCCACCAACGGCTATGTTTGAGGGTCGTGAACAAATAAAGAAGTACAATATGATGGAAGAGGAAGAAAAGAAGATGTATGAGGCAGAAAGCAAAGCTCATGCTGCGATAACAATGGCTCTTCCACAAGAGATTCTTCACACCTTCAGGAAATACAAAACCGCCAGAGAGCTATGGGAAGCTCTTGAAAACCGATATGAAGGTAATGTGGGGATACGTGCATCCAAGGTTAAGCTACTCAAAACCCAATTCTCGGTGTTCAAGTATTTTAATCCTTTTCTTTAATTGTGCAGGAACAATTGAACAGGGCTGTAAACAATCTGTGGGTTGTGGATAGCGGCTGTTCCCGGCACATGACTAGTAACAAGAATTTGTTACACGAATGGAAACCTGTTCAGGGAGGTAGAGTAAGTTTTGCTGGAGAGAGCGGTGGTAGAATTACTGGGATTGGAACTGTGACAAATGGTAAAATGAAGTTAGAAAAGGTGAATTACGTTGAGGAGTTGAAGCATAATTTGTTGAGTGTATCTCAGATCTGTGACAAAGAGTACACGGTGCACTTTACCAAAAATGAAGCGATTGTACTGTATCCTGGTTTTAAGATACCAGAGGCATGGATAGTGATGAAGGCTCCAAGGGAAAAGAACACATACGTAATGGATATGAGGTCGACTGAGATGGCAACAGATGAGTCATGTCTTCTGTCAAAAGCAACTGAATCAGAGTCCGAGCTATGGCATCGAAGAATGGGGCATATACATCTTCAAAAAATGAACTACATTATCAAGAATGGGCTGGTGCTCAGTGTTCCCTTGAAGAATTTCAACTTTGAAGACCAATGCCTATCGTGCAAGAAGGGAAAGCAACACAAGAAATATCATCACACCAAGAAGGTTAATTCAATAGTCAGTACCCTAGACCTACTTCACATGGATCTCTTCGGTCCCGTGAATGTAAAAAGCCTAGGTGGAACATCGTACTGCTTGGTGATAACTGATGATTTCTCTCGATATTCTTGGGTATATTTCCTGAAGACAAAAGATGAAACGGTTATGTTGGTAATTAACTTGATTACCAAGGTTGAGAACATCGTGGGAAGAAAGGTTAAATACATCAGGAGTGACAATGGGACAGAGTTCAAAAACTACCAGATAGAGATTTTCTGCCTACAGAAAGGGATAGACCACCAGTAAAGCGCCCCGTATACTCCGCAACAAAATGGGGTGGCTGAGAGGAAGAACAGGACACTAATTGAAGGAGCCAGAACCATGCTGGCCGATGCTAAACTTCCTGTGGTGTTCTGGGCTGAAGCTGTTGCAACAGCCTGTTATATCCTAAATCGAGTTTTAACTGTTAAAAGATTGAATAAAACATGTTATGAACTTATGCATGGTGGAAAGCCTAACTTGAATGGTCTCGAACCATTTGGGTCCCCGTGTTCGATATTAAAGACGAACTCAAAATTTGGTGAGAAAGCCGACGAAGGTATTTTAGTCGGATATGTTGTTGGGACACCCAACAGACGAGTCTTTAATCTATCGACCAGCAAGGTTGAGGTGGTGTGTAACACTGACATCACAAGTTACAAACCACCAAAACCAAGCACAGTACCCGCTGAGGCTTTCGACTATGATAAGCTTTTTAAATCTTTTAATATGCCTTACTTGGATTGTGCAGGAGTTGATGAGAAAATTGCTAAGCAGATTTTTTATGATGAGGAAGAAAATTTTGTGCAACGACCGCAGTATGACGAAGGTCAACCTTCCTCGTCAAGTGCTGTTGATACCCCTGCTGCCTCTACAGAAAACGAAATTTTCAATCCTTTTCACTCTCAACAACAATCGCCCATTGATGAACTTTCTTCGAACCTGGAAGACAATCTGCAAGTCAGTTCGGTTCCGACCACTGGAGTTCACAAAAATCACCCTTTGGAGAACGTGATAGGTGATCTGTCCGACGGTGTACAAACAAGACAAAGCTTGAATGAGCACACTTGTGTTTACACAAGCATTAAAGAAACAGGCATCATTAACGAATGCTTGTACACCTGCTTCATCAGCCATATTGAACCAAAGAACTATCATATGGCTCTAAAGGACAGCTCGTGGGTCGAAGCCATGCAAGAAGAGTTAGCCCAGTTCGAGAAGATGGAGGTTTGGAAATTGGTTTCAAAACCGAAGAATGTGCATGCGATTGGCACAAAATGGGTTTTCAAATGCAAGAGAGATGAAAAAGGAATAATCATCTGGAACAAGGCGAGGCTGGTTGTAAAAGGTTTTAATCAGCAAGAAGGGATCGACTACAATGAAGTGTTTGCTCCTGTGGCAAGATTGGAAGTGTAAGTCCCCCCGGGGCGTCGCCGATCGATACGAGATCCGCACGAGGTCTAGGAGTGCGGAATCCTCCTTAACTCGTTAATGGTGTAGAAGACGAAGAACACGATTACACACATACAAACACACGAACAAACACACGAACGGGATAAACACATCTGCAGATCTTTTATATAATAACCAAACACGTTACATACCGAACATAAACAGAAACACGGCCGACCCGAGGTGAGCTCTACCTCGGGCCGTCCCACACGACTCTCCCTCTCGGTTTCTCTCCAGACAGATGAACTGTAACACAAAACTCTCTAACTTTCTGGATACTCAAACCTAACCAAGACACACATATATATATATAAACAACTTCACGGGCTTGGGCCTGTAGGCGAAGTTGTTACAACTTCGCCTACGGCAGAAGTTGTTACAACTTCGCCTACGGCAGAAGTTGTTACAACTTCTCCTAAGGCGAAGTTGTTATAACTTCGCCTATGGCGAAGTTGTTCTAACTTCGTACTTCATTTCCGCTGATCAGAATTGCATAGCGATGGTCACAAAATGCACCAACAGACTCCCCTTTGACCGTTGCTCTCAATTCTAACAAACACAAAAGATCATCTGTTACAAAACATGCACCAACAGACATCCTCTTAACTGATGATCTTCTGTTTGCTCTTCAACCAGCCGTGTCTGAAACTGTCTTGTAGCTTCACAAATCTACCAATCACACAGCGTCTTCCATATCAGATCTCCCCTTCAGTGTAAGCTTCTCCGACTATATAGATTGAGGTCTTTGAAATGCATGCATCCCCGTGCCTAATTGATCATCTCAACCAATCACGTGAGTCATTCTGACTTCACCAACACGTGCAGTTCTTCTAACTTCACCAACACGTGAAGTTGGGCTCCCTCCACAACTTCACCAACACATCGGCATACGATAAGGTTTAATCTTCAACTACTCAACATCAAGTGATCAATTTTATCACAAAACCACCTTGACAGAATCTAACACACATGACCATTAATTAATCCGAAGCATCTTCAATCACCAGGGATAACGATCAAGAACATAAACACTTTAATTCCCGATTAAATCCAACTTGTTCCAGAATTTTCACTTTAATAAATAAGCATCACGTTTCAGGATCCAATTCTTGAACGCCTTGAAAATAACATAAATAATATGCTCTGACCGCAATCCAGTAATGACGAAAATCTTCAGTTCAATTTGACTTTCTTCAGTTGGTCAACCTCGAACAACAACAATTTCATTGCCCACAAACACCCAAATATGTGTCAATATCCAGCTTCAATCAATATCCCATTCACAACCTCAACTCCATATCCAGAGTTGACACGTATTTGTTCACACGTAAGACCAAGAGATAACAAGTTTCACTCGTTGACGGAACAACGTCTTCGGTCTCACAATAATCGTGTACACCTGGCCATACAGACGAAAACTCCAAACACTTTTTTTTTTAACTTCGCCTAAAGTCAACTTCGCTCCTCCTTAACTTCGCCTGTCCATAACTTCGCCTGTCCAATACTTCTCCTGACAGATAACTTCGCCTGAGATAAGCGAACTTGTGAGGTAGGCGAAGTTGTGAATAACTTAGCTTAACCTTATATCTTCACCTAAACCCTAAATTTAAGCGACAACTTCGCCTGAACCCAATAACTTCGCCTGCGGCGCTGATCAGCCAGAAACGATCAGAAACGTGCCAGAAACACCAAAACGCAGATCTCGAACCATAGCATAAGAGCCTAAGGCTCTGATACCACTTTTAAGTTCCCCCGGGGCGTCGCCGATCGATACGAGATCCGTACGAGGTCTAGGAGTGCGGAATCCTCCTTAACTCGTTAATGGTGTAGAAGACGAAGAACACGATTACACACATACAAACACACGAACAAACACACGAACAAACACACGAACGGGATAAACACATCTGCAGATCTTTTATATAATAACCAAACACGTTACATACTGAACATAAACAGAAACACGGCCGACCCGAGGTGAGCTCTACCTCGGGCCGTCCCACACGACTCTCCCTCTCGGTTTCTCTCTAGACAAATGAAATGTAACACAAAACTCTCTAACTTTCTGGATACTCAAACCTAACCAAGACACACATATATATATATGAACAACTTCACGGGCTTGGGCCTGTAGGCGAAGTTGTTCTAACTTCGCCTACGGCAGAAGTTGTTACAACTTCGCCTAAGGCGAAGTTGTTCTAACTTCGTACTTCGTTTCCGCTGATCAGAATTGCATAGCGACGGTCACAAAATGCACCAACAGGAAGCGATTCGACTGTTTTTGGCATTTGCTGCTCACAATGAGATGAAGGTGTTCCAGTTAGACGTGAAAAGTGTGTTTCTTAACGGTAAAGTCGATGAGGTTGTGTACGTTGAGCAGCCTCCAGGTTTTCCTGACCCAGACTTTCCTGATCACGTGTACAAACTAAGTAAAGCACTATATGGTCTACATCAGGCACCTCGTGCCTGGTATGCAACTTTATCGGATTACTTGCTTGAGAATGGGTTTGAAAGAGGAAAGATCGACAGCACACTGTTCGTTAAGAGAAAAGGAGGAGACTTTCTTCTGGTTCAAGTCTACGTGGACGACATCATCTTTGCTGCATCAAAAGTTGCAATGTGTCAGGAATTTGAAGAAGTCATGAAGAAGAGGTTTGAAATGAGTGCAATGGGTGAATTAACATTCTTCTTAGGATTGCAGGTCGATCAGAAGAAGGATGGGATGTTCATCCATCAAACTAAATATGTCCAAGACGTTCTCAAACGCTTCAAGATGGAGGACAGCACTTCATTTGATACTCCTATTTGCGTTAACCACAAACTGGGTGCTGATTCAGACAGTGATGCAGACGTGGACCCCACCCAATATCGGGCAATCATAGGTTCTTTAATGTATTTAACTGCGTCTAGACCTGATATTATGTTTGCAGTTTGTCTCTGTGCTCATTTACAGGCAAACCCAAAGGAATCTCACATGAAGGGAGTCAAGAGGATATTGCGGTATCTCAAAGGCAAACCTAAGCTGGGATTGTGGTACACGAAAGGGGGAGACTTGGAGTTGGTCGCTTACACAGATTCTGACTATGGAGGGTGCAATCAAAATCGGAAGTCAACAACAGGGGGATGCCAGTTTCTTGGAGGCAGATTAGTGTCATGGCAGTGCAAGAAGCATACCTCAGTTGCTATCTCTACCTGTGAAGCAGAGTACATGGCAGCATCGAACTGCTGCTCCCAGGTTCTTTGGATACAACAGCATTTGCGCGATTACGGTCTGAATTTCACTCATACTCCTATCTGTATAGATAACACTGCTGCTATCTCAGTAACTAACAATCCCGTAAAGCATAGCAAAACTAAACACATTGACATTCGTCATCATTTTATACGGGATTGTGCTGAGAAGAAATTGATAGTGCTCAAAAAGGTTGATTCGTTAGATAATTTCGCTGATTTGTTTACTAAAGCGTTTGACAGAACTCGTTTTCAAAACCTTGTTGGGCTTAATGGGATGATCAATCCCGAGTAACCGTATTTTTTAGTTTTTACATAAAAAAAACGTCACTATCGCTTAGAATTATGTCGGTTGCTACAGTTTGAAGGACATATCTTCGGATATGTTTGGTCCTCACTTCTACCAGTAGATTGTGAGGATAGCCATTAACCAGATGACTGAAAGTGACCGGGGCGGTTTATGATGTGGCTTTATTCTTTCGCTGAAAATTAGTCGTTCATACTTAGTTAAAAGGACAATATTTGTATGTGGTCGGTCCAGCTGATCCATTGGATCTTCAGGATAGCCGTTTACCTGATGACTTGACTTGAACGGGGTGATAGAATTTAAATTTTTTTTGGGAGATGATATAATTTTTCAAGTCTATAACTTCGTAAGAAGTTTCTTTACTATGTTTAAAAGAAAATTGATCCAACCTTGGAAAGTGATAGACAAACTGATTCTGTGTGCTTAACTAGTGAAGTTATTAGGCCTAAAAGACTTTAGAACAGTCATTGTATGTTATGGTAGCTTTTTATGGTGCGTAAAAGTAGAAGTGATACTAACTAACTCTCCTCGATTTTAAGTGGAAACTCATTAAGAGTTGTGCATGTCTTCATATATATCTTTCCGAATGATAGGCAGAAAAGCGATTACCCAGTCATACACGAGCCCGTGAGGGTTCTGATTCCCGAGAAGATAGTGTGTAAAGAAACTGCAGTGATCCAGCTGTGTAAATCTTATTAGTTAAAAAAAATAATAATAAAAAATAATAATAATAAATAATAAAAAAAATAAAATATAAAAATAATAAAAAAAATTGTTAAGCTTTCTAAAGCTTATAATGTTATACTTATCAATCAAGAGGCAAGAAAGAGAACGGGAAGAAAAGTCTAAAGATCGAAGAGTACTTACTATTTAATCAGACACTGCGGGTCGAGGTCAACTCGGGGTGACTTGGGGAAAGCCAAATACGCTTTGAGAATAGATAGGAGACATCACATTCTCTGATGTGTTGCCCATTTAAGTTTTGAGCTTAATTGAACATAATCCGTATCACAGAAGCGATGAAAACCATACTAAGTTTGTTTACCTGCTTACAATCTGTCTCTTTATGTCATAATACAGCTGAACATGGATCTGTGTGACAGTCACTTAATTAGTATGATTCCTGTTCGGATCTTTTCTAAAACTTGGTAGTCCCTGTCAAGACTGAAATTTGATCCCGTGTACTTTATTTCTAGATTTTATTTTACTTATGTCGTTTTATGGTCTTATACCTGGTTACTTGTTATTTGATCGTAACATTTTACTCTTTAAAGGAAGTTTTAAAAGTTAATGGCATAACTTTCTAATTATAAGGGTTTGTTGTGTAACATTCATATCAAGCAAAGTTGTTATACTTAGGCGAACTTATTAACAGGCGAAGTTAAGGGGTAAGCGAAGTTAGCCCCAACTTCGCCTGTGTAACTTTGACCCTATATAAAGGAATTTTCTAGTCAAACTCTTTATTATTTTCAAAATCCAGCGAAGTTGTGTATTAACCCTCGGCGAACTTGTTTTACTCGATTCAAACCTTGTTATTAATTGATTTCGATCCGTGTTAAAGGGGGGTAGGGTCTTTGGTGCTTATAATTCTTGTTAATGACGTTTATTAGATGTCGTTTTGGTTCGATTTCGGACCTCGTTCTTGCAAACCCTTTACACACCCACTTCTCAAACTTATTTTAACGTGGTCGTAACTAATTTGATAGTCTAGATTGTTAGTGTAACATTCTTTTATGAGATCAATCAACAATTCACCGTCTAAACCATGTTTGAACATCAATTCGCCGTTTCATATTCAGGCGAACTTATGTTTAGGCGAAGTTGCTATCAACTTCGCCTAATGCATAACTTCGCCTAATCATCTTAGAATAATTATGTTATCTGGATATTCACAACTTCCCCTACGGCATAACTTCGCTTAATGCTTTAGGCGAAGTTATAGTAAAGGCGAAGTTATTCACAACTTCGCCCTTTCCCTAACTTCGCCTATACAGAAACAATCATAACTTCGCTTATAATGGGCGAACTTGTGGTTTGCTTTGACGATTCTCTAACTTAGACCGTTTGTGGTGCAGATATGGCAGCTGTAGTAGGAGCCGGTGGTGCTGGTGGTGACGAAGGAGGAGATAACAATCATCAGTTTTTCCCGGGGCAGAATATGTACATCACTTTGGACCCGGATGCGAGCGGCGTTGATGATTATCGTGAGATCATCTCTTTTCTTATCCGCTCGCGTATCTTCCACTATTACTACAACTCTGCCCATCTCCTTACCAAACATAGAAGATTTCTGGCAGACGATTGAGTATGATTGCAGAGTCAAGCCCCCAGTTATGCGTGCAACGGTTAACAATCAGGAAGTGCAGTTCTCGTCAGAACAGATACGGGTTGCTTTACAGTTTGGCGATGAAACAAGAAACGATCCTACAGACTTCGTGGCTCCATTCAGAGATGGTGCCTTTTTAAGAATGGGCTATTCTGGTCCATTGGGGGATACTCAGAGACGCAAGGGGTTTTTGTTAGATCAATGGCGCTTTCTCATGCACGTGATGATTGTGTGCATGTCGGGTAGAAAGGCCGGTACGGATGGAATGGGTGCGACGATGCAATCGGCGACAGCACTGACTTACAACAAGCGTTATAGCTTCAGTCAGATGGTGTTCTATGAGATAGATCGTCAAAGACGAGCGGTGGTGCGTGAGAGATTCTTGATGTATCCAAGATTTCTTCAAATGATCTTGAATCACGTGTCTACCACGTTACCTCAGCGCCGTCCGATTCGATATGTGGAGAGTTTCAGCAAGAGGATCTTCGCCCAATGTAGATCGTCAAGTGCCAGAAGTAAACCAGAGCTCCGTCTTCGACATACTCCGTTATTTGGGTACTTGATCAACCCGGAGTATGTTGCAGCTCGTGGGGACGAGTTTCGGGATCCGGCACCGCAACAGGCTGGAGCACCTCAACCACCACCTGAGGTACAGCAATCTCCGCCTGCTGCTCCTGTTGTGGCACCGGAGGAACTCGTTGACCTTGAAGCTACTTTTGGCGGACAAGGATTTTTCGATATGGAACGTGTTGATCCAGAGGAAGAGGTACATGTCTCGGTTGCACAGGTTTCTTGTATGGATGTGTCGAGGACAGCTACTACTGTGACTGATACGGAAAGAACTGATTCTGACTCCTCAAATGATGATGTGGCTGAAGCAAGACAGATTCTGATTACTCAAGAAAGAATTCATGGGAAGAGAAAGAGAGACACAGATGATAGTGAATCAGATTTTGAGGAGGATTTACAACGGTTGGTTCGTCGAGCGAGAAGGGCAAGAACGGGTGAAGGATCGGAGCTGGTGAGAGCTCGAGGGTGGTTCGTTTTTCTCCACCCGCACTGTCAGGTATGACTATGGTCCCTACATCGTTGACAGTTACAGGATCGATCACCGCGGATGTTCCAGTGTTGACTACCTCATCCTCCTTTGGCATACCACCCACCACATTTCAACTCTCGGCTCCAGAAATTGTGTTCTTGCTACCTCCAACCCTTACTCCATCGGAGGTTGTTGCAAGATTTGTTGAATCGACACTGGTTGCCACTGCAGGGTTGTCTGTTACGATACCACCTGCAGTTACGTTTCCACCTGTTTCTGATGTGCCGGTTACCTTGGGAATCCCTCCTCCGTACGCTCAAGACATTTCACATATGAGGTTTGATTTTGATGCAACCTTATCCGACTCGGAAAGAATAGCAGCTGTTGAAAGGGTCGTGGCAGAACAGTCAAGAGTAAATCTGATCCAGACTCACGCTATTCAGCGCCTCGTTGCAGAGAATCAGATTCAGTGGTCCCTCCTGATTGAGAACGGTAAAATTTTTGATGCCTTGAAACAGTTTTTGGCATCTCAGGGGGAGACGAGCTGTAAGGGTGACGAACTGAGGACGAAGAAGAGAAACGATCGAGACGATGATCCCAATGCATCGAAAGATGCAGGTGGAGAGTTGCCAAGAACTGAACAAGCTCTTGGGACTTCCACAACTCAGGGGGAGTCAACAGGTGCAACTGGCGGATCGGGGGGTGATGACGTGGTGGTAGTGGATGCTGAGGAGGTGTTGGATGATGATGTTGTAGGTGATGATAATGTGTTACCATTGGAAGAGATCGAGAAGATAGGGGCTGAGATTGTGATTGACAATGAAGTCGAAGAGGGAGAGATTGTGGAGGATAATATTGAGCATGAAATTCCGGCAGTTGAAAAGTCAGATTTGGGTCAAGATACGGAATGTGATGAGACTGAATGGGAAGAGCAGCCAAGATGGAAAGAAGGCTACGCTCAGTGGTTCGTAAAGACTAAGAAACCGGCGGTCCCTACTATGTTCAAGAAAAGTTACAACATCAAAGGGTATGCTGAATCGAAAAAGAGGATTATTTGCTGGTTATATGATGAGCAGTTGAGGTTCTTTGTGATTAAACGTTATGATGGGGTTCAGTATTTCAAGAGATTGTTGAGGTCGTTGAATACTTTTTCGGAGTGTGAGGTGAAGGACTTAGCCAAGTTGGGGTTGATAAACAGAAGTGACGATAATATGGCTAGGATTATTGGAAAGATCGTGTGGAAAGAAAGCATGAAAGAGAAAAGGTTCGAGTTATTAAAGCAGCAGAAAGGAAAGCTCGTTGAAGATAAAGACAGAGGCATGAGAGCTAATGGAAAACCTTGGATGATAATGAAGTAAAAGCTGATCCGGTGTTTAAAAGAAGTGCCGATGAAATAGATGCCCAAGGATGTCCTGAAGAATCTGAAATGGTGGTATGTAGATAGTGAAATAGCTGAAGCGGTCATGGAGGATGAAGATGAACAAGAGTTGCTGAGAGTGTATGATCCAATGTACTTAGTGAATTTGTCTCAAGCTGATTTGCAGGTGCTGAACGAGAAAAAGACATTCTATATTCCTGCTTGGAAAGAAGAAGCCAAGAAATATCAAAGAGTAGTTTCGGTTTGTGTCAGAGAAGGCGTTCATGCTTGAAGACTAGTGACTCGAGATTTTTGGGATTACAAGACACGTGATTGAAGATAGAGATATGAAGCTACTGCCAAAGGGGAGTCTGTTGGTGCATGATGTCAGTAGTTCAGTATCTAGTGTCTGTAATCGTGTTAGTTGGATTTGTTTATGTGTTTGAGATAACTTGTTCTCACAAGTTCGCCTGTTATAAGCGAACTTGTGGAACAAGCGAAGTTAGTGACAACTTCGCCTAGCATGTTAGGCGAAGTTGTCGAAGTGTATATAGGTTTAAGCTACGGCTTGATTTGGGTAACGATTCCAGTACGTGTAATTGGTGATTGAATATCACATGTTATTAGTTGCAATACAACGTGTCTTTTGGGTATTGTAACGTGTTTAGCTTGTGTTTTAACGTATATCGCTTCTACGCTCGTATCGTCTTACGTAGGGATTCCGCACCTACGTAGAACGAGATATTTCCGTGTAGATCCGGCTAGGAACCTACAGTTTTCAAAATACAATTCATATCATGAACTTGTGTGTTACTCATTACTTGCTCATGATTTACGTGCATGGACTTCTTCGATAAGTATGATCATACGCCATCCTTTTCACTCAGGACCATGTTTCTAGTGGAAAAGGGATCCCAATCCAAGTACATTGGTTGGTGCTAACGGAAACACACATTCATTTATTCTTTACACTCAGGACCTTTATTCGAGTCTAAAGAACCCTTATTTGCGCTTTTACAAGTTCATGGAATTGTATAGTTCTTTTTATGTAGTATTTAAACAGTGAGAACTCACCAACTATTAAGTTAGTTGACATTATTTTATATGTGTGTTACAGCTTCAATTATTAGAGGATGACATGGATGAAGACACTAGACTTAGGATATTTAAAAAAAATGTTTGAAGTGTGTTCACTTCCTTGTATTTTCTTTATTATGAACTTGTGTACTTGATGTCTTTAAATGAATTAATGATAATATTGTCACTTAATAGTGCCACGTGTGTTTTGAGCAATCTGTACGCCACACTCAGCGTTTCCGCCTTAAGCCGAGGTGTTATATGGAAGACCTCAGGAATGATCGCTACCTCTTGTAACTCATTACGTGACACCAATATCTTTTATGTTAATAAATGAATGATCAAACATGTGATTAAGGACTAAAACGATACATACATTTCATAAGACAAATATTTGTGTTCATATTTGTTCATTTAATATGGATGTGTTCGTGTTCCTTTGTGTTTATTTGTTTAAAATACAAAAAAAAACTACGCCTCACAATTAAATAGCTCAAACATTAAAATATAATAAATATTGCAAATTGTACTAAATAAAAGTGAAATAAAACAAGCCACTATAAATAATAAAATAGCAAAACGATTAAAAACAAACACCTAAATAAACACTCATAACACGAGGACCAATAACTAATTTATATAATAGGCTATTGCCACAGCCTTAAAGACGAAAAGCCATATTCAAATGAGAATGTAATGTTAAAATGTTTATGGAAATAAAAAAGGAAAATTCCCTAAATGACCCATTTGAAGAAAGAGAAAATTTAAATAACCTATTAATAATCAATATTTTCAAAATGGACCAACAAATTTGGACTGGAGCGACAGGATTTAAAAAAATTTGAATCTCGTCTGCTCCGTCCAAATTTAAGGTGAATCCCGTCTTTCCCGTCCAAATTTTAAATAATTTCGTCTTTTCCGTTCAAATTTTAAATAATTTCGTCTTTCTTGTCCAAATTTTTAGAAATTTTTTTGTCCTTTTCACTAACACTTTTTTCTCTCTCTTTTAACCTCTCTCTTCATTTTTTTCTTCATCTTTATCATCATCATATTTTCTTCTTCATCACCGGCAATAAAAAAACTCATTAACGAAAAATGGTTAACTTCCAAGATTTCTCATTGTTGATTGATAATTATTACTATGATTTCTGTAACAATGATGAAGATGACGAAATTAATGATGAAACCACTCCGTGTGTATCGAAATCTTTCTCCTCGGACAAGTCGGAAACTAGAAATTGTCGGAGATGATAAATAAAAAGAAGAAGAAGAAGAAGAAGAAGAAGAAGATGATGATGATGATGATGATGATGATGATGATGAAAAAAAGAAGAGAAAGGTTGAAGAAGGAGAAAGAAAAAGTGTTATAGAAAATGACAAAAAGAAGTTTCTGAAAATTTGGACCAGAAAGACAAAATTATTTAAAATTTGGGCGGAAAATACAAATTCAATTTAAATTTGGACCAGAAAGACGGATTCACTTTAAATTTTGACGGAACAGACGAGATTCAAATCTTTTTAAATCTCGTCGCTCCAGTCTAAATTTGTTGGTCCATTTTGGAAATATTGATTATTAATGGATCATTTAAATTTTCTTTATCGTTAAATAGGTCATTTAGGGAATTTTCCCAAATAAAAATGATAACTGTAGTTGTGAACAAAAGTGGTTCTACACAGACTTCTATATAGTGGTGCATAACAAGTTTTAGAACATAATACGTTTTTTTTCCTTTCTATGTCTATCAGTGAATGGCAAGAGAAGAATCATATCAAGATTGGGAAAATAAGTGTAAAGATGATCTCTACCAACATATAAAGATTATATAACACCATTTAGTTTCCAATGTAATAACTGAGAATACGTTAGATGAAACTTCATTTAAAATCATTGTACAATAAATTTATCTAAAATGTGATGAGATGTAAAAAAGCCAACAAAAAAGAAAATGTAGTAGTTATTGAAACCATCCACCCTAACAGGGGCGGATCTACAATGAAATCAGGTGGTTCCGAGGAACCAGTTTAGAAATAATAGTGTATTTGTATATAGAAAATAATAAAGGAACCACCTTATGAATTAGAAAGGAATCACTTAACAACAATTTGAAGCGCCTGTCCAGCTGGTAACATGTTTGTTTTGTAACCTAGAGTTCCCAAGTTCGATTCCCATTTTTATAAAAAAAAATACTAACTTACCCTAACATCAGTTAGGGTTTTATACCAAACACAAACACAGTACAACCAGTTCACAAACAACAGCGCCTCTCCACTCTCCAAATTCTCCAACCCTAACCCACTTCAGCCCCTGACCGTCGCGGCAGCCTCACGCAGTCACTCTGTCATCCACTCATCCCCGTCACTCCGACCATCAGGGAACGCCGCGTCGTCCTCTGTCAGCCACTCAACCCGTCAGCCATCCTGGTCCTCCTGCCACTGCCTACTCTTACTCGAATCCTCTTATCCTCCCACTTTGAAGGTAAGTTCCCATTCATAATTCATTGTTAAATGTTAAATGTTCTTGACTTCTTGTTAAATGTTAATTGTTCTTAATTGTTAAGTGTTAACTACTTAATTGTTAAGTTATTTATTACATTTACTTTTAGTTTGTCTGAGTGTTGGTTTTAATTTGTTAGTTTTTGTTAGTTTCTTAGTTTTAAATTTGTTAGTTTGTAATTGTCGATTTGTAGGTATTATTAATATCAAATAATATTTTCAAAGTGAACCATCAAACCTTGGATCAACACGGTTTAATGATATGCAAATTCAAGAGTTTGGAAATCGCTTTAATGAGGTAACCACTAAATTGCTTACTAATATGAGTTCTTTGAGCCCGTCTTGTAATTTTAGTGTCTTTCGTAAAGTAAACTTATTTTATCGTATTTTTATTATGTAATGAACTTTTCCCAAACCATCGAACCGACTCGAACCTCAAACCGATCCAGAATTTTTTATACCCGACTCTACGGAATTGAAACATCTAAAAGTTGTGAACCACCCGAAAAGAATTCCTAGATCCGCCAATGCACCCTAATATATATAATGTTCAAATAAGGGTTTAGATTGTTATGTAGGTCTTGAGATAGTTTGGACATGTGAAGAGATTGGAGATTGAGATGGTTTAGATATGTGAAGAGAAGACAGACGACGAATCCTGTTTGATTCATAGAAAACATTACTGTAGAGGGAATGAGGGGTAAAGGCCGACCTAAATTGACTTGGTATGAGAGGATTAGACATGATTTGCTAGACCTAAACCTTTTCGAGGACGTGGTTGAGGATAGAAATTCTTGAAAACGTAGAATTAAGGTTAAGGATTTTTAGGGAGAGAGAAATACCTTAGGGGCTTCTCTTTACCTTATTTTTGGTTACCCACCATTATGTTATTTTCTTTTCATATATTATATATTTGTTATTAGGTTTTAACAAGATTATCAAAGTCATATAAACTCATTTATATGAAAAACGTAGCGGATAATAAAGTTTTAAATCTTGTTAATTTGATTAATATAAAACCGTTTTTTTATAGATAAACCCAATGCCCGGATCCATATACGAAACACATTCTATCAAAACAACCATAGGGTGTTTTAGCATACTACCTTTCAAGATGAAACTTGATGAGGAAAATGATCTTTAATGGCTAGTCTTTAATGGAGAAGATCCTCAAGCTTGTATACCCACAAGCCAATAACAAAACACCCTTGATTTTCTAGGATTTACACACTTGAAACTCCTTCTTGTTCTTCCTTAACCTTGGCCGAAATTGATGATGAAGGATGAAGGAGTTTACTTTCAAAAATGTGTGTGAGAGAGAGAGAGAGAGAGAGAAAGAGTGCAACCTTTGCACACTTATCTTGTCCAATATTTTATCATGCATTGTATTGAAAGAGTATATTCATAAATTGATGAGAGAGAGAGATATTCCCTCCTAAATATTTAAACTCTTTCAATTAATTACTTGTGTTATATTTGTTACATAATAAAATTGTAACATAACATATTGTAAGAAACATGCATCATGTTATTTAACCAACTTAAATAACATTATAAAATATCTTCTCTCATGATATAAATTATCCATATAATTTATTTACCACACAAATGCAAATATTTAGAAACCCATTTTCTAAATGTCGTAAGTGTTGATATTTATTTATTAGATCATATCTTAAAATAAATATCGTGGGTGTTTGTCTAGCTTGTTATTGGGTATGACCTGACTTGGATCATAACGTACTAGCCACATTAACTCTAATATGTGTCTTGGGCAGACCGATTCCAACAATCTCCCACTTGCACAAGATACATAAAAGATTGATGCAAATAGCAAATACCGCCTAACAATGGTTTACTACCCCTAATACGTATGACGAAGTGCCATTCAATAACATCATCCCCTTCAAGTGCCTCACTCGAAAATGATTTAGGTGAATCTATTATTTATCCTTTTGCCTCAGATGTCATGTTAAATCTAGAGACACAGAGTGATCATTCTCTGTTGATTTAACTTATCAGGCCTTAGACATATAACTCTCAACGAATAAGAGGGACAAATCCCCTTTTGACTACATACGTCTCTCACAATCACCTTGTACTATACTTGAGCTTAGCCTTATGTACTATCATGTTTCAGAGCAGCGAAGAACTAAGTCAAAGTGTAATACTTGGTGAATATCAAGACCCAATATGTATCTCAGGTCGGAGGATACTATGATATTCGCCTTTACTCAAATTTACTTATGACCACCAATCACAAGAATTCCATGCAGTAAAATTTGAGGGCGGGTCAGTCCAATATTTATTTCCCATAAATATCAATAAACCTTGGCAGATACCTCATGAATATCCATCAATCCAAGTTCATAATAGTCTTACCCTCATATTTGTTCCCAAAAATATGAATGACTACGGAAATTTAGAATAATTAACTTATTCACGGATTTAAACATGCTAAAATGGAACATAACTCAAATGTCATAATCATATGAATGAGTCAAAATAATAATTGTTCCGATATCCAAATACAAAATAGATCAAATCCAGTCACTAGAATATCGAAGTCCTAAGGCGCAAGTATAACCATCATGCTTCGGACTTTCAAGGAGCTTCGTGAGTGGATCCGCAATGTTTTGATCAGGGTGAACTTTGCAAATACATATCTTTCCTTTTTCAACTCCATCCCTTATGTAATTGAATCTCCACTCAATTTGACTCGTCTTTTGATGTGCACGGGGTTCCTTGATTTGAGCAATCGCACCCTCGTTGTCACAAAAGATCTCTATAGGGTCCTGAATGGTACAGACTACCCTTAGATCGGCAATGAACTTTCTTATCCACGCAGCTTCTTAAGCTGCCAATGAGGCGGCGATGTATGCGGATTCAGTAGTAGACAATGCTACCACATATTGTTTTGCGCTCTTACAAGAGACTGCATAACCATTCATAACGAAAACATATCCCGATTGTGATCGAGAATCATCTCAATCAGTTTGGAAACTCGAATCCGTGTAACCCTTTACAACGAGTTCCTCCTCACTAGAGCCATATATTAGAAACATATCCCTAGTCCTTCTAAGGTATTTCAATATGCTCTTAACCACCATCCAATGGCTACTTCCCGGATTCTGTTGGAATCTACTTGTCATGCTTAAAACGCATGACACATCCGGTCTAGTACATATCATTGCATACATGATGGATCCTATAGCCGAAGCGTATGAGATTTCTTTCATTTTCTCTTGCTCATCCTTTGAGCTTGGACATTGAGTCGCACTCAATACCGTTCCTCGTTGAATAGGTACCAAACATTTCTTAGAGTTTTCCATCTTGAACCTTTTCAAGATTTTATCGATGTATGCACTTTGGTTTAAACCTATTAACCGCATTGATCTATCCCTATAGATCTTTATTCCCAAAATATAGGCGGCTTCACCAAGATCTTTGATGGAAAAACAACTCCCAAGCCAGGCTTTTATACCTTCCAAAGTTGGAATGTCATTTCCAAATAGTAGTATGTCATCAACATACAATACTAAGAAAGTAATAATGCTCCCACTAGCTTTCTTATACACACAAGCCTCATCAGTGTTCTTGATGAATCCAAATTTCTTAACCTCTTCATCAAAACGGTGATTCCAACTTCTAGATGTTTGTTTCAATCCATAGATTTATTTCTTTAACTTGCATACTTTATTCGGATGTTGTGGATCGACAAAACCTTCGGGCTGAACCATATAGACATCTTCCTCAAGATGTCCATTTAGAAAAGCGGTTTTGACGTCCATTTGTCAAATCTCATAGTCATAATATGCGGCTATGGCAAATAATATCCTAATTGACTTTAGCATTGCCACCGGCGAAAAGGTCTCATCATAGTCAACCCCATGAGTTTGAGTAAAACCTTTTGCTACAAGTCTTGATTTATAAGTATACAAGTTTCCATGCATATTGGTTTTCTTCTTGAAAACCCACTTACTTCCAACCGGTTTGGAGTTAAGAGGTAGTACAACCAAATCCCATACTTGGTTGTCATGCATGGAATGCATCTCAACGTTCATGACTTCAAGCCATTTGTCACAATCAGATTGTGACATTGCATCACGGTATGTGGTGGGTTCATCCGAATCTACCACATAGCATCCATCCATGAGAAATCTATATCTTTCGGGTGGATTACTAATTCTACCAGATTTGCGAAAGTTTTATGTGTCTTGATCAACAATTTGATCATTCTCAACAACCTCTTGTTGATTGCTAGTATCAACCAAACGTGTATCGGCTTGTGGTTCTCGATCCTCCTCGAGTTCCACCGTTCTACTAGTTCCTTCCATAAGGAACTTAGTTTCCAAAAACTCGGCCTTTCGAACAATAAACACCTTTTACTCGGTTGGGTTGTAGAAATAATATCCCATAGAGTCTTTGGGATATCCTACAAAGATACACTTAGTGGATCGGCTTTCAAGTTTGTTTTGGGTGTTGTGCTTAACATAAGCCTCACAACCCTATACCTTTAAATATGATAATGATGGAACCCTTCCATGCCATATTTCAAAATGTGTCTTGTCCACTTTCTTGGTTGGTGCCATATTTAAAATACGGGCTACCGAGAGCAATGCGAAATCCCAAAATGATAGAGGCAATGTGCTTCTAGCCATCATAGATAGAACCATATCCAATAGAGTTCGATTCCTCCTTTCGAACACACCATTATGTTGCGGTGTTCCGGGTGGAGTAAGTTGTGAGATGATCCCACATATCCTAAGATGATCTAGAAAAGCATCATTAAGGTATTCACCTCCTCTATCCGAACGAAGTACTTTGATTATTTTTTGAGTTGATTTTCTACTTCATTTTAGAAGACTTTGAACATTTCAAAGGCTTCATCTTTGTGTCTTAATAAGTACACATACCCATACGACTATAATCATCGATGAAGGTAATGAAGTATCTATCACCATTCCTTGTCATTGCCTTAAAAGAACCACATACATCCGAATGTATGATACATAATAAGTCTTTCGCCTTTCATTAGTTCCACTAAAAGGTTCCTTGGTCATCTTTCCTTGTAAACAAGATTCACACTTATCAAATGAATCATCATTTGATTCTAAAAGACCATTCTTTTGAAATGTATGTATGCAATCTTTGTTTATGTGACCAAGGCGACAATGCCAAAGATAAGTCTTACTCAAATCCATTTTGAGTTTCTTGGTGCTAGATTTCTACAACAAGTTATCAATGGATGTGTTATCATGAACTAATTCATAAATGCCATTAGACGGCATCGTTTAAAAATAAAAGACATCATTCATGAAAACATAAATACCATCGTTAACAAACTTTAAATCATAACCAAATTTTTTAATAAAGAAACAGAGATAATATTCCTAGTCAAACTAGGAGCATAAAAAATAACTTCCAAACCATTAGGAAGCTTCAAAACACAATCTCCTCGGGCTTGGACGTCAACCTTTGCTCCATTGCCAATGAAGAGACTTATATATTCTTTCTTGTAATCACTTCTTCTTTTGAACTCCTGCAATGAATTGCAAATATGAGTTCCCCATCCGGTATCCAATACACATGTGTTAGAAGAAATAATATTAAGATCAATATGGATCATGAAAGTTGTACCTGAGGTTTGCCCCGCATCCCTCTTAGCTTTCAAATACTTGAGATAGGTTGGACAATTCCTCATCCAATGTCCTATCTCACCACAACCGAAGCATGGATCCTCCTAGCTAACCTTTAGCTTCTTCAGTTTGGGTGGTTTTGCTTTTGCCTTTCCCTTGAACCTTCCTTTGACTTGTTGTTTACCACTAGCAACCTTTTCTTTGGGTTCCGGGTGATGCCTCTTCTTAAAGCCACCTTCATTGATCATGATAACGGGTAAAACCTTTTTACCCATTCCGTCTTCGATTGTTTTGAGCATTGCGTGAAGCTCACCAACGCTCTTGTCCCATCCATTCATGTTATAATTCATAACAAATGTCTCAAACCTTTTAGTTAAGCCATTAAGGATCATATTCGTGGCTAACTCTTTTAAGACGGGACAATTAAGCGTTCAAGTCGATCAATGTGGTCTTTCATCTTAAGCACATAAGATGAAACGGATTGGGTTTCTTCCATATGACATGCATAAAGCGCTCGAACTGTTTCGAAGCATTCCACCCTAGCTTGAGTAAGGAACATTTCCTTAAGCTGGGTGATCATGTCATATGCCCCATGATTCTCAAAATCCTTTTGAATTTCGGGAATCATTGTTCCCAAGATGAGGCAAGAAACTTGCACCGAATCCTTGGTGTATTTCAACCAATCGTTATAGGCATCAAAGTCGTCAACATTAGGTTCATCAGGAATCGAATCGTCCAATATATAGGATTTCTTTTCTTGCTTGAGAACTATTCTCAAGTTTTGATACCAATCCATAAAGTTATTGTAGTTTAGACGATCCTTGTCCAAAATAGCTCTTAGTGATAGGTTATGCATGGGTGGGATAATTGTGTTAGGTGGGTTGTTGTTTACGGACATCTTCACAATTTAACAAAGTTCACTTTTAGTATTTTCGATATTATTAATCAATTTTAATTGTTAATACCCTTTATGTCTCCAAGACAATTAAAGATTAAAATCTAGAACCCAACGTTACATTCAAATAGTAGTTAGGTGACCTTTATCCTACTATTGAATTAACAAGGTAGTCAACGTTTGACGATTGCAACCCTTTGCAACTTCTAGTTTTATGGGAACGGTTAAACATCTTATGTTTAGTTGGCATGTTTAATCCTATCAACACCTTTGTACGCCATGCTTCGGTGACCCTATTCACATGGTTTCCAAATCAAGTCGTCCTACTTACACACGTGTGAATTTACACATACAAGTGGTTAGGTGACCTTTATCCCACAAATATGGCAAACCCACCTCAAACTCACAAGTTTTCTCCAATGTGGTTAGGTGACATTTATCCCGCATCCAGTTCCCAAGTGATTTGAGTGTTGTATAAAAGGATGGTGTTAAACTTGTTTTAAAGGGATTTAAGTTTTCTAAATTCTAGATTGGAAAACTATTTTGTACCTTGCATTTGCATGCACTCAAATGTATGGTACTTTGTTTGAAAACCAATTTTCAAAGTTCCTTATTTTGAAAGCTTAAATCGATCTCGGATCTGAGATTACTTTAATCGATTATACGGATCTAGTTCATGATGCTATTGATTATATGTTATATATTAGTATTAGTATTAGTTGTATATATGTGTATGTATAATATTAAGATTGAATACGTTAACGAAGATTGAGAGTAGATCTGGACAGAGGTTGGATAATATAATTCTCAAAACTTAATTAAACTGTGAACAGTGTTCACATATAAATAGAAGATGGACCTAGTTCGTTAACATCCCCTAACGAACTAGAGTCCACTTCGTTACATACATTAAAACGAAATACTCTTAACGAATCACCCCCTGATTCGTTAAACATCCTTAACGAATCAGGAGGGATAATAACTTAAGTCTTAGTTCGCTAAACATCCTTAGAGAACTAGACATTACATTTAACGAACTAACTTAATACTTTAATAATTTATTACATAAACAAACGACAATTACATTAACGTTAAATACAAAGACTCGAGACGCAAAACCATGTACTAACAGACACCCCCTCATCTTGAGCTCTTTGTCTTTGATCTTCACTTGAAACGCTTGGACTTCCAATCCCTACAACTATGAATCCCGTTCTCATAACAGACACGCACAACGCGTTGGAATTGCATAGCCAGCTCATAGTCTTCATTGCGTTCAAACAAAATCTTGTTCTTGTGCAGCACGTCATTGTCAGTTTCGGTTAAATTCACCAACCACATAGGGTCAATGATCTTTATCAACTCAGTCTTCAACCCTTTGCCCAAAACAATGACGGCCTCGCCGGTTCGATTATCGTAATACCAGCGGTTGAAGGATAAAGCCATGTGCTGGTTCAAAGTCTTCACAGGAACCTGCTTCATGGTCCTTGGAGGTTTTACTTTAAGGATCAACTTCCTCTAGCCAGTCCTTGGGTCAATCTCATCAATACGTTTACGAGTGGGAACTTGTGGCTTGAGAAATTTGAACCCAGAATTGACCTCGAATAGCAATTGTTGATGAAACCAATCAGCTATCCGGTCACCACCTCGATTGATAAATGGACGACACGCGAGGGTACGAACATCCCAACGCGGTAAAGTAAGAACGTCCATAATCTTCTCGTAGTATTGAACCCCCTTTTCCCATTTCACAACACATACCTTAAGATCAGAATCAAATAGCCAAGAAATGATATCACCTTGAACTTTGGACACATTCTTGAATGAAGTCACTTGGTTGGCTTTAACACGAGCAGCAGCTTCATCCTTTCGTTCTTGATCAACATATCGGTACGCCTCAATAATCTTACGGGTTCTCATGCTTCGATACCCGAACCATCTTGCAATATCATCATCTGTTGGGTTCTCAATTGAGTTGAATCTCGTGCCAACCACCTTCTTTCCCTTGGACGTCTTTCCCAAATCATCCTCGGCTGCCTTAAACATCTGCTTATTAAATACAGGAGCACCTTGATCAACATTTGTGTGTTGAAATAAGTCAGGATACTCCTCAGCAGTGACGTCTTCAACCTCAACTTCCTCGTCTTCATAAATATAATCCGTGTTTATCTCAACAGTTTGATCATTTAAGATCTCTTCATCGTTTAACACCTCAACATCCGGTTCAGTTTCTAACACGGTCAACTATTAATCGTTCAAGCCAAGCAGTAGTGAAATCTGCTCTCGTGTTAATGATCGCTCAACAAACTGACCAACCTCAATCTCATTCCTGTTCACCACACTCTTTACCATCCCCGATCCATCAACAAATATGACTGTATCAGCTTCTATCATCATGATAGGTTTGGCAGTTGTATAGTCTTTATAAACAGTAATCTGTTTATTCGAGTCGTCACCACCACTGGTACCTGCACCTGAAGATGAGCCGTGCGTTTTTTTAGGCTCACCTCCTACACCAGACTCATCAGGATCTTCTTCATCGTTCTTGAGCTTCTTTAAAGCATCATCTTTGCAAGTTAATTGTAAGATGAGATCCTCTTGTTCTTTGAGTTTCACCCCCTGAGACTCAACAATCGCACGAAGCTCTTTAGTCTCTTTTTGACAGAATGAAACATAACTCATCAGCCTTCTTTGATTATCCATTAGACGTTCTTGATTGATCCGATCAGTAGACATTTGATTTTCATATAAGTGAAGTAGATTCAAAAGAATGCCTGTCTGACGGTGTGGTGGCATGTTATACAGAGATGGATGAACTGGCTGGATTGGTCCCTAAGGCCTTGTAATTCTCATAAAAGAGACATCACTCGGTGGAGGAGGCCTCATAGACGGTGTAGGAGGAACAGTAGAAGGTGTAGCAGAAGGCATTGGTATTTCAGCTAATGCCATTTGTGGAATCATACCAAGCCTCTCATGAGGGACCATCGTCGTCGTCAAGGTAAGTGCCGGAGTGCTAGTAGTAAGTGGCACTGCCGGGCGTTGAGACATGGTTGTACGAGGTGGTGGAACACCAATAATTACACCAGCTCCAGCTAATACTCGTCTCTTTGCTGGAATTTCAGAAGCTGGTGCTTTACCCTTTCGTTTCCGTTCACGTTGAGCTTCAATTGTGGCAGCTAACGCGGCATCGACTGCATCTTTTTGTTCTTGAAGAGCTGCATCACCAGCACCACCATGTTCACCATCCCCACCATCATCACCATCATCATCTCCATCGTTCCCACCTTCTCCTCCCTCACGCTCGGAATCCGAGTCATCATGGATCCAGCGATCCTCGGGAGGATATACATAATCAGGATTAATAATGTGACCAATCATACGTTTGTCCCGTGGCCTCTCCTTACGATAGACCTTCATTCTACGTACAGTTTCGGCCTTCATGTGTTCCAAAGGAAGCACATCGTCCACCAATGTTTGATCAATAACCAAGTTTGGTATCAAGTCTTGAATTATCAACTGCAGAAATCGGGGATACATTAAGAACTTCTTCTTCTTAGTCGTTTGTTGAACGTGCTCTTCAAATGATCGAAGACCATTTCTGAGAAGTTGAATGGTTTATTGAGAATAAGTGCCACAAACGCCGATTGTAGACTAATTCGGCATTCATCAAATCCACCTTTACGACCACCCATACAATGAATCAATACGTGTAAAAGATACTTGTAGGGTGGGCATAGACCATTCTTGTTAAACATAGAATCCTCAATATCTCCACCATAATGTACACGTCTGAACAAACCCTTGATTAACTTCTTGTCAAACTCACTTGGGTTATCATCATTGTCCCCAAACCGAAGCACACGTCGGATCACTTCCACATCCACTGTTATGGGAGTTTGACTGATTGTGGCTCGAATGTGGTTCTCGGTGTCAACAAACTCAGCAGTATTCCAGAACTGCCTAATAATGCTCAGGTAAACAGTGGGTCAAGCAGTTATAGCATAATATATCACCGATCGACGTAGAAATGTTAACATAGTCCCAAAAAGAGCTTCGTCAGCAACGTCTGAATCAACATAAGCACAGATGTTGTGCTTCTTGTCATATGGTAGCAACTGTACTTCATCCTAGTCTTGATGTTGTTGTTGTTCTTGGGGAGCAGCCGGTGGGTCTTGATCCATTTGATTGGCCATTATACTAAATAAATATAGACGAATATAAGTAATGTGAAAGTTTAATATACTTTAACCACTTATATATATCTTATCAATAGACACTGTATTTAATTTTAGTGTCGTGTGTAATCGATGTATCGACACGTTTAGACCTTTGGAATATTTTATTAATTTACAATATTTAGTAATTAATTTTGAAATGTCTTCGTTATCAAAACAGTCTGATTCGTTACAGAAGTATAACGAATCGACTGATTCGCTATCAAGTAAATATTTTAACGAAGAAGAATTAGCGAATTAACTATTTAATAATAACGAACTAACTTCTAGTTCGTTTCAAATTGACGAAGCCATATCTGATTCGTTAAGTGAGTGGTTCGCTAATCTAGTTCGTGTAAATCCTTAACGTATTGGACACGGAGGAGTTCCAATTCGCTAAGGTTAACGAATGGCCAATAAAGGCTTACTCTTTGACTGTCATGGTAAAAGTCAAAATTAACAAGAACACAGTCGGTCAAATTAGCAAATCGGAGATTAATTACTCCATAATAGATGATGAGTAGCCAAACAAATGACTTATTTTTACAAGTCTCGGAAACTCATTACGAAGCAAACAATAATGTTTATGAGGTTTTATACCAACAAATAAGTTAGGATATGAAGGGTGTGTACAGTGCATAAACACCCGAAACAACAATCAAATACTGAACCCAGCATTCAATAATCAAAAGCTGATTAAGGATCACCAAGGGTGTCGGAATGCTATTCCGAATAAAATGATATCAAATTTAAGGATATTAACAGAGTATTAATCCAAGTAAACAAGGTTTCAAAAACCTTAAAAACCCTGATATCCGAAACACATAATTACCCTATCAAAACTGTATCATTTTTGACGAAAATCATAAAGAAATGATCATCTATACCTTACGAACACAATGGTATACTCAAAAGTCCGAATTTCGAAGGTCGAAAAATTTGGAAAAATTTGGGCAGGGTGACTTTAGGTGTAAGGAAGATGAAGGAATAATGTAGAACGATTCATTTCACGCCGTCCTATATACACTGTCCTAACACGCTTCCCAATGTACGAATCAGACTAATTCGTATAAAAGTGGAAATAACGAATCAGCTGATTCGTTACTCGAACTGAACACGTGGTATAACGAATTAGGTTTGATTCATGTCTTGATTCGTTAAATATGTATAACGAACTAGGTGTGTTTCGTTACAGAGAGCGGAAGCGAATTAGGGAACGAACTAGGATGTAGTTCGTTAAAACAACCTAATTCGTTATCCATAAATAACGGATTATGCTTAATTAAATTTTAAGTTTAATTAAAATAAATAAATCAAATAAATAAATAAATAAATTAAATAAATAATAAATTAAATTAATTATTTAAATAACTTAAAAGAATTACCAAGGACCGTTATCTCGATAATCGAATAACTTAAAATGTTTCACATTTCTGAAATACAACTTAAATAATATGTAAAATAAAAAGATAAAATATTTTTGGTATTTTGTAAAAATTAAAGAATGTATTTACAAAACTATCCGAACTAAGACATATACAATCTTTTTGTGTTTTTCTATGATTTGCAAAAACAGTACATATTTATGTGTTTTTGTTGAGCTTGAGCAGAGAATCATATTGACCAAAATGCCCTTCCATCACAGTTTTATATTTCAGCGCTATTATGACTGGCGTTAAGTCGGTCATTGATATTGTTGTCCACTTAAATCTTATATCAAGCCTTCAAGCATTTTTGTGATATGATTAGGGTTCAATTAGCGCACAGAATATCAGAAACTATCAGCCCCTAATCTCGGTTCAAGCTTAATTTGATTTTGCCAAATCACCCCAACTTGACTTAAACCGTTATAGTGTTGATCAAAATTTGAATACAAATTGAGAAATTTATAATTTTTGAGCAATGCATCAAGTTTCCTTTACTGTGAGTGAGTATGCACGAGTCCATCTGTCGGCTTACATACATTGTATCCCCTGGGGTCCGTTTCTTATTGGTATTGAGACGCGCGCAAGGGAGGAACGATTGTATGACTAACAGTGGATTTTAATCAAGTCAGTAATTTGGATTGTACGAAGTACAGCAGTGATCAAGTTTAATGACTTTGGGTTTGCTCTAAAAGCGAATAAAATATTCATGTTTATGAATACCCAGATGATTAAGCCGCATAAAGACTCACAGTGTCCAGAATCCTAACGCTTATTATTTGCTTTATTATATTTCTGGGAGATCAACAACTATAAGGCTTGAGTATGACCGGTTATTACATTTCTGCCATCCTCACTGAGACTTTTGCTAGAGACTAACACCTCTTTCAATTTGGCTTTTCTGTAGGTTTATATCACTTACTTTACTCTAACAACTTTTTTAAGACCTATCAATGCACCAATGACTAAGCAATCAGTCTTTTAAGCTTATTTCTTTCTGGATTTGGGGTCAAATAATCAATGTACTATCATTTTCTCTTTTTGCTTCAAAAATTCAAAATTTTGAGCAGCATAAACAAATTTAGTTGCCCCAGTTAATTTAAGTTCATAAATTAATGGCTATCCTATCCATCTACAAGTAGATAACAGGACCAATACATGCAAGCATGCTTCACAAACTTAAATAACTGTCATAATTTTCAGCTAAAAAATAAAGTAAAAAGCTTAACGAACACCCCCACATACTTTCCATTATCAGGTAAATGGCTATCCCGAAAATTTACAAGAAATTATCAGGGCCAAACATATACAAGTATATGTCTTTCAAATAGAAGTAAATGACATAATTTTCAGCGAACGTAAGCAAAAATCTTTTTGGTTTTTCTCTTTACATACTAAAAGATACAATCTTTTTGTCTTTTCGAATTTTTCTTTATAAACAGGAAATTCACAATCTTTTTGACTTTTTCAAAATTTTCTGTACAAAACTGAAAACACAATCTTTTTGACTATTTTCAAATTTTCTGATGTTTTTGGTTTTTCAAAATGAATTCAGAAAAGATCACAGTATTTTTGATTTTTCAAAGTTATTCAAATGTTTTTGGGTTTTAACCATACAAACGAAACGCACAATATTTTTGTATTTTCTAAGTGTCACCCCCCTAAAACCTAAAAACAAAATAAAATGTTTAAACCAAAATTAATAGAAAAGACAAATAATCATCCTTGTTTCAGGATATCAGCAAGGGTCTTCAATCCATTTAAACAAAGCAAAAATTGAAAACGCGTTTTATCAAAGGCTTTGGTATTCTGAAAATCAGTATGTACTTTCTCAAGGTCAATTAATTTCTTTTCATAACAATCCCGTATGAAATGATATCGAATTTCGATATGTTTCGTTTTAGAATGTTGTACGGGATTTTTGGTGATACTAATAGCAGTAGAATTATCAATTAAAATGGGAGTAGTAAGAAACTTCAAACCGTAGTCGCGATGATGTTGTTGTATAAACAAAACCTGGGAACAGCAACTCGAGGCTACAACATACTCAGCTTCGGCGGTTGAAGTGGAGACCGTTGTCTGCTTCTTACATTGCCAGGAAACAAGCCGGCTTCCTAAGAATTGACATCCCGCTGTGGTAGACTTGAAATTAAACTTGCATCCTCCATAGTCTGAGTTAGAATAAGCGGGAAGATCAAAAGTATCGTCTTTGGGGTACCATAAACCGATGTCAGGATTTCCCCTTAGATATTGTAGAATACGCTTGACCGCTGCCAAGTGAGTCACTCGGGGACTAGCTTGGTACCTAGCACATAAACAAACAGCAAACATTATGCCGGGTCGAGAAGCAGTTAGATACATTAAAAAACCAATCATAGCTCGATAGAGGGTCGGATCAATGGTATTCTCCAATTCATCCGGTGAAAAATTGTGACCCACAGGAAGAGGAGTAGAATGGATTTTTCCGGCAGTAATCTTGAATCGGCTCAAGACATTGTTCACATACTTTGTCTGATGAATGAAGATTCCCTTCGCAGACTGATGAACCTGCAACCCTAAAAAGAAATTCATCTCTCCCATCGAACTCATCTCGAACTTGGTTTGCATTGATTTCTCGAACTCCTTACACAACGTGTCGTTTGTTGACCCAAAGATTATGTCATCAACATAAATCTGAACGAGGAGAAGATCATCACCAATATTTTTATAAAATAAAGTGCAGTCAACAGTTCCAAGTTTGAAACCATTATCCGTTAGATGGTCAGCGAGCGTGCCATACCAAGCTCTCGGGCTTGATGTATATCATATAATGTATTGTTTTAAACGGTAAACACGGTCAGGATAATCAGGGTCTTCAAAACCTGGAGGCTGTAAAACAAACACTTCCTCATGAAGTTCACCATTGAGAAAAGCACTTTTGACATCCATTTGATATACTTTAATGTTCTTGTAGGCAGCATATGCCAGAAATATTCGAATCGACTCTAATCTTGCAACTGGAGCATATACTTCAGTGTAGTCAATACCCTCTTGCTGATGAAAACCTTGCACCACTAAACGTGCCTTGTTTCTCACAATTACCCCACGATCATCTTTCTTACATTTATATACCCACTTAGTCGGAATCGCCTTCTTGACTCTGGCAGGTTTGTTGATAAGATCCCAAACGTGCAAATTGTTGTAATTCTTCTTGCATGGCTTCTACCCAAGAAGGATCTTGAAGTGCCACACGAGGAGTCGTTGGCTCAACTTGAGATAGAAAGCAAGTGAATTTAGCAAGATTCACAATCCCAGATGAATGTAGGTCAGCATAAGCACACAATATATTATTCCCACTTGATGAAGCAACTTGATTTCGTGTTTGAACTCCTACATCAAGTTCTCCAATAATGTTTTCTTTCGGGTGATAATTATGAATCCTAAGAGTGGGATTCTCAGGAACATCAACAGTTTCAAATAAATTAGTGTAGTGTTCACCCAGATCATGAGATGAAACATCACTATCAAGTTCGATAACTTGATCAACAACTTGAGTGTCATCAGATGAAGTAGATGCATTGTCGAAGAGAATTGGAAACTCATTATCAGGTTCTTCTATTGGAGCTACTCTTGGAACTTCAACATCATTAGAACTTGCAAATCTTGGAATTACCAATTGTTCTTCAAAATAAGCACGGACTAAATCTTCATCTTGTTGATCAGTTGTTGGAGTAAATGAATTGAATAAACCATCATAGTCAAACATCCAGTCAGGACCTTTCCCTTGAGAATGAGTAGTGTACTTTTGACAGTTCACATGGTACCATTCTTCAACACAACCAGACATAAAATTAAATACTCGTTTCTTAGGAGAGGCATAACCCAAGAAATATCCTTCAATGGCTTTTTCATCAAACTTTCCCACATCCTTTTTCAACATCGTACAAGGACACCCAAATAGTTCTAAGTACTTTAAATTAGGTTTATGATTATTCAACAGCTCATAACTTGTCTTCTTGAGTCTTTTAACAGTTAGAACTCAATTGAGTGTAAAACAAGCAGTATTCACCGCCTCATTCCAAAACTGGACAGGAAGCTTTGAATCAGCGAGCATCGTTCTAGCAGCTTCAATTAATGTTTTATTCTTTCGTTCAGCAACACCGTTTTGTTGTGGTACATATGGGGCACTGTATTCTCGATGAATTCCCTTTTGTAAACAAAAGAAATCCAATACAGTATTTTTAAATTCAGTACCATTGTCACTTTGAATTCTCCTCACTTTCTGTTTGTATAGTGATTCGATCTTAGTGATTAAATTTTGAACGAGAACCGGTGTTTGATCTTTCGAACTCATAAACAAGACCCATGAGTATCGTGAATAATCATCAGTAACTACCAGGCAATACTAATCTCCAGAAATACTCGCACGATTCACTGGACCGAATAGATCCATATGAAGTCGCTCAAGAGGAGTATCAATGAAATTGAATAACTTAGAGGGATGTGACTTCTTCTTCTGTTTGCCCTTTTTGCAAGCAACACAATGATCGGATAACTTAAAATTCTTCAAAGACACACCATCAACTAGGTCATTTGCCGTTAGATAGTTCATCTTACGAACATGAATGTGACCCATTCTACGATGCCATGGAATAGAGTCTTTCTCGGTTGCTTTCGAGACAAAACATGTTTCGATCGATGTTGATACTTTAGAACTCATATTTAAGACATAAATATCATTTTATCGAGGTGATCGCATGACAACCATGTCCTTGGGAATCACATACCCCGGTTTTAAAATCAGACACTCTTTATCTGTAAATACTGTAGTGTATTGTTTGTCACAGATTTGCGACACACTCAATAAATTATGGTCTACTTTATCACAGTAATTAACTTTCTCAAAAGTAATATACTCATTCGAAACATCACCTTCTTGTGTAATCATACTCCCAGAATTCCCAGCAAACGCCACATAACCCCCTTGAATATTTCTTACATTTGTTAAGAGGTCGAGATTTCCAGTAATATGACGAGAACATCCACTATCCATGATCCAGTTTTCACCAGAAATGGTCTTGGATGTACCCTACACACAAACGAAAAAGATTAGTTCAAAAAGGCAGCCCAGGACTCAGTCTTGAGCACCTTTTGGTTTTCTTGAGAAAAGTTAAACTTAGTTGCATTCAACTGTTGTTCAGCAACTTGAGAATAAGTTACAGGTTTCTTAGACTTTCGTCTTAGCTATGCAACTTTAACTACATTTGAATTAACATTTTTGCATAGCGGTTCGGTTGGAATAAACTTTGGTTTAACAGAACCATGAGTTTCATTCACATGAACAATTTTTCAAGGATGAACGTTAGAGAACATAATATAAGTATCATCAGCATACGACACAGGTCGTTTCAGAATCTCCTTTACCAAAGGAACGGGTTTGGAATGGTCCTTGATAAAAGGATGAAGATTCTGATAGTTCTTCTGGCCACAATTTCTTACTACATGACCTTGTTGACCGCAAAGGAAACAGCTTCGCATGTCAACATGATGATGTTGAGAATTAGTCGGAACATGTGACACAGAGAATGAATGATGACTCACATTTTTGGTCATGCTCTTAACAAAATCATCAGATAATTCAGATTTCTTTTTCAAGTAGAAATCTAAATTAGAACAATTTGAAAAACTTTTCAACGTATCTGTTCCAGTTGACTTCACAAATTGAACTTTCTTAGCTTGTTTTAAAACTTGCTTTGCTTTAGTCAATGGATCAGATGGAGCTGATGCTTTCGCTTGAGCATACCGACGTTCAAGATCTTGAATCTTGGAAGTTTCATTGTGAAATACACTCTCAATAAGTTCTGGTTTAATGATACTTATTGGAATGTCTTTCTCAGTGAATATCGTGTCTATCCCCTTTAACTTAAATACTCTACCAGTAGATGGCTTGGAAACAGTTGGATTTATAAAATGCAAAAAATCCTCATCAGAAATTTTGGGTTTTTCTGGTTTCTTGTCCCTTACTGGTTTGACATTAACATGAGTATCTTGTTTCACCTTGGTTGTGTGCGAACCATACACAGCCTCCTCAAATTCATGAGGTTCACAAAGTATGTGATTTAAACCTACCAAGGATCTAGCCGCTAATATGATACATCGATTATGCATGAGATCTAAACGTTAAATTATTACTTTATTGATAAATATGGAGAGAATACATTATGGTGGATAAATACATAATAAGTTATGGAGAGGATAACTTATGGATCTCACTTATTTTATGTGTGTGACCTCCCTTAATTATGAGCATGGAACCACCTATTTATAGGCCACATGCTCCATTCGTTAAGTTAACTCTAATTCGTTATGCCTTCATAACGAATTAGACTCCATTCGTCAACATTCCATGACGAATGGTAATAACTTAACGAACTAGCCTAGATCACTAACGAATGGACCTCATTCGCTATACAAACCATAGCAAATGGGCCATTTACAATAAATATTTAATCTAGACTATCTATAAGTTATTCGATCGCTAGGGACAACAATTCCGTGCACTAACACTTATAATAAAACCCAATTTATTATGAAATTATTAACCAGTAATAAAACCAATTTTATTACCTAATGAAATCTAAGGAACCAATTTTATGCAAGTTGTTGATTTTAAGTTTTAACAATCCAAATGCAAAGCAAAATATAAATCAACCAAACAAGCATAAATAAAACAACCACAAGTCCATAACAATAACCACCTAAAATAAAAACACTTGTTGACTGAAACAAGTGTGCCAAAAGGTCTTTCCTAAGGAACGAGAATGACACAAGGCATGTGTCGCTGAACCCCCACTTGATCTCGCATCCATATGCTCCAAGTGTCCACCTTGTGTTGTGACTCTTCCACTTTATTTGGGCTTCCATTTGGGCTCCAACTTCAGCTCCTAGCTTTCTTGGGTCTCCATGTTTGAGTTTTAGCGATTGGGCTTAAATCCCATCTTGGACTATGAGGTCCATTAAGGCCCAAAACCAAAACCGTAACTTTGTTGCTTCTTATTTTACAAAAAATATATCCTAATACATTTTCTCTAGTTAAAGAATTAAAATTAATCTACTTATTATTACAAACCAATATGAATGATTAAATAGATTAAAAACCCAAATAAAATATTACAACCAAATTGAATAAACCGAATAAATTACAACACAAACACACATCCAAAAGGTCATGGCTAGGTTATGAACATCCAAATGCATATTCAAATATGCAAGGTCTTGAAGACCAAAATGGTTCCCCTTTTTTCCCATAAAACTTTCGGCTAAGGTTAACCAAACCGAAAGTTTCGGGTTTTGTCCAAACAAAACAATTAATCATCCGTATGACTTAATTGTTCAAGATTACCACATGCATGTAAAGTATAATCTTGAAGAACCAAGGGGTAACCAAAAGCCAAAAAACTTTTGGCCATATGATGAACCACACCATAAAGCCCGAAAATTTTTAAATCTATGAAGCATGTATCCGTATAAGCGGCTCTTGATGCCATTGTTAGGTTTTAAAAAGATTATCAAAGTTATATAAACCCATTTATATGAAAAACGCAGCGGATAATAAAGTTTTAAATCTTGTTAGTTTGATTAATATAAAACCGATTTTATATAGATAAACCCAATGCCCGGATCCATATACGAAACACATATTATCAAAACAACCATAGGGTGTTTTAGCATACTACCTTTCAAGATGTAACTTGAAGAGTAAAATGATCTTGAATGGCTAGTATTCAATGGAAAAGATCCTCAAGCTTGTATACCCACAAGCCAATAACAAAACACCCTTGATTTGCTAGGATTTACACACTTGAAACTCCTTTTTGTTCTTCCTTAACCTTAGCCCAAATTGATGATGAAGGATGAAGGACTTTATTGCAAAAATGTGTGTGTGTGTGTGTGTGAGAGAGAGAGAGAAAGAGTGAAACTTTTGCACACTTATCTTGGCCAATATCTTCTCATGCATTGTCTTGAAAGAATATATTAATAAACAGATGAGAGAGAAAGATATCCCCTCCTAAATATTCAAACTCTTTCAATTAATTACTTATGTTATATTTGTTACATAACAAAATTGTAACATAACATATTGTAAGTAACATGCATCATGTTATTTAACCAACTTAAATAACATTATAAAATATTTTCTCTCATGATATAAATTATCTATATAATTTATTTATCACACGAATGCAAATATTTAGAAACCCATTTTCTAAATGTCGTAAGTGTTTTATTTATTAGATCATATCTTAAAATGTGGGGTTTGTCTAGCTTGTTATTGGGTATGACCCGACTTGGATCATAACGTACTAGCCACATCAACTCTAATATGTGTCTTGGACAGGCCGATTCCAACATTTGTATCTGTTTTTGTATTAGTATTATATGTTTAGTACGTGATATTATTAATTATGTTACTGTTAGAACTTTGATTTCCTTTTATATTCTTTCATACATATATTTTTTGAAGTTGAGGGTCTCTCTGGAAGCCACCTCTCAATCTCACTGGATAGAGTTACGGTGTGCTTTCATCCCACCCTTCCCAGACCCTACTTATAGCTTTGTTATTGGTGGGATTCCATTGGGTATGATTTTGATTGATTGATTGATTGATATGTAGGTCTTGAACAAAAGAAAAACAGAAGATACTCAATTGAGAGTAGTGAACCAATACAAGCAAGGAATCCAAGAATCATAATACTTGGATAATTGCTATGGAAGGCTACTCATTAGGCATGTCTTCTTCTTTGTTCATTTTTATGATATGAGTGGGTTATATATGACATTCAACATCAAATATGATGGTTATGGTATGCTGCCATGTGATTACGTTTAATTTTGGTTATTTAAGTAGAGAACCATCACATTTATTGAGATGAAATGTTCATTTTTCCGTGATAGAATACAACATATATAAGATGTTTAGGCTTACAGCTATTTGTTATATCAACAGGAGGTTTTAGTAGAAACGCACGAGTGCTTGGTATTTACCACTGCTCATAGTTACCACTGATGACATAATTAGTTGTCACTAACAGCCATTTTCCACTAACGCACAGTTGTTACTGATGATTAGTTGCCATTAATCTCTAACTTTCAAGTAACTCTAGAGATTTCTTGATGCTCGAAATTATAATAGACTTGGTGTATACTTCAAACCTTCTAATTCTTAATATTTATTTCAATTTCCCATTTGGTTTTAAGTAAACCTTATTAGACTTAAATAATACTGATTACACATCTTGCGTATCTAGCATGAAACAAAATTGTGATATAAAATACTGTGTTTAATGAACACACTGACCCAGAAATATATTGCCATGTAGGACATGTTCATGCTTACAATTAATTAGATGGTTGACTTATTCAATTAGCCCTAGGGGAAACAACAGTTTAATGTGCCTTAAGGTGACAGGGGATCAATTTCCTTATGATTGAGCGTTGCATTATCTTAATATTGCTTCTCGTATGTGTCTGTTTTGTACTAACCAAACCAAAGTGGCTGGTCAAACTTGTTCATGAATATGAATAGGACTCGACAGCTCTAGCACTTGATCGATTGTAATATTCTCATTGTTCACTTGTGGTTGAATTTGTAGCCCGTCGCCTTGACTTCTAACACCAGATTTCGAGTCTGGTGTCTCCTATCTCCTACCCAATCGGTAATGAGCTCAAGTGCAAACTGGTCGAAAACACTTGGTTTAAACATGCTTCCCATCTGCCATATAGTCACATTGATACGTTATTTGCTAATCCTTATAAAAATAAAATTAGGTATATAAGAATACCTGGGATACAATGGCATACAAAGGTAATGTGATGTAGCTACAAAGTACTTGAACAATTGCCCTACACATAATCGGAACCACATGTATACTAATATATACATATTGATGGCATATTAATATTATTAATAATAACTAAGTAATTCGATGTTATGTTTAAACATAGTTAAAACTGAAAGATCATTTAATGAATTTATTACTACATTGTGTAAACATTAAGATTATATATTTTGTTTTCAAAATGACATGTACAAAATTTATATAAAACTCAATTCATATAAAGAAGTTTAAATATTCAGAACATAGTCAATTAATTATATTAGACGTTGAGCTCAAGTGACATAGGATGAGGGAATTGAAAATGATTTGTTAGAGTTGCACATCAGTCAAGTACATGATTTAGGATAGAAGTTTCTTGGGACGTAAACTTAAGGTTCTGGATTTTGAGTTAATCAGTGTATACTTATTCGATATACTTGCACTAGGACTAGCTCTAGTTTGACATACACTTATAGCCTATTTCGATACGCCTTACATTTGCCTTAACATTGTCTAATATATGTATTCACCTAAAGGCTTTTTGGGGATCCTATAAGTAATTCCAAGCGGTTCACACTACTTGTTCTTGTTTCTTCGTTGTTTGATCTTTCCATCTCTCACCACTTTATGTTATTAGTAGTGTAATGCTATTACTATTAGCACTTAACTCATCATGTTGGTCTTTTATTCCCTTAGAAACACTCTATATTATATGGGTTTACTACATGTATAAAATGAGTTTTTTAGAGTTGGGTCTTAATGGGAGTAGCTACTTTATCACTAGATATTACTGGATAAGTGTAATGCTATTACTATTAGCACTTCTTTTTTTGTTTCTTTGTTGTTAATCTTTTCATCTCTCACCACTTTATGTTACTAGTAGTGTAATTCTATTACTATTAGCACTTAATTCATCATGTTTGTTTGTTTGTTTGACACCATCATTGATTATCTTAAAAGATGAATTAAAATGATTTTCCAAGAACGTTAATCATAAAAATGCTTACCCAAGAACCAGTTTCGTGACGATGTAGCCCACTTTCTCCATGACGCATGAGTCGAATCCATACGTAGTCTATGCCACATTTACCCACAAATTAGATCAAAACATCACAGCGATATTCTTTTTAAAAAAATGAAATAAAAATATATCAGCTTCTCAAATAATCATACACATACCCAAACCAAAAAAAAGAAGCCAATCTCGAATGAATTTTGAAACAAGATGAAGTGGATCAAGTAAATGATGATTTTAGGGTTGTTGAACCAAAAATGATCATCAGAAGGTTTTACTGCTTCTCCTCTATTATCGACAACATCTCTTGCTAATCGTGTAATGATGTGATCCAGATGAGCTCCCACAAGTAGTAGAAGCTATCATGTTAATCACCAACCAGACCAATTCGATATGTCACTTGTTACTCATGATAATGCAGTTGTTTTATATATGAAATCTTAAAGAGAGTTGCCGAGTGGTAGAAAAGACAACCAAAAGTATGTGTACCAACCTGCATATATTTTCATACACAAATCCATCATAACCTTTTGTTGGGAAGAAGTATGAGCATCATAGGTTTAAATTCTTAAATTAAGATATCAACAATTATACTAGTTAACGTACCACTAATGTTGAGTAGCAAAAAGACCACAACAAAGAGCCACAAATACCAACTGTCGAAAAACAATAAATGACAAGTGTAACATGACGGTTAATTAACATATACATTCTAAATACAATTACATGTGAATCAAAATCAATGTTTTTGGAAGCGATAGGAGTACCTAATGCCGACAATCTTTTTAAAATCATACTCTAGTGTTCGTAACATGTACTTGTAAAAGTTGTAATTAGGGTTTCCCGGACAATGCTCCTGCATGATCAAATACAAAATCATATCATATGAAAAATGGAGTTAAACACGTAGATGGTTCTATGGTGATGTAATGATTATGATCGTGTTAAAATTTTAATAGAATGACTAAATTAGAAAATAATTACCTTTATGAATCCTGTTCTAAGTGCTACATAATCTGCCTTGGTTACCGATCCATAGAAATGCTTGAAAAATGATACCTGCAAATAGCAAAGAGAATAGTACTCAAGAAGGGTATGTATACTTTGTTGTGACATTTATATATAAACTATTAAGAACTGGACTTACTATCCATCGTATCACTGGCCACTTTCTGTAGTGCCCGATAGTGCGTTGCATGAAGAACTGACGATGATGATTATGATGATGAAGGTGAAGATGGTGATGAAGATGATGATGAGCATGACCTACATAGAACAAAAGAATTGTTTACATGCATGCAGCCTGCAATGTTATTGAAATCGGAAGATGGAAATCAAAGATAAGATAGAATGTATTACTTTTGGTTGGATCATCAGGAATCTTGAGGGAGTCCTCCCAACGCTTCCACTCACGTATCTGCACGATATTATATTAACATAAACAAGCTTTTTTGAAACAAACTCTCTTGATTGGATGAAGGGTTGAATAGTCACTCCCAAACCATGCCATTCTTGCCTTCTCAGCCATAACCAAGCAATATTTTTTTTACTTCACACCATTCAATGACTGTCCGCACTTGGACGGTCGTTTTGATCAAACTTCAAACTTTGAAAATTATTAGTTAGAACAATCATTTGGTCAATATCCGACGACCGTTCTAATCATAGACAGCTAAACATTAAAATTTTTTGGCCAGAACGGCCTTCTGACCTCTTTCCGGACAACCCTTACGATATATTAGTCTCTATAATGTCTTTTCGTTAGGTTATACTTTCGTGTAATCATTTGTGCAATCAAAGAAGTAGTTTTAAAAATTGGTCAAGTAATGAGTGTAGGAAAGTTTTGAAAACACGCATGGCCAATCGTGTCTTGACATATAAGCTGATTAGGCACCAAATGGGCCAGCACCGAATATCATGTAAAAATGACTTGGCAATACGAAGTTCTGACATATTTAATGATATGGATACAAATGAACCTAAACTTAAAACTGTTATGGAAATGGTAAGAAGGTGTCGTGTCTGCCACGGATATTTATTAGCCTGTTCTTTGATGTGCCGTATCGTTAGCTTGTGGGATCCAAAAGAGCCTAACCTCGTGACTTTTTAAACATCTTTGTAAACTATCTAGGCTAAGTGGGTATCCGATCATCGGCGTGTGGGATCCGAACGAGTTTAACCACACACCTTTTTCGAGTCTTTAGAAACTCTCATGGTGCCTAATCGTATAGCTTTTTAACTGTCGTTTAGGCTACTCTGTAACCCCAATATTGTGACACGGGTCTGTATATCATTTTTCCAAGTAATTTTTGCATGATATTTCGTGTCGGTCTAATGGTGCGTAAGCGGCCTATTTTAAAATGGAAACGAAACAATTTCATGCGTTTTTTGAGAACCTTTTTTGTAATTTCCTATTGCGGAATTCTTCTTCCTAAGTTAAAAACATGGTCAAAATGATTAATGTTAGCAAAGATAGAGTAGAACTTTACTCTGGCAACCCCAAGAACCATTGTAGAGGCACAGAATATCACATGCACAACTGCTAAGACAAATATAAAAATGTGAAGCTGGTGTAGTCCTTCTAAAGAGACCAATGGCACCTTCCCCTTGTGTGCACAAATCTGTGTTCCAAGATCTTCGGACAAAAGATGTCGTCCATAACTCAAGTTAAGATGTTCGGTTGTGATTTCTTCCATTTTGCAAGGAAGCATGTAATTGGCAAGATGTGTTGGTATGCATATTTTGCTTATCATACGTTGTGAAACCGTCAATAACAATGATATGAATCCCAAAAGCATCAACTCTGATATTAACACCTTTTTTTTGTTAGATCATGATAAAAGCTAGTATTCAAAATTTGCTAAAACCTACAAACTTAAATTTTAATATAACAGGTTGTGTACAAACCTTCTTGTAGTTTTTGTAACGCCTCGTAGAGAGCATCTTGACCTCTTCGCTTTAACAACTATGTAAACACAACACAACACAACACAAAAATTAATTTTAGTGAATACCTAAATAAATATACTTAGCATGTTTAGTGACATCGATCATTAATAAAATTTCTACTCAAATGTTGATTAAATTATATTATATTTAAATATTTGTATATTTGTATTCAAAGAAGTGTATTTTTTTCTATTAATAAACTATTATGGTTGTTTATGAACTCCTGATAACATGTAGAGTATACTTAGGGCATGTTTGGGATTGAGTTTGAAAAATATTTATTTGCTTATTGGTGTTTTCAAAAAGTCAATAAGTTTAAATGTGTTTGACAATCATAAAAAACCTTTTTATTTTAGCTTTTTGAAAGGGCAAAAAAGCAGTTTTTCAAAAGCCTCAAATCCTGGCTTTTCAAAATGCCATAAGCATTTTTCAAACTCAATCCCAAACATGCTCTTATAACCAGAGAAAATACAAATGGGTTAATTAACTTGACTATTACAAAATATATAACACATAATTATATTATAATAATATATATATATTTCTTAGAGCAAATGACAAAAATGTTTATTTAACCGGTCAATATCAACAAAAAATCTATTTAACCAACCAATTTTTATAATGTCTGCAATAACACTTGTCGACATGATTACTTTTTAATCATTGTTCGACATGATTTTTAAGGAACCAAATTATGCAATTTGTCCAAAAAAATCGTTTTAGGGAAGCCAAAAAAAATCTTGTTCGATGCTAAAATAATATTATCGGAAGCCAAATTAAATATCGTCGAAAGCCAAAATAAATCGCGATGGATGCCAAAGGTGATCATGTCTACGAACTATAGGATGGACATTTTGAAATCGGTTAATCAAATAGACATTTTTATCAATGACCAGTCAGATGCATTATCCCTTTTTCTTAATCTGTATCAAACTATCAATACAATTTAACACTTATTGTTTATAGTGGTTAAGCGTCACTAATAACCAACTAATATCACTTAACTCTTATTTATACTAACACATAATATAATCAAAATAGGGTATACCTTGCCAAGATGATGAAGGCCGCGCTCGGCAAGCAGGGAGAGGATTACCATGACAGAACACACCACCGCGACAATCCATGTTGGCGTGTACTCCAAAGATCTCGACTGATTGGCTTCTACCATGTTTTCCTCGGATAAATGGAAATGAATATGGAAGGAAATGGAGCTTCGTCATTTGTTTAATGGTGTGGATTGGATTGAAGATGAGGAAAAGAATGTATGCTGGTGAAGGTGATGGTTACCAAGTAAAGAACAAAACTTTTAGGTTGCTTGCTTTTAAGTTTAAACCTTAGTTTTGTCAAAATAAAAGTATTTTCTAAAAACAGAATGTTGGAGATATCTGTAATAATCAAATATTTTTAATCTTTCTTTTTAATATATTTCAATGTCGAAAGAATAGGACAAAAACAATCTAATAATGGGTACAAAAAAAGAACACAAACGTAAATAAAAGTAAGCTAAATTATAAGTATATAACAATAATAAATATGTATGCCTAGTAAAAGAAACATGAAAATAAACAGAATATATCAAGTTTAGGATGAAACTAAATGAACACAACTTCATCCGGTGAAGGTTACCTCTATCCATCTCTATCTTTACGACTCTACTTTCGTTGCAAAGAAATCAGATTATAAATATATGCATCAAATCCTTAAATACTCACATACTCATAACTCCGACACTAGATTACGACGATGCTTCATGTTTCCAGCAAACCGGAAAGAACCAAAATACCAAAATAGTTACCGTGTTACTATATCCGCACCATAGCCAAACCCCCCGTCACCTCTAAACTACTGCAGCCTGATGTCATGACGCAACTAACGTTAACTGACAACCCTTCATTTGCCTTTAACGTAAGGAAACCGCGCCACTTATGATTACGCTTACGTTTAAGTGTTTCCTTTACTTATATATGTGTTTGTGTGTGTGTATACACATACTCAAATCAAATAAAGAGATCCAAATATGAAACATTCTGTATTCTATTTTATGAAGAAGAAGAAGAAAAGTTCTTCAATATATTTTATTATGTTGCCCACTGATAATCTTTATTAAAGAAAAAAAGGGAAAAGTTATCATATAAGTTATAAATATATGTAAATTAATTTTATTACTTTTGTCAATGTATGGTCAAGTTATTGATAAACTATTTAAGTATACAACAGTACAACTCTACTTACTAAATTTTATGGCTCTATAATTATATAATATTCACTTTGAAGTTCGTTTAGTAAGATTGTGAAAAGCTTTTTCAAACGTTTTCATGAAAGAAATTTATTAATAAATAATAATTATAAATATTATTCATAAAAGTATTATTATAGTTGAATGAAACACATATTGTTTTAATATATTTTTTAACGAAAATGATGCATATATAAAGTTTTAAATTAAAAGTAAAAGTATATTTGTGAACCAAAGAATATTAAAAATGATAGGAAAGTCAAATAAGGGTGGATGACAATTAATTATTAAATAAACAATCTTATAATGAATCTCTCCATGCATATACTCTTATGTTTTATATAAGTCACAAGATAATTATTCAAAACTATGTATTTATTGATATAAAATTTACACAAATCAGCTCTAAAAGTATATGAATTCTAATTAGAATATAATTTGTACGTAGATAATCAAAATATTTGTAAACAAGCTAGCATTACTTTGGAACATTAAAGGTACGGATCCAAACTCCCACTCCTTATTGCTTTCATATTCATTTGTTCTAACCATAGTCACATGGATCGCGGTACAGTCCGATACGCGGTACGGAAACTGGTTCGCGGTTTGTGCATTTCAAAAACTCAGTATGAGAGGGGGTAGCTTCATTCGGAACGCCAATTCGGTACGCGGTACGATGTACCTTATAGTGGTACATCGTATCATATACAAAACATTTAAACAGATTTTTTGTAAATAGTTTTTAATGCAAGTTGACTAAAATTTTAAATAAACTTTATTTATTCTATAACATATATGTAGGAAATGAAGGGTAAAATTTAAGAAATATTCTAACTTCTAAGGGTAAAAAATGTCATTTCTAAACATAAAGTGCAGGAGAGACGTAACCCTAATTTCTAAATAACTGTCGTTCTTGTTCTGAAATTTCCTCTCCGGCAGCCTCCAAACTCCTTCTCAACCTCCTCAATCGATAAATATATGGCATTTTATCACAATTTTATTGGATCTTCATCACTCGTTCCCTGGTAACTCTTTATCCACATCTCTTTCTCCAATTTAAGTCACAAAAATGCTTGATTTTCCTCTGTTGCTACCGGTACGTGTTTATTCACAATCCCAAACATCGATATCATTAACCGAAAACGAGAATTTGATGAAAAATGTAAGACTCTTGCAACAATTGAGAACGGTCAATTTCACCGATCAAGGACGCGTTTCCATAGCGATCAATATGATTATGTACCCGTTTCTGGTACGGGCGTTCCGGAACGAAGATCGCAGGTGATATCACGAATCCTGTGACTATGGTTCTAACCCATTAATTTCATATACTTGGGAAACTCCTCGTGTCATTAAATCATCAGTTCAATTGACTTTCCGTTGAATTCCTATTCTGACTATGATATTGAATTTAGCTTGACGACATGCGGTAAATTATGTTAATTGTATTCATTATCGCATGTTCCGATATATGTTACGATAATATATTTACTATGAGTTATGCGAATAAGATCATTTGTATTCCAATACTCTGAGTGCCGCTTCTCGTGGAGTGTCCCACGAGCATATTGTTGTGGCATCGACAACATGTGCACCAACCGTGATGGAGAGATCAGTTCACGGCATCTCTTAAGTTCAAGTGTGGTACGTAAGTCTATTAGGAGGCGTATGGATCGATCCTAGGATTAATATTAAGGAGATGGATAGCGGGTATGCCAACTCGCCATCTCGTGTGATAAATACCTAGGACTAGCTACCTGTATATTGTCATGTTTTATGTTCACTCATGGTACATCCGTATGATACGTTTTGAATTTATTTAATATGGTTACCTTGCATCGTATCATCAACAGTAAGTTCAATCTAAATTACGTTTTATTAAATCATTAATTGTTTGAGCCTATTATTCTGTACTGAGCATTCGGCTCATTCCGTTATGTTTATTTTTATACACAGGTCCGCAGGTTACTTTGGTCAGGATTAAGAGCGAGGAATAAAACATCATGATTCTAATAAAATATATTTTCAGCCGTGCAAGTGTGTAAATTAACCTTACGCCCTGACCACCACCGTTGACACTACCGCCACCACCATTGTCGTCATTGCAATTATTTTATTATGAGGTAGAAGAACCAAATATTGAACTAATAGACACAATTGCTCTCTATACTAAGTTTTTTTCTTTTCTTTTGTTTGTTTACTATATATTTTTTTTCTGTTTGTTTACTCGAACCAAATTGTAGAAGGTGGTTGTATTAAATAACAATGCATAAAAATAAATAAAGTAATGGTCAAGGATCATTCAATCCAAAACGGATCTCACTTTGGTTCTGAATGCCTTTGATGTTTTATAAGAAATATTTAAACACTTAAATGGTGTGATTGTAAGTAATAAATATAGAACCGGCTCAACCAAGTTGTTTTTATGACTATGGAATCAACCACCACATTCACGAAACATAAAAGCTTACAGCAAATTATGTTTTGTAAAATGGAAGTATATCATGTTCATTCAAACAAGGAATGTGTTTTTATCTTATAAAATGAAGGTGGTAATTTCATTTTATAATAGTCCAAGAGCATGTTTGGGATTGAGTTTGAAAAATGTTTATTAACTTGTTTTAAAAGTCATTTTAAAAATCTAGGATTTAGAGTTTTTATAAAACTATTTTTTAACTCTTTCAAAAAGCTAAAATAAAAATGATTTTTGAGATTGTCAAACACATTTTAACTTATTGGCTTTTTGAAAACACCGATAAGCATTTTCCAAACTCAATCTCAAACATATTAGTCGAACTAGGACTATGGATAATGACGTTATTGGTTAAAAGTACATGGATTAGAATTTATTACAATCAATTATTGATGGAAAAAAACTATAAAATTCCAAGGTTAAATTATTTTTATAAAAAATGGCATTTGTGATTAAAGGTGACAAATTGGTGATTTTTTGTTTAAACGTGCAATAATGGTTTTAAACACTGAAATCACTTCATATAATCTCGTAATTATCAAACAATTATCAATCGACAATCAATTTAATCATCGATTCGATCATATGAACAAAATATGGAACGTCTGCAACTGAGTTTCTGCAAATGACGTATTTCAATTCAAAATCAATTGAAGTGGGTGTTTGCAAATGACGCCGGTGACGATGGTTGAATCGATGCAACGGTTAATTAGGATGTAAACGATTTGAAATAATTTACAAATTTGCCACCGCGTGTTTTTTGAAATCTAGGGTTGAGGGTGTCGCGTACATAATGTACGATAAGAAATTATTGTATTTTATCCTTTATCTTCATAAATTAATATGGAACGTCACCACACACATTTAGAAACTTTTTGAAATAAACAAGTTCGGTCGAGTTGGTACTAACCAAATGAAGATTTAGTACATCTTTAGCTGTTTGATAATCTTATGTAAAATGCAATAATGTTGTAGGTTTTCATGCTTTTGATATGACTTAGATTTGTATTACTTTTACTTGTCAACTAAGAATCAAATTACGTATCTTCTTGTTTACATATACCTTTTGTCCATCAGGACATTTAATACATATTTGAACCTTTTGATGAGATATTCCGTTCTTGTTTTATACAACTTTTTATTTCTCTACTTACCTGAGCTTGTGTAACATGTTCTAAACTTATTTAGCTTATACTCGTTATTACATGTCAGGTAGTCACATTACTCTTCTATATCTTTACCTTTTTACTTTTTTAGTCAAATTATATTAGTATACACCATTGTGAATTTAGTGATGTGACACACTAGGGTGATGCTAATGGTCATTTCATCTCTATCTTTATGCTCAAAGCAGGTTATCGTTAATATCTATAATATTCTCTAATAGTTATGACATCTCTACATTTGTGCTCAAAGAACAATCTAAAACAATATGCTATTATATGTACACAAGTATATGGATCGGGCATAGGATACGAATTCTAGTATTTAATGGATACCTACTGTGAATTTCACACCAAATTCCACATTCATCGATAGGCTTAGCTAGCTATTTATTTACGCACTCAAAATTCGCATGACTTTACTAAACATGTTAACTACAACTACATTTATTAATTTGAATACAATTACTGTGTTAGCCTTTACTGAGTTGTATGTCTTATGACTCTTATCTATACTATGATTCTCAGCATCTTGATTCCGCATTTTTAGACTAATTGATCAAGCATTACAACTTACAAGTACTACTTTCACTGTATCTTGAAGGGTCCGTTGTTTTATGAAATATGAAAAAGTTAAAAGATAAAATGGTTTTTAGGAGAGATAAAAGTTGTATTAAGAAAATTGGAGATCCGACATTTGAAATGGTGGATGTCAACAAACTCGTAGGCCCTATCAGATATTGTCTGATGAGGTGGACGACTACCAGGTGTTCCGTCATTTCAAATGACGGATCACGAATAAAAATATTCGTGTTCCGCCATTTGAAATGGTGGATTTCAATTTTGGTGATCCGCCAGTTTGACTGGCAGGTCACAATTTTCAAAGTATGCTACCCCTATATGTAAAATAGTATTTTGATAGATATCCGCCATTTGATTTAAAAGATGTCATCTTACTATCCGTCATTTCTGATGTGAATAGTGTTTTCTGGTTGATTTGACCACACCAGTCCTTTTTCTTTTTGTTATTTACTTATTTTCTAATATAATAACGTTTTTTTTAAATAACGTTATTTAACGAATTAAAAGTGTATTAACAAATAACGTTTTTAAAATACGTATTTTCTTTTCATTATTTATTAGTTTTTTAAATATCGTTATTTAAAAAAATACAAAATTTAATATTAAAAAGATTTTTTTTATTAAAAACACCAACATGTTTTAATATTTTGACGGATATCCGCAATTTAAAATGGAAGATGTCATCTTGACATCCGTCATTTCAAATAGCGTATGTGAATAGTGTTTTCTGGTTGATTTGATCACTAACAATTTTTTTCTTTTTATTATTACTTATTTTCTAATATATAATAACTTTTTTTAAAATGACCTAATTTAACAAATAAAAGGTGTATTTAACAAATAATGTTTTTAAAATACGCTTTTTCTTTTTATTATTTTTTAGTTGTTTAAATGTCATTATTTAAAAAATACAAAATTTAATATTAAAAATATTTTTTTATTAAAAACACCAACATGTGTAATTTTAATATTTCGATGGACATCCGTCATTTGAAACGTAAAATGTCATCTTGACAGCTGTCATTTCAAATAGCGGATGTGAATAGTGTACTTTCTGGTTGATTTGACCACACACTACATTTTTCTTTTTATTATTACATTTTTTCTAAATAACTTTTTTTTAAATAGAGAGTTTTTTTAACATTAAACACTAATATATGTAAATTTGATAAAATACGTTTTTCCTTTTTATTATTTATTAGTTTTTGAAATATTGTTATTTAAAAATAAAACAATAATATTAAAAAGATTTTATTTTATTAAAAACACTACATGTGTAATTTTAATTTTTAATATTTGATGGACGTCCACCATTTGAAATGGAAGATGTCATTCTGACATCCGTCATTTCAAATGACGGATGTGAATAGTGTACTTTCTGACATATTTGACCACACATTACCTTTTTCTTTTTATTTTAACTTATTTTTCTAAATTAACAAATAAAAAGTTAATATTAAGAAATATTTGTTTTTTTAAAATCACTTAATATATGTAATGTAAAAATATATTTTTTTATTATTTATTATTTTCAAAATTACATTATTCAAAAATAATAAAAAATTTAATATTTAGAAGACTTTTTTTATTAAAAACACTAATATATGTAATTTAACAAATACATTTTTTCGACATCCGTCATTTGAAATGGAAGATGTCCTCTGGACATCCGCCATTTTAAATGATAGATGTGAATAGCGTACTTGACTGCATGATATTACTTTTTCGTTTTATTATATTATTTTCTTAAATAACAAATAAAAAGTTTAATTTAAGAAATATATTATTTTTCAAATAGAACAACTGAACATAATGTAATTTTCAAATAAAAAGTGTTAGTGAAAACAATTAGTCTAGTATTATATTCATTTTTCACATCTGCATTTGAAATGGCGGACGTCAAAAGTACTTTTTTGGCACTCTTCTACCATTTGAAATGGCAAGTGTCATTCAGACATCCGTCATTTCAAATGGTAGTTGTGAACAGTAACTCTACTATCATTATAAATAGACTCACAATTAAGAAGACATATCACAACCATAACCTGCAATGCTTTCCCATGCTTACTTAATTTCGTATGGTGATTTCATTACTACACCACGTTCGCCCCAAAAACCAACTGATCGATTATGACTTCCACTCTTTTCATTGTTGGAATTGGTAGCCTCGAAAATAGGATGTGTGTCCTCTGGAATAGGGTCAACTGTCCCTAAAGGTTAAATCCTAAAAATAACTACCGGTGGGGTAGGGTTTTTGCTAGAGTTCAAGTGTATTATATTTGTATTCAAGTGTAATTTATCATGTAATTTAGAGAAGTTGTTCCAAATATTAGATGGCATAAGTTACTATTTTAGATAAGTTGTTCCAAAAGATTATATTTGTATTCAATTGTAATTATCATGTAATTATGTTAGATATTTTATATGTTTAAATAGAAATCACGACATACTTTTTAAACTTTTTATTTATTAGTTTTCGAAATATGATTATTTGAAAAATACAAAATTTAATATTAAAAACAATTTTTTATTAAAAACACTAACATGTGTAATTTTAATATTTTGATGGACATTCGCCATTTGAAATAGAAGATGTCAGCTTGACATCCGTTGTTTCAAATGACGGATGTGAATACTGTAATTTCTAGCTGATTTGACCACACAGTACCTTTTTCTCTTTATTATTACTTATTTTCTAAATAACTCTTTTTAAAAAGAATAGAATGTATTTTAACATTAAACACTAATATATGTAATTTTGATAAAATACGTTTTTTCTTTTTATTATTTATTAGTTTTCGAAATAGGGTTATTTAAAAAACAAAAAAAATTAATATTAAAAAGTTTTTTTTATTAAAAACACTACATGTGTAATTGAGTAAAGTGCCATTTTAGTCCTTTTGGTTTTAGTCCAAAAAGTTTATTTTTTGCATATGGACCCTTCATGTTTCCCAGTTCTTGCCAATTACATCCAAATCACTAACCCTGGTAAATTTCATCGTTAAATTAGGGGTAGACATGTCTTTTCACTATTTCTTTATTATAATACCTATTTAAGTAAACTGCGGTTTTCGTCCCTCTGGTTTGTCAAAATCTGCAGTTTTAGTCCTGTAGTTTCAAATTTGCAATTTTCTTCCTTATGGTTTCATTTCACTTGCAATTAAACCCGAATTCCCTAATCTCGTTAAGTTTGGTTGTTAAACCCATCAGTGTGCCTTTCACATGAGGGGCAATTTTGTTCATTCTTTTTTCTCTTTTTCCCCAAATACACCCCAGCCCCTCACGTGAGGGGGTTGCAAATTAGGTTTGAAGTTTATTTGGGGAGAAAAAAGGGCAAAATTGATCGTCACATGAGGGGCGCGCAAACGGGTTAACGACAAGACTTAACAAGGTTAATAAATTCGGGTTTAATTGTAAGTGAAATGAAACCATAAGGAAGAAAATTGCAAATTTGAAACTACGGGACTAAAACTGCAGATTTTGACAAACCAGAGGGACGAAAACCGCAGTTTACTTAAATAGGTATTATAATAAAGAAATAGTGAAAAGACATGTCTACCCCTGATTTAACGATGAAATTTAACAAGGTTAGTGATTTGGATGTAATTGGCAACAACTGGAAACGTGGAGGGTCGATATGCAAAAAATAAACTTTTTGGACAAAATTCGCATTATTTGCCAAACCACAAGGACTAAAATAGCACTTTACTCTTTAATTTTTAATTTTTGATGGTCATCCGCCATTTGAAATGGAAGATGTCATCTTGACATCCGTCATTTTAAATGCCAGATGTGAATAGTGTACTTTTTTTGCCTGATTTGAACACACTACTACCTTTTCTTTTCCTAAATAACTCTTTTTTTAAAAAATAATAAGTTTTAATACTAAGAAAGATTTTTTTAAAACACTAATTTTAAAAAATACAAATTTTCTTTTTATTACTTATTATTTTTCGAATAACATTATTAAGAAAAATACAATATTTAATATTAAAAAGTTTTTTCATTAAAAACACTAATATATGTAATTTTAAAATACATTTTTTCAGGCATCCTCCATTTAAAATAAAAAATGTCCTCTTGAAATCCACCATTTTAAATGTTAGATATGAATATTGTACTTTTTCTCCCTGATTTGACCACACCACTACCTTTTCTTTTTATTAATTTTTATATTTCTAAATAACTCTTTTTAAAAAAATAATAAGTTTTAATACTAAGAAAGATTTTTTTTAAAACACTAATTTTAAAAATACATTTTTTTCTTTATTATATATTATTTTTCGAATAACATTATTTAAAAAAATATTTAATATTAAAAAATATTTATTAAAAACACTAATATATGTAATTTTAAAATACATTTTTTCAGGCATCCTCCATTTGAAATAAAATATGTCCTCTTGACATCAGTCATTTCAAATGGCAGATGTGAACAGTACCCGTACTCTCATATCTGACCCGGATTTGACAACTTATTAATTTAATATATTCTAAAAATATTCACATTTAATATTTAAACGAGACTAGCCCTGCTTATCATCTTGTCATCTTCATACTTTATCAATGTAATTTTTTTTATAAATAACATATGTTATTCACCAACTTTGAAAGGTATCAATGTCTTGTATTTTCAAACCATTTCAAGTAAAACTATATTGGGGCGGTGAACATATTTCGTATGTAAACGGAGTTGTTCAGTGTGATAAATCTACCATCATTTACTATGAGATACCAAATGAAATATGAAGAATTTGTTGCTTCGATTTGTAATCACGTGCAAATTGAGCAACAAACCAATAACCTTCAGTTGCTACTCTATTTCACATTTCAAGGCACATGTGATTCCTCATTTATAGTTGGGGAGGATAGTACGAGCATGTTGTACTATCTAGCTAGATCTGTTGAAAATTTCATAGCTGAAATTTACGTAAAATGGGAAACAATAGTTCCTTTCCAACATACAAGTTGCATGGATCTTTTAAGAGGTTTTTTTTATTTAATAATTTTGGAGCTGGTGAGCCACAAGCACACCATAACAATCATGCACAATCTCAAAATTTGGAGCTCGGTATTTCAAGCTAGACAACTTTAGAAAACCCGTCTTGTGAACAAGATAATAATAATGGGGGTTTTGATAACTCAGAAGGTTAGAATTTTCACACACACACACATATATATATATATATGTGTGTAATTATGAAGATGCTTTGTTGTTTATATTATATTCATTTATTATTTCCTTTAAGGTTACACATTTGAAGAAACTAAAGAAAGTGAAGTTACCCCGAAGATGTTGATTCCGAAGAAGATGTTGTCCCTCCACATCAGAGCATTACCATTTTGATATTTATAATGGATTTTCTCAAGAACTAGTTGATTTTTCTGACCGTGTTGAAGAGTTAGAAGATTATCAGCTTTCTGAACGTCTCTAGCTATGAAAATATGAAGGAAATCCATCTTGGTATGTCATTTGAATCCAAGGACGACGTGATGTCAGCAGTCCGTATGTGGAACTTGAAAAGCACAAAGAGCTCTACGTGTCCGATAGCAAGCCAACCTTTTGGAAAGCAAAATGTCGCACATTAAAGCCAAACAAATATGGTACTCCTATCCAGCCCCCTCCAACATGCTGTTGGGATGTAACCGCCTCTAAAAGAAAAAAAATTCAACTTATGTAGAATAAATGTATGGACACCTGCACATAGTTTCTACTCCACAGTAGAACGCAACAATAACCGCTCATTAAGATCCAAAGATGTTGCTTCACATATCTTATCGCAAATTCGTGCATATGTAACTTATAAAGCAAAACAGATTCAATCTTACATCAAGGAGAAGTTGAACGTTGATATTATGTATATTAAAGCGTGGACTGCATGAAGAAAAGCTATAGAGAGTATCTACGGTAGTTGGGAAAGTAACTTCGAAGAGTTACCTAAGTACATTGCAGCATTACAACTCGCAAACCCGGATACTATTGTACAATGGTTACATCATCCGCACGGGTCATCAGAATGTGCAGTATTCAAATGCGTTTTTTGGGCGTTCGGGGAGAGTATTAAAGCTTTTCATTATTTCCAGCCCGTTATCTCCGTAGATGGGACTCATCTAAAAGGTTCATATCGGGGTAAGTTGTTGATTGCGGTTACGAAAAATGCAAACAATCACATACTGCCAATGGCGTATGCAATTGTCGATGAAGAAACAAATGAAAGTTGGATGTGGTTTTTCCAACAGTTACGAGAGCACATTGTAAATGACAATATTGGCAGCCTCTGTGTTATCTCCGACCGACAAGGAATCATTAAGGCGACGGAGACTTTAGATTATTGGAAAGAGCCTAATGCTTACCGTCGTTTTTGTCTTCGTCATATTAGAAGAAACTTGCGCTAAAATTCAAGAGCGCAACCTTGAAGAGGTTATGTTGGGAAATTGGTAGCACAACGCACCGCAGAAAGTACTTGCATTTGGTTAGGCAAATGAAGGCTATCAATCAAAAAGCTTGGGATTACTTAAATTCCATTGATAAAAGTAAATGGACTGTGGTGCATGATAAGAATAATCGTCGGTGGGGTAACCTAACTACCAACATCTCTGAAAGTTTAAATAATGTCCTATGCTTTGCTAGATTGTTGCCTATAAAAGCATGCATTGAGTACACGTTTAATAGAGATGTAGCCCAGTATGTAATGCACACTCAGATCGCATGGAGTTGCAATACGGCGTTACCCCCCCCCCCCCCCACGCTTATGGGGTTTGTTCAATGCCCGTGATCAACGATCGCGAGAACATACAATGTATCTTTTTGATGTTACAGAGAGGCGGTATCGAGTTGAATCAAGGCTTCAAACAATCGATGATGGTGGAAAAGAATATACGGTTGAGTATAAGAAACGAAAATGCACGTGTGGTAAGTGGCAACTAAATAAATTTCCATATTCCCACTCCATTGAAGTTTGCCACTGGAGACGTGAACAACCTCACGATGTTTTTGATGTTCGATTCCACACAGCAACATACCGTCAACAATATGAAGGCCACTGGTACCCCCGTCGGACACCGTGATTATTGGAGGGACCCGGGTTGGACAATTCGAGGTGAATCCTCTCAAATTACCATGAAACGAGGGAGGAGACATGCTAGAAGAATTTATAACGAGATGGACGACCATTATGATGATGAACCTAGAGTTCGTAAATGTGGCGTATGCAGAGAAGTCGGTCATTATAAAAATAACTATCCCAATCTTTATCAGTGGCATTTGTTTGTAGTTTCCTAAAATAGCTTTATTGTTTGTTTAAATTATTGCGTGTGTTTCAATTATTGTGTAATATCACGTTTCTCATGAATATATTTTCTTATTGTATGTTTATGTTATGGAAAGGGATGTGGATGGTGAGTTAAAATTATGTGGATGATATATATTGACAACGTATAGTAATGTGGATTATAAAAAAAATGTTTTTGTTACCTTTTCTTTTTCAGTTTAATTGGACCCCTTATGATGAGGATCCCCCGCTTTATGATGAGAATCCCCCGCTTTGACCATGTACAGTATGCTGCTACGATCCTCGTTTTGAACGCGGTCAGTTTGTTTGCGAAGCATATACGTGATAAATATCAGAAAAGAAAAAATCATGGTAAAAACACAGCATATGTCAACAAATTATTACAACCAAAGTTTCAAAAAAAACTGTTTTTTTGTATAACTTTATGATAGATTTGAAGATCTCAAACACCCCCCATTGACCACGTACAATATGTTGCTGCCATCCTCGTTTCGGACGCGGTCAGCTTGTTTGAGAAGCATATACGTCATAAATATCATAAAAGAAAAACCATGGTAAAAACACAGCGTCAACAAATAATTACAACCAAAGTTTCAAAAAAACTGTTTTTTGTATTAACCTTTTTGACATATTTGAAGATCTCAAACACCCGGCTTTGACCGCGTACAATATGCTGCTGCGATCCTCGTTTTCGACACCGTCAGTTTGTTAGGGAAACATATACGTGATAAATGTTAGAAAAGAAAAAATCATGGTAAAAACACAGCGTATGTCAACAAATAATTACAACCAAAGTTTCAAAAAAATTGTTTTTGTATAACTTTTTGACAGATTTGAAGATCTCAAACACCCCGCTTTGACCACGTACAATATGCTGCTGCAATCCTCGTTACGGACGCGGTCAGTTTGTTTGGGAAGCATATACGTGATAAATGTCAGAAAAGAAAAAACCATGGTAAAAACACAGCGTATGTCAACAAATAAATGTCAACAAATAATTGCAACCAAAGTTTCAAAAAAACTATTTGTATATTAACTTTTTTGACATATTTGAAGATCTCAAACACCCCGCTTTGACCACGTACAATATGTTGTTGCGATCCTCGTTTTGGACGCGGTCAGTTTGTTTGGGAAGCATATACGTGATAAATGTTAGAAAATAAAAAACCATGGTAAAAACACAGCGTATGTCAACAAATAATTACAACCAAAGTTTCAAAATAAATTGTTTTTTGTATAACTTTTTTGACAGATTTGAAGAACTCAAACACCCAGCTTTGACCACGTACAATATGTTGTTGCGATCCTCGTTTAGGACGTGGTCAGTTTGTTTGGGAAACATATATGTGATAAATGTCAGAAAAGAAAAAACCATGGTTAAACACAGCGTATGTTAACAAATAATTATAACCAAAGTTTCAAAAACTGTTTTTTTGTATTAACTTTTTTGACATATTTGAAAATCTCAAACCCCCCGCTTTGACCACATACAATATACTGCTGCGATCCTCGTTTCGGACGCGGTCAGTTTGTTTGCGAAGCAGATATGTGATAAATATCAGAAAAGAAAAAAAAAACATGCTAAAAATACAGCATGGGTCAACAAATAAATACAAAACACAATCAGGTTTGACATAATCAAATTCAAACTAACATTAGAAATTCAAATAAATACATAACTAAATCTCCAGGACATAATCAATGATGGTGATGGTGTTTTCCCATATAACTACCACAATCAGGTGCCACACCGGCGTTTGAACGTTTTGTCCTTCTTGGGCCATTTTGGCTATTAGCGGGTTGTACTTCTTGAGTTGGTCCTGATTCTCCTCCCGTTAAATTTTGAGATTCACGACTCCAATAATTGCTCCAACCAGATGAATCCAAGTTCAGCAACACTGGGGAAATGTTTGAATAGTTTGGTCGTTGCTCGTCTTCAGGAATCAGAAGGTAATCAAATGACTGAGAATTTGGGGACAAACCGGATAATTGTTGAGAATTTAGGGACAACCTACACAAAAATGAAGAACTATGTTGTTGTATAGATGATCCTTGACTATTATCTTATATACCCGAAAAAAATGGATGTGTAAGTGGGGACAAATTTAACGGTTGATCCTGTTGTCGGCTTTCCCACGGTACCCATCCCTCGCTATTTTGGGAGGTAGAGGAATCAACTTCATTATTTTAACCATATCGTCGCCCACGTCGCCTAGGCAAATGTTGCGGGAAAGTTACATCTTAACCTAGGTCAACCGGATCTGTCTGAAGCTGTGAAGAATAGTATAACCTATTGGGTTCATTAACCATACCCAACACTTGATCCACGGTATTCCGAATCCAATGGAATTGCTGTGAATATGGTGGAGCAGCCTTGTGCATGTAGTCACCGACATGTTGGTATATTGTAGCAACCCCGTCAACCTATACAAAAACAAATATTATGAGTTTGTTATTATGTATAAAAAACAATATGGTAACTGGAATCAAGTGCACAAACCATTGTGTTAAATCTAGATTCGTCATCTTGAAATTGTGGTGGCGGGATCTCATTGGTGGTTGGAGAAATAAGATATAGAGTTGTACGATCCTTATACCATTGTATGTAATCCAGTGCTACCGTAGGTGTATATGTTTTTGGTCCTTCTACCACGTTATCTAAACTTGTGACCCATTGGGACACATACAAAGAATTGTAAGTCAACCAATCGGTGTATGACTTTCCTGAACGTGTTAGTTTGTATAACCTTTGGTGCTCTTCATTATCAATATGTGTATGTTGTGAGATTTGTTGAAGCATGGAAAATTGTCTTAAAGTAATCTGAAGTACACAAACCAAACTGAACATATCATAAGTTTCAGTTTACGGGTCAAAAACAAGGTAAAAAAGGCTGCATCAAATTTTTGTTAACGGGTCATTTCGGCTCAACTTAACTAAACTCGACAGGAGATTTAAGTTGTGAACAGGTCATATTTGTATATAGAGTTGGTTAGGAGTAACCCGACTGTAACAACGTGAAAATTTCGAGTTCAAAGTATCAACTTTCCAAAGTCTAGGGACTAAAATTGCCAAATTCCAAAGTTGAGGGTTAAAAATGAAAAATCTATTTTCCTGACCCATCGCGCTACGCGATGAGTCAGAAGAGACTCCCATCGCGTTCTGCGATGGGGTGTCTGACAATGTGTGACACGTGTGCCACGTGGCACACGGTGGCACCATGTGCTGCCACGTGTCACCACGTGGCAACACTGCCGCCACGTGTTGCCACATGGAGTGGTGTCTTCCATGTGTCGACACGTGGCAGGCCTAAACCTCTGCGTCATCAGGTCTATATCGCGGTACGCGATAGGCCTGCCCAGGGACCTATCGCGTAGCGCGATGGGACCCAATTTGAGGTCTATAAATAGTGACCATGGGCACTTCATTTCTGCACACCAACATTGCTCTCACATCTCTCTACTCTCTCACTAGAATATCTTACTCTCACACTAGAATATCTAGAAATTTGTGCCTCGTTTCCTCGATAAAGCGTGCCTCGAATCTCTCGTTTGTGTACCGACGTTTCCTTGAAGTTTGTGCCACCCTACACCGTCATTCATCAAGAAGGCGTTGTTGTAATGGCAAATAGTCCCGAAAGACGTGCCGACAAGTGTTGAAGTTGGAATATCCAAGTTGATCGAGAAAAGTAAAGCGGCGTCGGAGTGCTGCTCATTTCTCTAGGGTTCCTATACGCCACTTAAGGTTAGGCGTAATATCGAATTCAATGTAATTTAATATTATATTCAAGGCTTAAGCCTTAAGTCGAGGTTATACTCGATACCTCGATAAAAGAAAAGAAATCATAACAAAGAAATGAATGAAAGAATGATTAGAGAATATTGTGATAACATGTATATGTGTGTAAGTATATATGTATATTCTTTGTTATGAAATATTATTTAATAAATAAAGAGTATTCTTAAATAATGAAAGAAAAGATTGCGTTTCTTGGAGAAGAAGAAACGTCAGGTTTTTATTATAAACTAAAGGTTTATAACTTACTTTTAAACTAAAGGTTTTCAAGTAAATAAGAATTGAACTAAAGGTTCAATCGAGGATTGAGATATAAGACTAAAGCTTTTAAGCCGGATCGTGTATCCAACTAACAAATATTTATACTCGTACTGTAGGTGCGAGATAAAGAAATGGAAAGACCCTTGGACGGTGAGTGAAGCCGATCCTAAAGAGATAAGGTGAATACGCCCCCAAACTTTTATAAACTTGTTTTCAAAATGAGTCAAACTTGTTATGTGAAATTGTTTACAAGGAACTATGTGTTCCTAAATCCGTTATAACTATGGGTATAAACCTAGCCCTCAGGCTGTGGTATACGTGTGTCTGGATCCTTACATAGGTGGTACTATGCGATGTATGGGCATGATCGCACCACCCTTGGTCGTAGGACGCTCTCCTGCAGGGAGTACGACCTTATGTGTATATTTACTGGTACTTAATTAAGTCAAACGCTGTGGTGTTTGCTCAGGTGACCTAGCGTAGAGGCTCTAGTTTATAATGTGTTATTTGACTTTGTTATTCCTAAGCCACGTTGGGCCGAGGCAGGCGTAGTCTCGAGGGGTAATAAAGTAAAAGAAGTTATTTTGCGTCAGCGTATTCACCAGCATTCGTTGCTGACGTATTTTCTTACATTTTGCTGGTGAACAAGTTTAGCGTTTGGAGTGTCGAAGCGCTATTGATATATCCGATGGCTCGGATCTTTTGTTAAACTTAAATATATAAACGATGGTGGTTTTGGAATATATAACAAGTAATATTTTGAAATAGTTCGGGAGTCTTTTATAATCCCAACTTTTGTATTGTAAATATTTACTACTTAAATCCACAAGTTTTACAAGTCTTCCGCTAAACGAATGCAACTCTGATTTACTTACACTTGTGGTACCAACTATTGATCATACTCCTAGGCCTTAGATAGGGGTGTGACAGGTTGGTATCAGAGCCATCGATCTTAGTGAATTGGGTATCATAAAACAATACCCAAACTTCGATCCAAGTTTAGGAAATAATTGTTTATGTGTTTTAGGGATAAGATAGGCTGGTAACCTTTCTTTCCCACTCTAAACTCTAAACCACCCATATTTATAGATTTCGTTTAAAGCTCATATGGAGAATTATGTGCGCAAGGCAAAGGAGGCCGGAATTGCCGAACCCTACCCCGAAGACAACATGAGTGATGGCTACTATGAAGCATACTTCAACCAAGATATGGAATACGATTTGTCCAAACTCGTGTACTACCCCGGAAGTCGACACTATCCAATAGACGTTCCTGATAGTCCACCAAAGCAAGGAATTGAGCCACCAAGACACTCAAGCTACCATCCACCGACAATACCGATGTATAATCCTTCCGAAATACCGACATACCAACCATCGGAGATCCCCACTTACCAACCCTCGGAAATACCACAATGATATCCAGCCGGATACCAACCAAACTCTCAACCATCCTCCGAGTGGATGAAATATCTCTCAGAACAACAAGAGTGGCATGCCGGAAGCTCCACCTTCAAGGAAGTTAATTCCCAACCAAACAACTGTGAAGGACCATCCCGTAGACCCAAGATGAGAGTTATGATGCCTTCTGAGACTTTCCAGATGATCCCAATAAACATTGAGACCACACAACCCATGGAGGAAGATGAACCGGAAGAAGAATAGGACCCCGATGAAGAGGAGGATCCTGAAGAACAGGAGGATCCCGAGGAAGAGACTGAAGAGGAATCGGAAGAAGAGCATCCTGAGAATCCAAATGAGATGCCAAGCCCAATGGATGGATCACTCACTTCCCAAAATCCAAGCTATGGTTCTGTGGATCCATATGTCCAGCATCTTGAAAAATTACGGAATCAAGCTTCATCAAGCTTCCCACCATTTCAAGGAGAAATTCCATCAATTCAAGAGCAAGCCGACGAGATCCGAGAGAAGAATCAAGTTGCCAAGACCTACCTCTACCTTTCATCCGACATGGACTATGTTCCGTATCCAGAGCCAAGGAATCATTACGAGATGGTGACTCTGGGTTACCGTGACCCGCCTCCGCAGTATGGATACCCCAATATAGTCCCTCAATCATATGAAGAACATCTGGATCGTGCATTACACGAAACCGATGATTGGAGGAAGAAGGTAGACGAGGAAGAGAAGAAAAAGAAGAAAGTTGGAGAAACACTCCTTCGAAAATGCAACAAAATATCGAAGGTTGTGAAGAAGTTTTTAAAGAACTGAAGATGGTGGCCATGTGAATACTGTGTGTAAAATAGTCCTGTATGCTATGTATATAAATAAAGAACGTCTGAAACGTTCTCTTGTGATGATAGGACGAATTATATGTATATCATTGAAACGATATATATATATATATATATATATATATATATATATATGTGTGTGTGTGTGTGTGTGTGTGTAATATAAAATATACATATCCTTTTTGTGATATGTATATATGAAATAAAACGTGTGTTTAATATAAGAAATGTTGTTAAAATTTCAGACCAAATTAAAAAGAAAAAGAAAAATATTTCTGAACAAAGTAACAACAACGAGAACGCTCGAAAAGAAAAAGAAATGAGAGATAAGGGGAAAGGCCCTGAGAACGAGTGAGAGGAAGAAATTCCTGAGAAATACATGAATAGAATCCAAAAGATGATTAAAGATGCGGTTAGGGAAGAATCCGCGTTTAGATCTCAATCTCGACATTCCTGAACTGTTAACCCTTCCGTTCATCCATCGAAATCTGTTAAATCTCGTCCTAAACCATTCCGTGATGAAGAAAGTGATCATGGGTCTAATGCCGAAGAATGCGTTAGGCAAAAGTTTAAGAAGTTAAAAATGAGTGGTTGTACGTTCAAAGATTTTTAAGTACTATGGACCGAAAGAGTTCCATGGTGTCAAGGGAGCCATCACAACTGTGAGATGGCTCGAGGAGATGGAAACTCTTGTGATAACAAGCAAGTGTTCCGAGGAGGAGAAAATTCAATACTCCGCTCTCATGTTCAAATGTGAAGCGCACGAGTGGTGGAATGCGCTGTTGATGAGTAAGGGAAGAGACAAGATGTATGGTCTGAGTTGGGATGAGTTTAAAGCCTTGGTGATGGCGAAGTTTTGTCCAATGCACGAAACTGATCAAATTCAAACCAAGTTCCTTAATCATAAGGTCGTGGGGACAAATCTTCGCGAGTACAACACAAAGTTTCTTGAGTATTGTCGCCTTGTTCCCCAGCTGGTTAATCCTGAGTCCAGCAAAGTAACTCGATATATTTGGGGACTGCCGCGGGAAATCCGCGACATGAGGTCTCACCTACCTCAAACTGCTGACTCGGCTATGGAGTTGGCCGGTTATTTGATGGGCGGCATGGTCCGTAATAAGGAAGAGGACAAGAAGGTGACACCAACAGCTGCTCAAGGAAAGACTGGAGGAAATTCCAACTTTAGAGGCAAGGGCGTAAACCGAAACAACTCAACGCCATGCAAGACTTGTAGGAGGTATCATAAGGGCCGATGCAATTTCGCCCCGTCTCCTAAAGTCTGTGAGTCTTGTAATCGTACGGGACATGATGCTGCTAATTGTTGGAAGAAGAAGATGACTTGCTTCAACTACAAGGAAATTGGCCATTTGAGTTTTGAGTGCCCAAAGAACAAGCCTGCTGCTGGTGGTGTGGGTGGAAGTGGCAAAAACAAGAAGGGAAAAGCTCGAGTCTTCGTACTCGACACAAAGAAGGCCGCTAACATGCCGGAAACCATAACCGGTACGTTTCTAGTCAACGACACCTATGCTAGAGTTTTATTTGATTCGGGTGCCAATTTGAGTCTTATAGATTATAGTTTCTGTAGTCTATTAAACGAACCATTAACAAAATTAGATAAAACTCTAAGCGTCGAGACTGCTAGTGGCGAAATCGTTAAAATCTCCGAAGCCATTGAAAACGGAAAAATCCTTCTAGCCGGTTATATTCTGCCTATTTGTTTATTACCTATGAGTCTGGCTGGTTTTGATATTGTACTTGGTATGGATTGGTTATCCGATAACCATGCTCGTATCATCTGCAATAGCAAAACTGTTGAACTTCAAGCCCCCGATAAACGAACGATTCGAATTGAATGGGACAAAAACGCTGGCCAAGTTAGCATAATTTCTATGATTAGGGCTAACAAATGTTTAAATCAAGGATGCCTCGCATTCATGGCCTACGTCACTGAAGAATCTAAGCCAAAAGAAATCAAAGATGTTCCGATCGTTTCTAACTTTTCTGACGTCTTTCCTGATGAACTTCCTGGAATCCCTCCCGATCGTGAAGAAGAGTTTAGGATTGATCTTGTTCCCGGTACTGCTCCGATCGCCAAAGCTCCGTATCGTTTAGCGCCAACCGAGATGAAAGAGTTAAAGAAACAACTCGATGAGTTATTGGAGAAAGGTTTCATTCGACCAAGTTCGTCGCCTTGGGGAGCACCAATCCTATTTGTCAAGAAGAAAGATGTGTATCAACTATCGTGCGATGAACAAAGTTACAATTAAAAACCGATATCCACTCCCTCGTATCGATGATCTTTTCGACCAACTTCAAGGTGCTAGCTATTTCTCTAAAATTGATCTTCGTTCCGGCTATCACCAACTCAAAGTTCAAATCGAATATATTCCGAAAACCGCGTTTCGAACAAGGTATGGACATTTTGAGTTCACGGTTATGCCATTTGGACTCACTAATGCTCCGGCCGCGTTCATGGATATGATGAATCGTATTTTCAAGCCGTACTTGGATAAATTTGTTATCGTATTCATCGACGATATACTTATTTACTCTAAGTCTAAGGCTAATCATGAAATTCATCTTCGAACTTTGCTTGAAATTCTTAGAACCGAGAAATTGTACGCCAAGTTCTCGAAATGCGAGTTCTGGTTACACGAGGTGCAATTTCTTGGTCACGTCATTAACGTTAACGATATTCAAGTGGACCCTGCTAAGATTGAAGCTATCTCTATATGGGAAGTCCCAAAGTCGCCAACCGAGCTCCGAAGTTTCTTAGGTTTGGCCGGCTATTACCGTAGATTTATTGAGAACTTTTCTCGTATCGCCGTTCCTCTAATTTCCTTAACTCGTAAGAACATTAAATATGAATGGGGAACGAAGCAACAATAGGCGTTCGATATACTCAAACAAAAGCTCACCCAAGCACCAATCTTGGGTTTGCCAGAAAGTACTGAGGATTTTGTGGTATTTAGTGACGCGTCTCACTCGGGTTTGGGATGCGTACTAATGCAACGCAAGAAAGTAATCGCCTATGCCTCTCGTCAACTCAAAGTACACGAGAAGAACTACATGACACATGATCTAGAGTTAGGCGCCATAATCTTTGCCCTTAAGATATGGACGCACTATCTCTATGGAGTAAGATTCATCGTATACACTGATCATAAGAGCTTGAAACATATTTTCGACCAAAAAGAACTCAATACGCGCCAACGGCGATGGATGAAAATGCTCAACGACTACGATTGTGAGATTGTTTACCATGACAGCAAAGCCAACGCCGTGGTTGATGCCTTAAGTCGTAAAGAACATGAGAAACCCAAAAGATTCCGAGCGTTGCTCCTAGAACTCCAAATAGATCTCATTGAGCAAATCAAATCCGCTCAAACTCAAGCAATCAATGAAAACCAAATCTCCGACGAAAAACATAATGGCACCATTGACTCGTTATTCAAAGGTAATGATGGTATCCTTAGAATGGGAAACTGGATTTGGGTACCAATCGTTGGAGGATTGCGTGAGAAAATTTTGAACGAAGCTCATAAGTCAAAATACATGATGCGTCCCGGAAGTGATAAGATCTACCACAATCTTAAAGCGAACTATTGGTGGAATGGAATGAAAAGGGATGTCGCTTCGCATGTTGCGAAATGTCTTACTTGCTTGCAAGTCAAGACTGAATACCAAAAGCCTTCGGGATTGCTTCAGCAACCCGAACTTCCCGTTTGGAAGTGGGAGTTAATTACAATGGATTTCATTACCAAACTCCCGAAGACGACTCGACAACACAATGCTATTTGGGTAATTGTGGATCGTTTAACGAAGTCCGCACACTTCATGCCCATCAATGAGTCGTACTCTATGGATAGATTAGCGCGTATTTATGTGAACACCATTGTCGCTTTGCATGGAGTATCGTTGTCTATAATATCTGATCGAGACAGTCGTTTTACGTCTCATTTTTGGAAAAGCTTCCAACAAGCTCTTGGTACGAAGTTAAACCTTAGCACTGCCTATCATCCACAAACCGATGGGCAAAGCGAAAGAACGATTCAAACGTTGGAGGATATGCTCCGTGCTTGTGTGATCGACTTAGGTGGAAGTTGGGACGACCACTTACCCCTAATGGAATTCTCATACAATAATAGCTATCACACAAGTATTGAAGCCGCACCATTTGAGGCGTTATATGGTCGAAAGTGTAGAACGCCTGTGTGTTGGTCTGAAATTGGAGATAATCAATTATCTGGACCCGAGATAGTCTAAGAAACCACCGACAAGGTTATTCAAATTCGAGAACGACTTAAGACGGCACGTGATCGCCAAAAGAGTTACGCCGATGTCCGTCGTAAGCTGTTAGAATTTAATGTCGGTGACAAAGTGTTATTGAAAGTCTCTCCTTGGAAAGGCGTAGTTCGCTTCGGTAAGAAAGGAAAACCGAGTCCACGATTCGTTGGACATTTTGAGGTACTCAAATGAATTGGCAATGTTGCATACCGATTGCGACTGCCTGAGGAAATGCAAAGAATACATGATGTGTTCCATGTTTCGAATCTGCGTAAGTGTTTGACCGATGAATCTTTGGCTATGCCATTGAAAGACGTAGAAATAAACGAAAATTTAAAGTTCATAGAACGTCCAATTAAAATTGAAGATTCAAAAACAAAGAAATTGAAAAATAAAAACTTTGAAAATTGTGAAAGTTAAAAAGGTCTCGCTTAGAGGGCCCGAATATACTTGGGAACTCTAATCGGAAATGAGAAAGAAATACCCCCAACTATTCTTGTAAAGCAATCTCGAGGACGAGATTTGTTTCAAGGTGGGGAGGATGTAACAACGTGAAACTTTCGAGTTCAAAGTATCAACTTTTCAAAGTCTAGGGACTAAAATTGCCAAATTCCAAAGTTGAGGGTTAAAAATAAAAAATCTATTTTCCTGACCCATCGCGCTACGCGATGAGTCTGACAATGTGTGACACGTGTGCTACGTGGCACACGGTGGCACCATGTGATGCCACGTGTCACCACGTGGCAACACTGCCGCCACGTGTTGCCACTTGGAGCGGTGCCTGCCATGTGTCGACACGTGGCAGGCCTACACCTCTGCGTCATCAGGTCTATATCGCGTTACGCGATAGGCCTGCCCAGGGACCTATTGCGTAGCGCGATAGGACCCAATTTGAGGTTTATCGAATCTCTCGTTTGTGTACCGACGTTTCCTTGAAGTTTGTGCCACCCTCCACCCTCATTCATCAAGAAGGCGTTGTTGTAATGGCAAAGAGTCCCAAAAGACGTGCCGACAAGTGTTGAAGTTGGCATATCCAAGTTGATCAAGAAAAGTAAAGCGGCGTCGGAGTGTTGCTCATTTATCTAGGGTTCCTATACGCCACTTAAGGTTAGGCGTAATATCGAATTCAATATAATTTAATATTATATTCAAGGCTTAAGCCTTAAGTCAAGGTTATACTCGAGACCTCGATAAAAGAAAAGAAAACATAACAAAGAAATGAATGAAAGAATGATTATAGAATATTGTGATAACATATATATGTGTGTAAGTATATATGTATATTCTTTGTTATGAAATATTATTTAATAAATAAAGAGTATTCTTAAATAATAAAAGAAAAGATTACGTTTCTTGGAGAAGAAGAAACGTCGGATTTTATTATAAACTAAAGGTTTATAACTTACTTTTAAACTAAAGGTTTTCAAGTAAATAAGAATTGAAATAAATGTTCAATCGAGGATTGAGATATAAGACTAAAGGTCTTAAGCCGGATCGTGTATCCGACTAACAAATATTTATACTCGTACTATAGGTGCGAGATAAAGAAAGGGAAAGACCGTTGGACGGTGAGTGAAGCCGATCCTAAAGAGATAAGGTGAATACGCCCCCAAACTTTTATAAACTTGTTTTCAAAATGAGTCAATCTTGTTATGTGAAATTGTTTACAAGGAACTATGTGTTCCTAAAACCGTTATAACTATGGGTATAAACCTAGTCCTCAGACTGTGTTATACGTGTGTCTGGATCCTTACATAGGTGGTACTATGCGATGTATAGGCATGATCACACCACCCTTGGTCGTAGGTCGCTCTCCTGCAGAGAGTACGACCTTATGTGTATATTTACGGGTACTTAATTAAGTCAAAAGCTGTGGTGTTTGCTGAGGTGACCTAGCGTAGAGGCTCTACTTTATAATGTGTTATTTGACTTTGTTATTCCTAAGCCACGTTGGGCCGAGGCAGGCGTAGTCTCGAGGGGTAATAAAGTAAAAGAAGTTATTTTACGTCAGCGTGTTCACCAGCATTCGTTGCTGACGTATTTTCTTACATTTTGCAGGTGAACAAGTTTAGCTTGGAGTGTCGAGGCGTTATTGATATATCCAATGGCTCGGATCTTTTGTTAAACTTAAATATATAAACAATGGTGGTTTTGTAATATATAACAAGTAATCTTTTGAAATAGTTCGGGAATCTTTTATAATCCCGACTTTTGTATTGTAAATATTTACTACTTAAATCCACAAGTTTTACAAGTCTTCCGCTAAACGAATGCAACTCTAATTTACTTACACTTTTGGTACCAACTATTGATCATACTTCTAGGCCTTAGATAGGAGTGTGACAGCGACTACAACAAGGAGTAACCTAACTAAAAGGTTAAACTTTGCATATTATGTATATTGGAAACACATGTAAGTCTTTTATTATTTTTTAAATTTCCCATCATTGTCTTCATGAAGTAATATAAATACTATTTAAGACTGGACCCGTAATTTCTAAAACATGTCATTATTGAACTATAGTATAATTAAAACATGGTGTGGGGATCCATGACATTTTTGTTAACCCAAAACCCGATCGGGTTGACCCGATGAACAACTCTAGTAATAACATAGTGTATATTAACAAATGGTTCTGCCTCTTTGAACACTTACAATATGCAGATCTCTTTAAAACATATAATTAGCTAATAACAAGAATTAAAAGATATTAAATAGACATACTTAGCTCCATATGCTTTCGTATAATCGTAGGTCAATTGACTCCCCATCTTCGGTGCTAAACACCCGATCCTAGTACAAGCCCACAATTGTAAAAGATACATCGGACCATATATCTCAGTAGCTGATGGGTTGTTGCTTTAGATAAGTTTCGGAAGAGGCATGTTGCGCTACCCCAACTCAATGTTCCATATTCGCTGAAATCAACTAGGTGATTTATAAAATGAAGAGAAGCCGTATGGCGTGTGCTATCAGCAAACAAAGTCGTGCCACATAAATAAAGAGTTATACATCGTGCACGCCGTTCGCATTGTAAATCAGTTGCGTTTGGCCCTAATGGTGTCAGAATTCCTTCTAAAAGAATTGTTGTCTTTATACAATTACCCGAAATATCCCTGTTTACTGGTTTAATTCCTAATAACTGTTGACATCGATAGGAACGTTGTTCAACTGGTATCGGTGTTTCCTTCCCCGAAACAACCGCACCATCTGCCGGTAGCCCAAATAAGACATTAACATCTTGTAACCTCACTGTTACCTCGCCGAATGGTAGGTGAAAAGTATTTGTCTCGGGTCTCCATCTCTCGACCAATGCGGTTAGCAATCCATGGTGAAGTTGCTTATACCCACAATCCAGCACACCACTAAACCCGACAAGATGTATGCAATTTTTAACGCCATCAGGGATTGCACTTTTATTAAAGAGTGATCAAAATCTCTGATTCTCGCATCTAGGTCGTAAGGTGCCTAACTATCTAAAGTCCCTTTAAACAGAGAAAATGTGTGATGATTGTTTTAAGGAATAGTAGTTCATCATTTTTTGGATCAGGATGTAAATTAAGTGTCATTGTATCTATATTAGTGATTGGCGTAGCAGGGAGGGGGGAGAGGGACCGGATTCAACATACATGTTTACTTAAGCGACAGACCAGATTCAATGGCAACCGGATTCAATGCCAATCGGCGGTAGGCGAGGAGTAAGCGAGCAGAGGCTTCTAGCTGTGTGTGGCTAGGTTTTATGTTTAGTGAGTAAAGAATTCATAACTTGAAGGTGAAAAGGTAAAGTCCAACACGCATATAACTAGAAAATTTATCTATGTTTCAATAACGTTTTTTCAAACCTGGCCCATCTAACTCTCCAAACACAAAGGTAAACTTACATGGGTTAATATAATATTTTTTTAGAATTAAAAGGTTTTTGAGTGAAATTTAGATTCATTCCTAATTTCAATAACACAACAACATTAAAGTTTAATAATTGGGGTTCAAATATTTGAAATACAACAATAAAAAACACACATGGTAATAATGAACAATCTTAACATGGACGAGATAAACAACGCCAAAAGTAAAAGTTATCAGCTATAAATCGCTGGTATGACACACATGCACTTTTAAAATATCCTGTTGGATTAATGGGTTTTCCCGTGACTAAGTGTTCCATTAGCATACACATGTAGAGCCCTTCGTTACCAACCATGTCATGGTAGGGCTTCACATAATCTTCGTTCATTTCTGGCAATATACATCTTTCTGGAAGACCAGTCTTTTTTCCAATACCTGATGCTCACCAACAAAGCTGTGAAGTATACTTTGATCTTTGTAATAATAGGGTGAACCAACTCTCTATAGTTATTGCCATCTACATTGTCAACACAGTACATAATCAATTCATGTGTCTGGAGCTCAACACGAACAAGTATCCATTTGTTATTTCCATAACAATACGGAAAAAAGACCTTATCTACATCCAGGAAAGAAGGAAAAGGATCGAACTTTCCGTTAGCATAGGTAACGGCATTCTTGCTACACGAGTCTACCAGGTCATTGTAAAACTGAGGTGGTAGAATCGTCCAACGCATGACTAACAACTGATTCTCTTGTAGTTGTCTACGTCTCTAATTCATCATTCTACCAACCCAACCTTGAATATGCTGTAACAAAATAATATTAATAAAGTAAGTATTTCTTCATGTTAAATAAATAGAATAAACTAAACTTATACAACTCGTACAGTTTCTTTGAGGTAACCTTGACCCAGAACACCGAGTAGGGTTCCCCATAACCAATTGTCAAGTAGTAATGGTGTAAGGAAAACAGCTGAATAACAGAATGGGGTGTCCCCGTTATTGTAGAATTCGACAACACCTTTTGACCAGTTATCAGACTCATCGTCTGGAATCGCCCATGTGTCTGAAGTATTTTGGTGAGTACTTATGTCTTTATGGCATATATTCATGGACTTGCGTGCGTTGCGGTCGGTTTTGATGTTTGTTTACGTCTTGGTCTTGCGTCTCGTAAGACGAAGAACCAGACTGACTCTTTCGACACCTCCATTTGTTAGCTATCCAACTTGATGTTTTATCAATTGGTTGAGAATTGTATCGGTTATCCATTTTTATTTGATTAGAGTTAGAGGTGATGAGGAAGTGGATGGAAGGGGATATGGATGGTGTGTGGTGAGTAATGTGGTTGTTATATATAGACAAAGTATAGTAGTAATGTGGATTCTAAAAACTATGTTTTTGAAAAGATTTTTTTCTCACAGCTTTGAAGATCTCAAACCGTCCACTTTGACCACCTACAATATGTTGCAACGAACTTTGTTTTGGACACGGACGGTTTCTTTGCGAAGCACATACGTGATAAATGTCGGGCAAGAAAAAACATGGTAAAAATACAGTGTGTCTCAATAAATAATTACAACCAAACTTTCTAAAAAACGCCATTTAGTAAACATTAAACCAATATTATACATCATGTAAAACAAGTACTTCTACATAATTTAACATGAAACGTAAATTCATCATTCAACCTAAACTTAACATAAAAGACAATAAAACATTAAAATGTAAACATAAAACATAATTGCATCACTCATTTTGGCCCCACGAGAAGTAGTCCCAAGAATCATCATAATCATTTCTGGATCATAAAATGGGTCGGGTTCAGATTCATAACCATCTGGTACTGCTTGTGTTGGGGGAGGGGAGGGGGAGTGTAGTGGTGGTTCGTATTACTTTCTGGGGTCGATTTCGTACCCTGCTGCCCAATCTGGCACTTCTTGTGTGGGATGAAGAGGAGGAGGTGAAGGAGGTGGATACTCATCTAACGGTGGTTGATTATCATTTTCACCATCTTGGTAAACATTAGGAGGGTTAACAGGTTCAATCAGATCAATAGCAGGTATTGTTGGGTGATTTGGAGGTACTTCCATATTGTTAGCTAGTACTTCAACCGGGGGATTATTTGGTCCGAAATATCGAAGGTTTTCTAACACATCCTCCAAAGGTGTACTAGGATCAGAGTACATTTTATATTTATGTGTTGAGGATGCTAGCAAATGTGAAGGGTAAATGTGTGTAAGAGGATGAAGCATATTTATACTTATCTAACAATAATATATATATATATATATATATATATATATATATATATATATATATATGAAATAAAACAAGTTTTTACTAATAAGTATAAATTAAATTAAATATGTAATAAATATAAAAGATAGAAGCACATCATTTTTGTATACTATAAATCAGTGTAGGCCCTTGAGGGTGGTTGGGTGGTCGACGGGCACAGGCCTGACACCTTGTTAGGCCCGAATTTTATTTTTTTTATAAAAAAATTATATGTATTTTTATTAAAAAAACAATGTATATTTAATGTTTAAACTCGGTTATATAACCACTAGCTTAGGCTAGTGGAAAATGGGTATTACTCCCAACCATAAGGGGTTATGGGTTCTAGTCTCATCTGAGACATGTTTAATCTTTTTTTATACAAAAGTTTTTTACACAACACAAATTATAACCAAGTAAACCCATATAAAAATTAAATTGTTTAAACCCAACAAAATACTCATTTTACTTCTTTTACTTAAGGCCCAGCAAATTTTTGTCTTCGGTCCAAAACTTTTTTTGCTTTCTTGGAGCCGGCCATACTATAAATACAAGGATGTATCTCCATCATCAAACACAATTAATATGTCACTTATTAGAGGAAAATGAAGAGGCAAACCAAATGCAAGGCAACACAATTCATCTTCTAGTTCTCATGTGGCGGCCGACAACATTCCTTCACCAATAGACAACCATGGTTGGCTTTTGCAGGACCGTCAGCAATGTTCTCGAAATGTTGTACAGTTTTTATATAATTGAGATGCCACATTTTGTAGGATTCATTATATGGATCTTACACCACTTGACCAAGATTTTTGGGGTACTCTCCTAGGGTTTCGTGGAAACTGTCATTTAGGGTCAATTGTTAGTAATATTCATAAATTTTATGCAAAGAATGTTGATGTGTATCAAATACTATCAATTTTTGTTTAATTCATTGTTATAGCATATGTTCGGGCCTGGACAAACAAACTAATGTTTTGGCGGACAGAAGAAATACGAAGAACGGCGTAGTCACCGGGCCATGATTGTTGGACAATACTCCCATGTGACTTTTCAAAACTGATTGTTGATAGGTCATATGATGTTCGACAGTATGGTGGCGGGACGAACGAACTATACCCTCCTTTGTGGGAGGTTGACACAGTACCATATTGTAATTAAATTTATTTTTTTTCTATACACCAAATATAAAACTTTTTCTCGGTTTTGGCAGGTATACATATATTTATCTATCGACGATGAAAATTGGTATCTTTTTAAAATTTGTATGGTGACACTAGAAGTTCATCTATTTGTACCTTATGAATGTCGCCCAAATACATGTGATTGTGACACTAGAAGTTCATCATGCATTCATCGATTATTTCACCGAATTTTTGTGGAATTTGAGTCATTCTTCATATGGTTTCTAGGACATATATCATATTGGAAACATTCAGGCATAGAAGAGGTCAATGAACTGACAGTGTCTGGGGAAATGGTGTGGCCTTATAACGGTGGTCATATTGGTCCAAATTCAGGTGTTGTGATTTGTATGTTATTGCGTAGGTTGGTTCAGTGTGGGTCATTGTCATGGGAAGAAGTAAATTTACAAGATGCATGTTTGAGGTTCAGACGTTTTATGGCGGACGAACTGTATGCTAGACGCAGTATGTAGTCATTTAATGTTGTTGTTGTTGTTGCTGCTGCTGTTGTTGTTGTTGTTCACTCCATCTATATGTACCCAACATTCCCTTTTTTGCACTTATCCACCTTTAACATCAATTTGTTGGAATGACAAATCGTGAACACAACATTCACCTACATTTTCATATTCACATCAATATTGAAGAGCCTAACCATCATAATCACCGCCCCCAAAATGTTCAACAACCAAGCTGTCACACGCCCAATCAACGACACAATCACCGTCGTCGTAGTATGCAACAACCATGTCATAACCAACCCATGCAACAACCAAACCATAACCAACCATTTCAACAACTAAACACTAACCCTCCACTTGAACAACCAAATCGTCAATTTGTTGAAGAAGATGATGGACTAGAAAGGCCTTTTGAAGGCTCCGATTTTGAAGAATATCTCGCTGAAATAGAATTTCAAGCTTATCGAGAGTTATTGGAAAGTCAAGAGTATAATTCAGAAACAGAAGACCACAGCTCTTAGGTTATTAAAGTATGTTTAGTTAGTGTTTAATTATGTTTAATTGTGGCTCACCATATGTGTAATATTATATGTTTGTAATGTTAATGTATTACAAACACAGCTCTTAGGTTATTATATGTGTAATATATCTCATGCTTTCTCTATAAACATACAAAATAAATAATGCAATCAAAACAGTACCTGGCAGTAGCACTATTCGAAAAATAATAAGTAATAAAAAGAAAAAATATATTTTTTAAAAATTAGTGTCTTTAATATTTTAAAAATCTTTCTTAATATTAAAACTTTTTACTTTTATAAACAGAGTAAGTTAGGAAAATAAGTATAAATAAAAAGAGAAAGGTAGTGTGTGGTCAAATCAGCCAGAAAGTACACTATTCACATTCGCCATTTGAAATGGCGAATGTCAGGATGACATCTTCCATTTTAAATGGCGGATGTTCATCAAGTATTAAAATTTAAAATTACACATGTAGTGTTATTAAAAAAAATCTTTTTAATATTAAATTTTTTATTTTTTATATAACGATATTTCAAAACTAATAAATAATAAAACGAAAAAACGTATTTAATCAAAATTACATATATTAGTGTTTAATGTTAAAAAACTTTATATTTTTTAACAAAAAGGTTATTTAGTAAATAAGTAATAATAAAAAGAAAAAGGTAGTGTGTGGTCAAATCAGCTAGAAAGTACACCATTCATATCCGTCATTTGAAATGGCGGATGTCAATATAACATCTTCCATTTCAAATGACGGATATCCATCAAAATATTAAAATTACACATGTTGGTGTTTAAAAATCTTTTTAATATTAAATTTTGTATTTTTTTAAATATTGATATTTAGAAAACTAATAAATAATATAAAGAAAAAACGTATTTTAAAAACATTATTTGTTAAACACACTTTTTATTTGTTAAATAAGGTTATTTAGAAAAAAGTTATTATATATTAGAAAATAAGTAATAATAAAAAGAAAAAGATAGTAAGTGGTCAAATCAGCCTGAAAAACATTATTCACATCCGTCATTTGAAATGACGGATGTCAAGTGACATGTTCCATTTCAAATTGCGGATGTCCATCAAAATATTAAAACATGTTGGTGTTTTTAATAAAAAAAATCTTTTTAATATTAAATTTTATATTTTTTTAAATAATGATATTTAAAAAACTAATAAATAATAAAAAGAAAAAACGTATTTTAAAAACGTTATTTGTTAATACACTTTTTATTTGTTAAATAATGTTATTTAAAAAAAACATTATTATATTAGAAAATAAGTAAATAATAAAAAGAAAAGGGACTGGTGTGATCAAATCAGCCAGAAAACTCTATTCACATCCGTCATTTGAAATGCCGGTTGTCAAGATGACATCTTCCATTTCAAATAGCGAACGTCCATCAAAATACACTTTTACATATAGAGGTAGCATACTTTGAAAATTGTAACATGCCAGTCAAACTGGCGGATCACCAAAATTGAAATCCGCCATTTCAAATGGCGGAACACGAATAAAATATTCGTGATCCGCCATTTCAAATGGCGGAACACCTGGTAGTCGTCCACCTCACCAGACAAGATCTGATAGGGCATACGTGTTTGTTGACATCCGCCATTGCAAATGACGGATCTCCTATCTTCCTAATACAATTTTTCTCTCTCCTAGAAAACATTTTATCCTTTTAACTTTTCCTATTTCAAAATTTTTTTCACAAAACTTCAGACCCTTCAAGATACAGTGAAAGTAGTACTTGTAAGTTGTAATGCTTGATCAATTGTTTCTAAAAATGCGGAATCAAGATGCTGAGATGTTAAAGAATCATAGTATAGATAGAGTCATAAGACATACAACTTAGTAAAGGCTAACACAGTAATTGTATTCAAATTAATAAATGTAGTTGTAGTTAACATGTTTAGTTAAGTCATACGAATTTCAAATGGCGAATCTCATATTTTTCTAATACAACTTTTCTCTCTTCTAAAAACCATTTTATCCTTTAACTTCTTTCTGTTTCAAAAAAATTTTCGTTGTTTTGTTTCTAACCATAACTGTTGGATTAAAGGATCCATTGAGTAAGTTTTTGGCTACCAGCGTACATAGTTACGCTTCCATCAATAGTGACATGTAATTTGAGAGAGAAAGATATATAGATACTAGAATTATTAAAAAGCCATCTGAAACGTATAAAGCAAAAATCAGATATGTTATAATCAGAAGTTGTCGTCCAAACCAGTTGCATGTGTCAAATGGTTTATATTTCTTTTCAACGGTGACAGTTGGTCCCAAATGCCTTTAGTAGATGATTGCTTGCTTGTTTGATAAGGAGTGTTTTGTTTTGTTTTGTACGCACCAGGAAAAAAGAAACACAGGGTGGGTGTTGAATAATTAATTAATTAATTGAGGGAGGATCATACCTTAATTATTCCCTCTCTTCCTCTCGCCTCTCTGACCTTTCGTTCGTTCACCCCCAAACCGGTTGGACCTTTGGTTTTATTATTGTAGATAGATAGATGGCTGAGTAGTAAAAACTTTCTTTTTTCACCCTTCAACTTTTCCTTTCCTTTGTTAAAAACATTTAAAACTTGTCACTACTTTTTACCTACACGGTCATACAAAACCGACTCATAACCAACAAAATCGAACCGATATAACCAAAAACAGATGGATCTGTATAGTGATTTTCTCAAAACCAACCCGGTATCATTAACAAAGTTTCCATACCCGTCTAAACTAAACCGAATTAATTATATGTATTTGAAGTATTATAGATCATGGATGTATTATGCTTAGAGGTGCCAAAATAAACCCCAAATGAGTTGTTTTGGGTCAACATGGATCATTTTTAAAATTAAAATGGGTCAGGATAGATGAAAGAATTTTTCAATTAGATTAAGATGGGTTGGAAGATTGTTAATGACTTTTGATTATGGGGTAGAATGAGTTTATTTGTGGGTTAGAATGGACTAAAAACAAGTTTCACCCTCTTTTATTTCAAAACAAAAACTCACGATATCGAACAACCGAAAAATTGAAACCTAAGAGAAACCGAAAATATCGAAACTGAACAAAGCGAAAAAAAACCCAAAATCGAATCGAAAAAAACGAACCTAAACCGAGACAAAACGTTTTTTTTTAATGAGCGAGGACGACGGAAAACATTTTAGTTGTTTTACTTTTTTTATTTTTAATTTATATTTTGAGTTATTTATTTTTTTATTAGTCTTTTTGAATTTTTTTGAAGAAGAGTTTAAAACCCTTTGTATTTTAACATTTGCATAATTTGCATAAGTAAAGATGAGTTAACTTAACACATCTTGACCGATATTCATCATAAACTATTTTTAAAAAAACTCATCCTAACTCATACCTATCCCGACCCAAACCTATTTTGATCCATCACCCAATCTAACCCAACTCATTCAATTTGCCACATCTAATTATACTAGTTTACCATATTTATCTTTTAAAGAATTTAGTATAAACTAAGAATTTTTAGAAACTAAAATTTATTGAAAACATCAAACCATAAACAACCCTACAAAACAATGATGTGTTTAGTCCACGTGCATTAGTAATCTAGCAGTTATTTACCTCATTAGTTTGTTGGTTTTACCTTAAAAGTGATATGTGTTTTCTTCTGCTTTTAAACACGACTCTTTTAACAAGTAAAAATCTTTATGGCTTGTTCGTTTCACATAATGGAATTAGAATTGGTATTTGCATAAGATTTAGAATTGGAAGAGATTTGATTTGGAATATGAACATTCCAATAGAAATTGGAATGGAAAGGAATTGAAATCCAATTTCATTTTTGATGTGTTCGTTTGACAAATGAATTGTAAACCACAAATGAATTAAAATCGGATTTTTTTAGCGAGGAAAAGGGCGGAAACATTTTACATTTTTTATATTTTTTGTTTTTTAAGTATATTTTGCGTCATGAATTTTTTATTATTTTTTTTGAATTTTTTTATGGGTTTTCTACTAAGATAAAAAACCTCACAAAAAAATATTCAAAAATAATAATAAAAATTTCATAACTCAAAATATAAATCAAAAACAAAAAAAAAAGTAAAAAAAACTAAAACGTTTTATTCGGTGTCCTCGTTAAAAAAAAAAGAAAAAAAAAAGATTCTAATGAATTTACTTGAATTCCTCTACGTTTTGGAAGGATTTGGAATCCCTTTATTTAAAGGAATTTGAAGAATGAATTTCAATTACAATTCTTTAACAACGAACACACCAAAATGAAATTGAGATTCCAATTCCAACGAAACGAACATGCCATTTCATAGGATTTTAATTCCAATTCTTTTTAATTTCCATGAATTCTGTGAAACGAACGCGTCCACGTAATTTTGCACGGGAAAATTCCATAATTTGTTAGAAATGTATATGCTCCAGACTAAAATAAGATTTCGATGGTTTGATGGCAAAAATCTTCTTTTTATAGTGTAACTAGATGTTACATTTTGAGCCTTAATCATATAAAAAAACAGAGAGAATGGCATTTAACTATTCATGTATGTTTAATTGTTTATCGAGTTTTCATGCATATTTAAAGTTCAATTCGCCCATTCAAATTTTGAATTATAATAAAAAACAATAAAAAAAAGTATTAAAAGTTAACATTAACTAGGATTAATTGAATGGTTTGGAAGTGATGATTAAAATTAGTATATGTTTAGAATCAAACCAATAAAAAATTCAGCTAAACCACTAAACTGGTTTAGTCGGAAAAATGTTCGAACTTATGAAATCAATTCAGCCTGGTTTATAAACTCGGTTTTTTTCCCTAATCGTGTCAGGTCTTAAACCGGTTTGTTCTCCGAGGGCAAACAACATATGGGTTGGGCCGGGTCGGCTTTTAAAAAAAAATCGCCCAAACCGGTTTGGGTGTTATCGGCTTGGTTTGTAGACCGGTTTACTGGTCGGGAACAAGTTTTTATGAACAACTCTACTCAGCATCACAAGTTTTAGTTTATAATTAGTTTTTAGGCCCTCCCCTGCTAATCTGATTTTCTTTTCCATACAATCAATCATCCATGCTTCCCCTCTTCCATGATCCATCTCTAGTTTTGTGACCACTCTTATTTATGGATTTTGGTTTTTAATCCAGAGGTATTCATTCACCAATTCTTCTTGTTTCAGTCCACCCCACCCTCCTTGAACCTCCGCCGTGTTTATCTCATATCATCACTAGTTTTCTTTAAATCCATCCATTGAGTTAACCTGAATCGGATTCAATCAATAATCATGGATGGATATGCACTTCAACGTTATCAAGCATATTATTTCGTACCAAAACACCACCCGTATAGTATATATAATGACCGTTATCACTCGATTAAATTAAATCAATCAATCAAACATGTGCTCAAAATACAATGCATTTCCAGTATAAAATTACTTGAAATTTATATCATAATTGATTTTTCAAAATTGGTAGCTTGAACAACACAAGACCGGTCATTATGCTACTATAATTCATTTGCTATAAAACAAAAACAGAAAAAATAAAATGAGGAGGCTCATTTTGAACTTGGATCATTCATAATATTATTTATTATCATCACAGCCTGTTAAAAGATGATGTATGTTGGAGAAGGATGAAGGTGTTTGAGAAACAAATGCTTTCTTTCTCCCATCATTTTCTCTCTCTAAACTATGGACCAATCAATTGAAGCAATCTCTTCATGTGTAAACAAGGCAAACTAGCACCATGTCAAGCATATGCGTTTCTTAGTGTGTTAATAAAAAGAAATAGATACTGCCCATCATGTTTATTGTGTCACGAACTTACAAGTCCTAACAATCCTAATCTTTTAGTTTTCCTAACACCAAATTTACATGGGTGGGGCAAAACAGTGGCCAAAGTTAAAACGTTGGAGGCTCAATCTTTCAAAATTTTCATTTTGAATCGAATGAGCTATTCGTCCTAAGTTCATCATACTAGAAAACCTATAACAAACACAACCAAACACCAAACTTAAAAAAGAAAACAAATGCATGAGACGTTAAACCATGTTTTTAAAACGTAACATCTTGGTTTAGTAGGGTCCAAACCCTAAAATGCATCAAATCCAACAACTCTCATGAGTAAGTAAAACACCACGAGACGATTCATCTACCTGAAGTATACCGAGACCTGAGGGATATCAACATCATTATCCTCTTCATCCTCGCAAGCAACCACCACATCAATATGGCGGCGATATGGTGGCACTTCTGCCTTAGCCACTTCTTTTGCCAAATTCACCATCTTTTTATCCATCCTATCCTTATGCCTCGGGAACATGCTGTTATAAAGCAAGCAGCTTCCATAAGATATGATGTAAGCATTCAGCCCTTTGCTTTTAAGCCACTGAAGAAGCTCTCTTAGAGTCGGGTTATCTCTAATGATCCAACGGTCCCAGACAGTCCAGCTCAGGTCTTGGTGTTTAATCACTTTTGGCGGGACTGGTTCAGCCATGGAGAATAGAGGAAGTGCCAGGTTGGCAAACGTGTTTCTGTAGTCTTCCACTTTGTGACCACCACTAAGGACCTTGTAAAGCTCCAGACAGACAAAACCGGTCGCCATGGCAGTGGCGGTTGCTATGGCAGGAATAATCCTTCCAGCGATGAATTTGGCCTTCAGCTTGTCGACTTCCGGGATACTGTAGTTTCTGGCTCTCATATTAGCAAGTCCGGCTATCAAGTCCATATGATAATTGGTGTCATCATCCTAAACATTCAAAATTAACAATTAGGTTCAGTACGCTTTTGGTTTTACCGTGGAGGCTTGAAACTTCTGGGACAGAGAATTTTGGCCAAAAATAATGAATTTGGGCCAAATCCTTCTTGTTATTCAATGATTAACTGATTATTATACATTTGGGCCTAAAACATTTGGGTTACACTATTTATAAAGTTGTTATAAATTAATTGATGTTCAACTTAAAAAATGCAAAATCCACAATTACAGTTCATTTCAGCTGGGTTTTTATAGAAACATATAAACAAACCTTCAGATTTTGTGTGGATTCGAATCCGATTAATTCGGTTTGGCATGGCTTTTTTCAGTTTTAATTGCATGCAAAATCAAAACCGGACCACAAACTCAGTTTTACAATAAACATAAAAACCAATTGTCATTTAAGGTTCAATTATTTCAGTTTGGTTTTTCATTTTCATGCACATCCCTAGCTTGAAGGGTTAAGACCCTGAGACGTTTTACAGGTCACCTCAGGCACGCTTTTTGATACCAAGATCAAATATGATTACAAAACTAATATCGTTTCAATAACAATCTAACTTACACATATTATATATATATATACATATATATATAGAAAGAGAGAGAGAGAGGAACCTTTTCAAACTGAATCGGGTTCATCCGGAAACCAGGCGGAAGGTTCTGGTAACACACATTTAACTTGTTGACCAGTTCATTGATCACAACAGAATCATCAATAGAAGCAGTTGACATACTAGTAGCTTTTTCATCCGTTACAATTTTAACATCCTTCTTGGGCTCAAAATCAGGAACCATCACATTACCAACAGCTTCAGCACACCTTGCAGAAGATTTGACCCACTCGGGAATCGGTATACCATAAGTTTCCGCTCTTAATATAGATGCTGCAATAACAAATCCAAGGTGACTTTGATCTTCAACTGAAAACTGCAACGGGCGCGGAAACCGTTTTGGAGCAGACCAAAACGGGGTCCCACTACTGTTCACAGAATCTTCAGGGAAAGTGAAAGTTAGCTGTTTCACACGGTTGGCAAAGTAGTCTTCAAACCTGATTACATACAGAAAAAAACAGTAACAACATGTTTTAAGTGTTAATTATGTAGTGATGTACTAATGTAAAGAGATAAACATTACTTTAAGCGGGCCCAAGTTATGCAGTCTTGAAATGATTCACACCGCTCCCTCTCGAGGCATTCAAGCACACGTTCTAAGTTATCCCTCACTTGTGCATCACCAGCTTTTTCCATTGCAGAAGCATATTCACTAGGATTTGACAGGTAAGCATTGGCTTCAGCTGGTGTCTTTTCAAGCAGACCTTCAAATTCTGACCGAGCCCAAGTCAAACAGTGGTCAATGTTGTGTGGGAATGAATGGACAGTACACATGGGTGCTTGTTTCTGGGGTGGGTCCCGTGAAGCACCATAATTTTCAGTCAAATGAGGGATGACCATCTGTGTGTTACACTTGGCCCCTAAGGTTCCCGACTCTAGAAGCGGTTTTTGAAAGTACAAACACCTCTGGTCAATATAAAGCCGTGCATTCACGTTATCGAGAGCATTGACCACAACACTAAGATTCTCCCAAAGGTGTCATCAAACACGTTTTCAGTATCTGGGTTAGCGCGATTTTGAAGTGCTTCGATTTTGAAACTAGGGTTGATCAAGGTGGCAGCGGTTGCGGCAACCGTTGACTTAGCCTGACCAATGTTCCAGTCTCGAAAGAGAAATTGTCTGCTAAGGTTGCTTTTTTCAATGACATCATCATCAGTGATTGTTAGTTTTCCTCCATTACCACAGGAAACACCCATTAATGCTAAATTTTTCAAAAACTCACAGCCGAGTGCACCTGATCCCACAGCAAAAACCTTGGCTTCCTCTAATTGTTTCTGAAGTTTAGCCCCAAAGACTGAGATCTGAGCATCATAACGGCTGTTCAAGGGCTTTAGGTCATTGGGATCCAAAGGCTCAACAGGAAGGGACTCTAGTGAGTCAAAATAGAAGAACTGTCCAACTATAAAAAGAAAAAGTGGGTCCCGTTAGATAAATTGCACACACTAATCATCATAATGTTGAACATGTAAAAGGGTGTTTAGATGTGTGTTTGAAAAGTGATTTAACTGATATTGAGTAACTGAATTAGAAAATTATGTGTAAGAAAACACGTTATAGAAAGTAATGTTTCAAGGTGCTGCTGCTTAAAGTTGCAATGATCATATAATCATGTGTACTGTGTTTGGCAATTTCCGATTATTTAAAACAATAATCAATAAGATGAACCAAAAAAACACAGTTTTTAGGCCTGCAAACAAACGTTCAGTGAACCGCTGGGCGAGAAGTTAGTTTATATTTGTTTATTTGAAAAACAAACTACAAGGACAACTTTTTTTGTTTATTTGAGTAAACAAACGATCTTAAACACATGTCTCATACTCTCATTCATTCATAACGTCCGTGAAAGTACGTTTATGTTCGTTCATTTGAACTCGTTTATGTTTGCATTCATTTACTTTTGTCAATATACTCATTTAAATTTTTAGGCACAATAGTTCATTCATCTATGTTCAGTTATGTTCATTTATTTATATGGGTTTTAGCTCATTTATGTCCGTTCATCTATGAACAGTTATGTTCATTCATTTAAATTCCTGAACATATGTTTATAATGTTAATGAACTAACATAAACAAACACGAACACATTCATTTTGTTAGCTAACAAACACAAACAAGAAAACCCAGTTCGCTTTGTTGTTCGTGTTCAATCGTTTAATCGATTAAAGTTAAACGAACAAACACAAGCATGATCCGTTCGTGTTCTTTTCAGTTTGTTTACAAAACTATCAGATTTATGAAAGAGACGGTTTATAAAATAAAAAGGTTTCAATTTATATTAAAAGAGGTATAATTATAATTTTTTTACACCCACAAAATAGAATTTGTTGCAGACACATAGAAATAGAAGTCTTAACAATAAGATGATCAGCAGTAAAAACACTAAAATAGCATTAATAAACTGATTATCGCAAGTTCAAATCTCAACATTCTGATAATCAATTTCAAATTGCAAATCCAAACACTCTCATAAAACAATATGTAGAGAACTAACCTGAAGTAGTGAATGGAACTTTCCAGAACAAGCCTTAACAACTTCCTGTCCAACAATGCCACCAAACATAGCAGCCATAGGGTTCAAAACAGCCCGTGCACCAAAAGCAAAGTTCCTAATAATTTTCTCATCAAGCTCATCAATCTTTCCATGTTTAAGTTCATTGTTCATATTAACAACCACAGAAAGAAACTTTTGAGCATCTTCTTCAGATCCAGCAACAGGATACCGTCCCAATTTAGACGCATACTTATCCAAAGCTTGAAACAAAAGATGCAAAAGTGGAGGTCGGTCAAATTTAGAGAAATCACTAAGAAGAAATTCACCTGGGTCTTTAATAGCTTCTTCCAATGGCTTAAATTTCAACACTTTTGGTTGTTTCAATTGAGTTACAATTCCACCCTTTGTATATTGACCATATTTTGTAGTGTCTTCTTCGATACTGAATGAAAATGGTTTTGCATTAATAACCTTTCTTGGTTTTCCATCATTTAGTTCTATCATTCCATGGACTTCTGAGAAGACAACTAGATCTCCATCTTGAAATTCAAGGCGTTCATCATCAACACATGTGACAAGTGGCGGATTGTCATTGCTTATAGATGCAATGATGCCTGTGTGTGGGTCCTCCCCGTCTACATCTGAGACGGTGAATTTGGAGCCAAAATCGCAAAACACGCTACCAAAAAGACCACGTACTTCGGATTTTATAAAAGCGATTGAAGGCTCGTGGTTATGGCAAAAGTTGTCAAATTCAATTGCTTTTTCCAAAGAGATGTCAGTGAACACTACAGCCTGCATCAATGAATTCAATGTTACGATGTAACTAGCAAGTGAAAAACATATGGCATAACTGAAAGAACAAATGTTTGTTTCACAATACACTTTTAACCACGGTTGTTTTATGTGATCTATATGTTTGTTTATGTTTTGTTCTAGAATCTGTACATAATATTTTAAATTTTAGATATTGCTCGGTATGTGTACCCATTACTCCTGAATTATAATTTGAGAAAGCCAAAACTGGCACATTACAATCTTTAGGTATCCCGAAGTGTTGGGTTATGTAGATACTGATAAGACGACTCATGATGTTTAGGGTAAACTGATAGTAACTGTAGCTCTAAACATGTAATTACTGAGATAATTTTTGAATCATTACTCATTTTCTCTTGTTCTTTAGTCGTGATGTTTAGGGTAAACTGATAGTAACTGTAGCTCTAAACATGTAATTACTGAGATAATTTTTGAATCATTACTCATTTTCTCTTGTTCTTTAGTCGACAGTTTGACACAAAGGAATGTTTTCATTGAACCATTTTAAATATCAAATATCTAACAAATGCTACAAGCTGAACTTACCAAATGCTACAAGCTAGCTAAGAGAGAAACCCACACCATTTAACTACAAAGCATCAGGTTAGGACTTAGGACAATAGATATAGAACGGATTAGGCCAATAGCGACAGAACGGATTAGGAAAATAGCAACACCTATAAGTAATCCAAATTTGCTGCATCTCCAAATGACCTTCCATGCAATAGTGGCCGTCTATAACCACCCCAAATATAATCAAAAGTATAACCATAATACTTCTAATCTTAGTTGGGGTGGCCACGAGTGTTCGCCATTGCACCGGATAGGTCTCATACTGGAAGGTCATTTGGAGATGCGGCAAATTGGATCCCATATGGGTGTTGTAATTGTCCTAATTTATTCTATTGATACTGTCCAAACATGTTTTAACACATGTTTTGTAGTTGAATGATCTAGACATCTCCTGAATAGTTTTGAGTATTTGGAAACTTTAGCATGTAGCATTTGTTCAACATTTGACTTCTAAAATAGCTCAATAAAAACAACACATTGTGTCAACTAAAAAACAGGAGAAACTAACTAATAGTTCGCAAATTATCTATTCATTATACTATATATTGAGAGCTACTAATGTTTCGCAAATTATCTATCAAAATATACTATATATTGAGAGCTACAGTTAGCCTAAACTTGTAAACATCATTAGTCATCTTAATGTATCAAAATCTGAACATCTGACCAGCACTTAAGGATACCCAAAGATTGATATGTATCTTTGGCTTTCTCAAAATATAATTCAACGAAATATCCAAATTTTAAAATATTACGTATAGATTCAAGAATGCCAACCAAACAAAATTGTCACATAAAACGGTTGTAAATAAAAATGCGCTTGTGAAAGAAAAAACAAAAGAAACTTAGAAGCCAACTAAACAATCATAAGACATGGCATTGCATCATAAATGTACAGCATGCTTCAAAGTGAATGTAAAAGAAACAAAGAATAAACATAAACAAAACAAAAATTTCCCAAAAAATGATCATAGATGATAAAATTGTGACTGTGAACAAAGAAAGACAAATTAAACATAGTAAAAAAACTAAAAATATCAGGCATGGCACTTTTGGATCATAAAATGCACAAGTTAAAAAATTACCAACATTTAAAACCAGCTAAAAAGCCACATACTGAATTACCTGAAACTCGGACAGCTGCGCAGTAGTTAATTCAGTTGTTAATGTCGAAATAACAACAGAATTGTTCAGTTCTTGCAATTTGGTAAGGGAAGCAAGAGCTCTGTTCTTTCCAAGATCATCTTCCGTGAAAATAAAATTGCTGGATAAATCCCACAACTCAACAACTCCCTCATCATGCAATGTCACAGACTTCACACCAGCAAGAATAAGATTTTTCGCTGCACATAGTGTATATAAACGTTTCAATACAACATAACACAGATAAGAAATTCAAGTAAAATATGATAAAAGAAACATTTAACAATAGAAACTTCTTGATAAGAACGTTATAAAAACTATCGAAACACATATGTGCAATCATAAACTCACCAATTTCAGCACCAAGTCCCTGCATCCCAGAGACGAGAACATTAGAAGCAAATAAACGCCTCATAGTTTCGCGACCATAAACTGCAAGCTGTCGGCTATGAAGATCCTCATCAATATCCGACTGGTTTGATTCACCAGCACCACCAATGGGCAGTTTCCCGTTAGTGGTACCGTTGGAGTTGTTGTTTCCTCCTCCCATGGTTGCAACAGTTGAAGAAGTGCCTGTGCTTGTGCTGGCGGTAGCGGCTGATGAAATCAAATTGTCAATCTTAGTCCTCTTGATCAAAGACTCATCTACTACTTCCTCTCCTCCAGCTGATCTCTTTCCAGGAAGCATAAAGTCCGATGGTAAACTGTTCAAACACAATTTCATTCAGTCAAATGCAACAAACACAAACCCTAACTAACTAAACAAAGTTGAATAAAAAACAATCAACAGAAACAAATCAATCTCATCTCATCTCCTTGTTTATAACTCATACAATTACAACTTCGAACAAACTCACTCATGCATCAACCCTAAAAACAGAAAAATATTCTGGATTGCAGTTAATGCGGAAAAATATCGGATATCGGTCAAGAACCGATATTTGAGATATCGGTACCGTGGTAAGATATCGGTGGGATATCGATAATTTTAATATCACGCAGAGTTTAAAAATATATAACAATTTAACCTTTTAAAAATATATAGCAATTCAGTATACTCTCCTACCACTACCATTAACAAATTAACCTTTTGAAACTTACAAAACACTAACAATCTTAGCAAGTAAGAATTGATTAAGACTTAAAACGCTGACATTAAACACTAAAAATTGACAATTAAGACTTAAAAACTGATATCGATAAAATCAGTGATATATCGGTCAAAAATAATACAATGTCGCTGATAATATCGAAACCGATATTTTGTCAAGGGACCGATAAGCGATATATCGGTGAGTGCATAAAATCCAAATGCACAATAACGATATAATCTCTTTCCATGAAGCATAAAGTCCGATGGGGAACAACAAAACACACACAAACCCTAATTGAACGAAAATCTGTCAACAGATACAAACTCTAACAAATATTATCATTTACAGTTCAAACCATAGCTACGTGATTTACGATCTGGATCGTTCGATCTGGTACATCGCGATTCCGATCATGCAAATGGCGTTTGGTTAAAACTGGACGAAATCGGAATGATTATTTATACTATTACTACCTCAATTCGAAGGACAAGAATGGAACCAAAATCGAGCTAGGGTTTGCGTCGCTTGATGAACGAAACGAAGGAGAAGCGTAGGATGAACGTGGAGGTGGGGTTAGGGTTTAGTTAAGTTTGGTTATATTAACATTTTACTCCCTCCATCTTCACTACTTTATATTTCCTTCCCAAACTTGTAAAGATACGTAAAAACATAACTTACACAGACCTCGAACTCAGTTTGTTTAACTTACACTATGCTCGAGCTTGGAACAGGCTCAGCTCGGCTCGGGTGTTTACCATTTCTTAAGTAGTATTTATATATTTATAATTATTTTTATATATTTTATTTTCAGCTGTACTTTTGTACATAACATAATATATATCTCATATGTCCCATTAAAAGTGTTCATATTCCCTTTTTTATTTGTCTCACTACAAATGTCTAATTTCAAAATTTATTAATCAATTTTTAAGTTTATACTTAAACACACACAACTAACATTAATAAACAATATTGATGAACTCAATTTCCAAGTGTATTATTGTCATTTGGTAAGCAAAAAAGAGTAATTATTCAATCCACCTTGAACTTTGTGTTTTTCAAACAATGACATTTTTAATGGAATGGAAGGAGTAATTTTTAGTTATTTTTTCATAACATTATATATATATTGATTTATATTTATTAACTATATATAAATACATATTATAAAAATTATATTAATGACAAGTTCGTTTAGACTCGCAAGCTGGATCAAGCTCGATAAGTAAAGTTTGAGCTCAGGCTCGTTTAAGCGAAGCTCGATCGAGTTTTTTCACGAGCCGATCTCGAGTAGCTCATGAGCAGCTCGGCTCGTTTGCACCCTACCATACATCATACTAGATCGATCCGAAACTAGCCTACCCATATCGTATCGAATTTTAGAGACTTAGAGAATCCAGGAGCATACCTCAAACCATGTGATTGTGGTTCAAACAATATCGGATTGTGTTCGCACATAATAGATTCACTCATGCATCAACCCTAAAACACATTAAAATTGCAAAAATATAATTTGAATATACAAAAATGAGAAAAAGTGTATTAAACCTAATTCTAATAGTGATACAACCTCAAACCATAACAATTTTAACGAAACCGAATTGATATGATATATGTATGACAAGTCATTTGAAGATGGTTAGGTTCTGTAGATAATAAGATCACAAATTTAGAATGTAGTTTGAAGAGTTGTGAAATTGAATGATGGTTGTCATGACCAAGAGTATTTTTACGCCGTAACTAGTTCAAAAACTTCATAAATATTTTATTTTTCTTTTAAATTTAAAAACATTTATGTTCAATATCAATGAGAGGCAAGAAAAGAAGAGCAATCTCATTATATTATTAACACACTTGTAAAAATACATGTAAAGATGATCTCTACATGCATATAAGAAACGTAACACCCTTGAGTTTCCAACGATATAACTGAGCATGGCCGACTCCGAGAAGTAAAAGCAAATTTTGGGAAGAAGGTGGAATTTTTGTGGTCCTTAAGTAAAAGGAGTATTTTGTTGGGTTTAAACAATTTAATTTTTTAATTTCCTTACTTGGTTATGGTTTTGGTTGTGTAAAAAACTTTTGTATAAAAACAGGCTTAAACATGTCTCAATTGAGACTAGAACCCACAACGTTTTGGTTGAGAGTCATACCATTTTGCCACTAGAGCAAGCTAGTTGTTACGTAATTGAGTTTAAACATTAAATATACATATCGTTTTTCATAAAAATACACATGATTTTAAAAAATAAAATAAATTTCGGGCCTAGTGGGGTGTCGTGCCGGGGGTCGTCGACTACCTAGCCCCAACTTGGGTCGACCCTGTAACTGAGAATACATTAGATGATATCTTCTTTAAAATCATTGAATGAAATGTGATTATTGATCTTGTTACAAACCAAACAGAATAACTCAACCCAAAAGACTAGTTTGATGAGTGATGCAACCCATTTAGCTTATAAACCCCACATCAGTTGCCCATACAACCGATGTGGGACAAGTCTCATACCTTGCAATGGTTTCAATCCCTAACAAATTTATCTAAAATGTGATGAGATGTAGTAAAAAGTCAATAAAATTCAAAATGAGGTTATTAATGAAACCACCCAACCTAATGTATAAAGTCAAAATAGGGATTAGATTAATTGTCATATAACCATTGATTTCCTGAATGTACTAGTAACACATTTAGGTAGGTCTTGAGCGAAAGAATAGGACAAAAATGCTCAATTAAGTGGTGATCAAATACAAGGAAGGAATCCAAGAATTTGAATACTTGGATGATCATACTATAGATAAATAGTGAGGGCTTGGTGCCGTAGTCACGTTATTGGATCACTTGGTGGAACGTGATTGTGCAACGCCAAACTTTTGTTTTTGTTTAATTTTTTTACGTTATTCTTTTGGGGAACATGAAATATACAATGCCATTTAAATTTTGGATACATAATTTCATTATCAGGTGTACACGCCTTTCTAAACGCTATTACAAAAACATGTTGTAAGGATCAAATCATCTCAAGTCGCTCTTCAATCTAAAAGGAGTCGGATATGTTGAGTGAAATCATACAAGCACGAAAGATAGAAGATGTATAATCGAAATCGAATGACTAAATTGAACAGTATAATTGCATTACAAAAGAACTTGCATGAATCTGTTAAGCCTCTTTCCACGCAAGGTGTGAGTAGAAAATACCCATTTTGCAACAGATTTAGGTCATACCTATAAGTCTCGTTGCTAATTATTTTGCTACGCGTTTTTCTAGATAATCATCTTTAGGATGATTTTACACTTTGGTCACCCAAGTTTGTGCAGCTTATACTTTGGTCGTATATCTATTTAATTAAATAACATAAGTAAAACATTTGTTTTTTTGTCGATTGCATTTTAATCCATTTCCCGAAAACAAGTTCCCCGAAACCCGACATAATAAAACATTATTATGTTTTTCAAGATTTCATATTACAAGTTTAATATCACATACATAACTGATGGTCGGGTGTAAATCATGTATTTATTTATAATATTTTATTAGTTTTAGTTTGTTTAGTACGGAACAATGGTACTTCATACGTGTTTACATGTTGCGGGTCTTTGAACGTTAAAGATACTAAATTGGGACTTGTACGGGCATGGGATAAAGTCTCAAGATGATTGGGGAGTAAACGGAAGCTAATCAAAGTGGAGAATTGAGCGTAAGCAAGTTATACAAGCATTGGATTGGAAACAAGACGAAAACATGGAATCTCATGTCTCATCGTAGCTTACTCTAGGCCTGGCGTAGCTTACTCCAAGTCTGACATAAAGGGCATAAGCAAATTTAAAACAGTTTGGTTTGGTGTTGGAAAACAAGACTACGTCGGGTAATGAGTAGCTTACGCCGGGTACAAATGTGTGATGCGATATTACGAGTGTTTTAGGGTATAAAAAGCAATAATAAAACCAAATCGTTTTTAACTTATCTTGACCGTTTTGGGACATCTTGGGACGATATCTGGAGCTAATCGTTTTTAACTTATCTTGACCGTTTTGGGACATCTTGGGACGATATCTGGAGCTAGGAAACACCACTAAACATCATTCGATCGATGCCTAACAGATTCCAATCATCAATTGAAAATCTAAACGTTACCATGAGAGGCTAATTCCCTTCGAATCATACCCGGGATGTAGAGTTTGTAACTTTCAGTATTTTCTCTTGTATTAGAATGAATGATTTGTAATTGTTATTGATTAATCTATGAGTATTGATGTTTAGTATTGCTGTACATTTAGTCGGTTTAGGTTTATGTCGATCAAAACGATTAGTTTGTTGGTTGCTATAATAATTGCTTATAGGATTGTTTGATTAGTTGAATACAATGAAGCATGCAATTGCCCTTCGTTGGGTCACACTGGAAGGGACTCTTTGATAACCAGTTTCGTGTGTTAGCGATTGTTGATGCCTAATGTTGGGCCTAGTCTAGATGGTTTGTACTTAATTTATTTTGTGTTTGGGTTGCGCGTGTAAACCGAGATCCTTATGGATGAGATCCTTATGGATCTCGGTGGGCTTTGGGCTATGGTTGGGCTAGCATTGTGGGTACCCTATATATAGAACTTATTGTATAGGGTTATAGGTTGTTCATTGAGTATTTGGTTTTGGCCGTTCACCTAGTAATAGTGAACGAGGTTTGTATCGTGCTTAAGCACCCGACGCTTAATATAACGTGTGTTTTGAAGCATTCCCGTGTGTTTTACATGCTCGTATTCTGTGTTCTTGAATCGTCTAGTGTTGGATTTCCTCACCAACATCTAGATTAGTTGATATCATAATTGAAAGATCCGTCTTGGACCTTACAATTGGTATCAGAGCCTTAGACCTATTCGGCTCGTTATTGTGATATCAAGGATTCAAGATCTTGATTTCTTGGTGGTTATGGTACCTTTTCCAGCGAACTGCTCATCGGTGAAGAGAAGAATCTTTGTTTTTGGTAAAAGATTGGTTTTGGTTTGGAAACAAATCAAATCCCAATTTTCTTGGAAGTTTGTTACAATTCAGATTGATTTTCGGTGTAAAGACTGGGTTCTCGGCATTAAACAAGTGTTCTCGGCCAAGATTAACTGTTCTCAGCTAAATTGTTGACTTCTCAGTCAACGATTTGAGTTCTCGGTCAAGGATTGAAGTTCTCGGCCAATATTAACTGTTCTCGGCTAAATTGTTGACTTCTCAGTCAACGATTTGAGTTCTCGGTCAAGGATTGAAGTTCTCGGCAGTTCTCGGTCAAAGTTTACTAGTTCTCGGTCAACGGTTGGGTCGGTCAATATACAACAGTTCTCTATCGAGTTTACTAGTTCTCGGTCAACTCTTGGTTAATAACATTTTGTTCTCGGCCCAGTGAACTGTAAACAGTGTTTGGGCCTGATTAATTTGATTTGGGCCTTGTGTTTGGACTTTAAAGCCTTCTGGACTCAAACTTCTTGTGAATTAATTTTAAATAAAACATGGAACAGTTAACTAATGGAAATGGTTCAACCAACACTTCACTCCATCAAGAACTAGACTCCATAATGGGGACGACCACTCGTATACCCCGTCTCTTGTCTCATGAGGGGTTTAGTGAATGGAAGTTTCGTTTTGAGAAATACGTCAAGATGAAGGATGTCAAAGTCTGGAAAACTATTGTTAGGGGACCTCAAAGAATCACTTATCTACGTGCTAACTCAACTAAAGTTATTGTGAAGCCAGTTGCTTTATATGATGATGTTGATTTTGCTAAAGTTGAGGAGGATGAAAAGGCACTTTCAACTTTAACCATGGCACTCTCACCTGAGATTGCCCTTGGTTTTAGAGAACTGCAATCTGCTAAAGAATTATGGGAGGCGTTGATTAATGTGTATGAAGGAAATGAAGACATGAAAAGAAGTCGCCAAGACTTGCTGCGACAAAAATTCAATATGTTTAACCATGTTCTGGGAGAATCGTTGGAGACTCAACTCCAAAGGTTCATTGCCCTGGTGACTGCAATGAGATCCGCAAGCATTTACCTAGCAACCTCTGAGATAAACAACAAGCTGGTGAACTCGTTGCCAAAGAGTTGGGATATGAATGTTGCTGTTATCAAGAAGACTAAAGATCTCAACAGGATGTCTCTCTCTGAGATGATGGCTACTATCAAGGCATGTGATATGGATGACAAGCAACGTGCAATAAATCATGCAAACTCCTATAGTGTAGCAGGGTACAACGTTGCTTCCAACAATGCCCTCATCTCTCAAGACAATTTCTCAATGTTCAAGGCCACTCAATATCCACCTCAAGGAAACTTTCAAATGTTCACATCCACTCAAGGCCAACCATCTTCCATTCCACCTCAACCAGCTCCAGTATTCTTCACTAAGTCTGGTCAATCTTCAGCTGACAATATAAAATCTTCATCTTCTGGTGTTACTTATGGTCAGAACTCCAGTCAGATTCCTTCCATTCCAAAAGAGACTCAGGAGAATATAGCTCTAATGGCGGGATTCATGAACTGTTATAATGCATTTCTAGCTGGAGACTTGGTCTAACCTGTAGTTGCTGCTGAACTCGATCAGATCCATCCTGACAATGTTGAAGCCATGGCAGTATTTCATGCCAAGAAGTTCACTAAGAGGACGGGTAGAAACAATTGGAATATGCCTAATAATCAGAAGGTGGGTTTTAACAAGGACACTCTGAGATGCTACAACTGTCACGAGCCGGGTCATTTTGCTCGTGAATATACTAACCCAGCAAAGGATGGGAACACAGAAAGGGCGCTGGTTCCAGTAGGGAATGCTATAAGTGAGGTTGGGGGTAATTCGAGAAATGGTGAAAGGGGATTGGTTGCTCAACAATTTTCTTGGGAGGATCAGATGGCTGCTCTCAACATTGGAAATCAGACCGCAAACTTCGCAAATGTTGAAGACACCGGAGAAGAAAATGCTACTGAGGATAAAGTCAAGGAACTTCAATTCGCATATATGGCTTTCACTTATCCAAATACATCAGAGGTAAGTTTTCATTCATGTTCTCTAGATTGTGTTGATAAGATAGAGTTATATAAGCTCCATAATGATAATTTTATTAGAGACATGGAAAGAATAAAATCTGAAAAATTTAAAACTTAAGAAAAATAAAAAAGGTTTTCTAGATAAGATAGAAGCAACTCAAAAGGATTTCTTAAAGCTTAAGTCTGAATTTAGTATAAAACGTTGTCATTACCTAGACGCCCAACAAGAAATCGCTGAACTAACTGCTAAACTGAAAGCCTCCAAGTTGGAAATTTTGAATCTAACTAGTAAATTTGAAAGGGCTGAACTAGATTTTAAAAAATTCGAGGGTTCCAGTAAAGTAGTTAACTCAATGATTGAAAATCAATTGTGGTGGAGAGAAAATGAAGGTGAGGGCATAGGATATAGTCAAATTCCCCCACCCTACAACCACAATTATGTTAGTACTCCTGTTACCAAAGAACAGGAAGAAAAGGTAAAGGACATGAAGTACGATAAACAAGACAAATGTGATGGAGCTAGTTATGTGAATGCAAGTCCGTCCACTTCAGAAGTGAACGATTCTAACGTGTTTACTTCATGTGCAGAAAAAGTAATTGTGAAGGAATGAACTGATGAGGATGACGACCCTTGTTTTGAGTTTAATAATGACATTGTTTCTCATGTTTCTTTAAAACTACCTGTTTTGAAATCTGTTATTCCGACTGTTTGGGTGGGTTGTTTTAAAGAGCAAGGATTCTTGTGTGGTTGATTCTGATAAAACTTTGAATTCTGATAATTTAGTTTCAAATAAAATTAAAAATTCAAAAAATTCTAACAAATACTCACCACCCAAATTTGTTAAAGAGGGATGCTCTAATGACAAACAAAGTGGTAAGTTCAATAATGTGAAAAACGGTCCTCGTAATTTGAAGCAAACTGGTCCACACAACCAGTCCAGACGAGGAGTTTCCCAAAATGATTTCTACATAAAACGCCAAACCTGTTTTAATTGTGGCACTCCTGGCCATATTGCTAGAAATTGTCCACATCGTCCATACGTTGCATATTATGGATTTTATCAGAGGAATATGCCCTATATGCCTCATAATTTGTATAGGCAAAAATTCAGGCATAATCAGGCTAGTCCCTCTGGCGATGATTGGAACCGAAACAAATCTTTTAGGTTTAGTTCTCATCAGACCAAGCCTTACATGTTTCGCAATGGGGTTAGAAAAGCTGCTTCGGTTTCAAAAACGAACACGTATTCTAAACAACAACAGGTAGAAAAGACAAAATCGTGTCCCTCTAACCCAAATACACCAGAGATGAAGTCAACCATTCGTATACATAATGCCAAATCTTACAATGGTAGACATAAATGGTTGCCTAAATCTCCGGTAAAAGAGTCAGCAAACTCTACGTTTGATGATAAAAAGGACATGTCATGGCAAGCCGTGACAACTTTGGATGAGTCAGGGTCACCCAATGTAACTATGGACTGGGTACCAAAAACTATTTTTTTTTGGTACTGTAAGTAACGGTGTTCTAAAATTTGAAAATGTTAATTTTTTTCCAGAATTATAGCACAGTCTCTTGAGCGTGTCACAAATTTGTGATAAAGGATTTTCAACTCATTTTACTAAGAAGGAGTGCTTGATTTTGAAACATGGTATAATCATACTAGAAGACTGGATTCTTGTTTGATCACAACGAAAAGATAATGCTTATGTGATCGACATGAACAAAAATGTTCCTGATGAAATAGCTTGCTTGTTTTTAAAAGTGTCAGAACATAATGCCATGCTATGGCATCATCGTCTTGGTCATGCTAATACAAAAAAATTGAATCGTCTTGCTAAAAATGATTTGGTTCGTGGTCTACCTATTAAAGATTTTGTGACTATTGAAAAATGTGTGGCTTGTGCCTTGGGTAAACATCATCGAAAAACTCATAAGCCAAAATTGATTAACACCTTTTCATCAGTTTTTCAATTGTTGCATATGGATCTTTTTGGACCGATTCATGTCTTGAGTCTTTCTCGTAGCTCTTACTGTCTTGTTATTACTGATAACTACTCACGTTTTACTTGGGTGTTTTTCCTGTCAAATAAGAGTGAAACTGCAGATTTGATCAAGAAGTTTATTGTGCTTACGAAGAACCAACTGAATTTGAAGCTGAAGGGAATACGTTGTGATAACGGTACGGAGTTCAAGAATGTATCATTAAATTATTTCTGTTCAGAAAGGGGGGGGGGTGCTCCGTCAATACAGTTCAGAACGGACACCACAACAGAATGGTTGTTTGAACCCGTCTCGGATCTAGCTGCGCCGATACATCAATCATACAATACGAATACACGAGATCTAAACGTTAAATACATACGTTATTGATAGATAAGGGATAAATACATTATGGAGAGAATATATAATAACTTATTGACCTCACATCTCTCATATGTGTGATCTCTTTACAAATGAGCTTGGATATGCCTATTTATAGGCCATATGCTCTAGTTCGTTAAGTTAAGTCTAATTCGTTATATCTTCATAACGAATTAGACACCATTCGTTATGCTTCCATAACGAATGGGTAATAACTTAACGAACCAGCCCTCATTCGTTATGCTTCCATAACGAATGGGCTTATACCTAAACGAACTAGTCTAGCCTATAACGAATGGACCTCATTCGCTATACAAGCCATAGCGAATGGGCCATTTACATTAAATATAAAGACTAGACAACCTATAAGTTATTAGATTGCTACGAACACCAAAATCGTGCACTAAAAGACACCCCCTTTTCCATAGCTATCGAATACTTTAATCTTGAATACTTTAACTGCAAATCACCAGTCACAAAACGTGCACTAACAATGGTGTGGGTGAAAGGAGAAACAGAACTCTTATCGAGATGGCAAGGACTATGTTGTGTGATTCTAAACTGCTATTGTTTTTATGGGCTGAAGCTATTAATACGGCCTGTTACGTTCAGAATCGGGTGATAATCAACAAATCACAAATGAAAACTCCATATGAGATTGTATATGGTCATAAACCTACTATTGCATATTTCAGAGCGTTTGGTTGTCCATGCACCCTACTGAATCTTGAGTCTACTCCAAAATTTGGGGCCAAAGCTGATGATTGTTACTTTGTTGGTTATGCGGGCCATACAACTTACGGGGTCTACAATAAGTCAACCAAGCAAATCTTAGAGTCCTATGATGTCCGTTGGTTGGAAGAAAACGAGACTGATGCTCGTGTTGGTCAGGACTGATTATTCGACTACAATGAACTCTTCAAACCGTTCAATGTGCTTCCGGTTATCCAATCGAGAATTTCATAGGTCCTCTTGAAACGGGCGTGTCCACCAGAAGTCAGACAGGACACATAAACAGCTGCTTGTTTTCATGTTTCATTTCTCTCAGATTGAGCCAAAGACGGTAGAAATGGCCCTCCAGGAACCAAGTTGGGTAGATGCTATGCATGAAGAGTTGAACCAATTTTATAAGTTGAAGGTTTGGAGATTGGTTGAGTTACCAGAAGGAAAGAAAGCACTTGACACAAGATGGGTATTCCGAAACAAGCAAGATGATACCGGGATTATTGTTCGAAATAAGGCACGGTTGGTAGTTCGTGGCTATCGTCAAGTTGAGGGGTTAAACTATACTAAATTCTATGCTCTAGTGGCTAGACTTGAGGCCATCAAAATCTTTCTGGCCTACGCGTCATTCGTGGGGTTCACGGTGTATCAGATTGATGTTAAGACCGCTTTTCTGTACGGTGAAGTCAAAGAAGAGATTTATGTGGATCAGCCACCAGGCTTCGTTGATTCCAAGAAACCAAATCACGTCTACAGGTTAGACACATTGTATGGGTCACATCAGGCTCCTCGGGCGTGGTATGCTACATTGACTGCACATCTTCTAGATCATGGTTGCAAATGAGGAACCATTGATCAAACCTTGTTCCGTAAAACTGTCAGAAAAGAATTGATTCTAGTCCAGATCTATGTGGATGATATTATTTTTGGATCCACCAGTGCCGAGTTGTGTGCAGAATTTGAAGACGTAATGAAGAAAAAATTTGAGATGAGTTCGTTGGGTGAGATGACAACGTTTTTGGGGTTACAAGTTCATCAAAGCTCGGCGGAATTTTACTGCATCAAGGGAAGTATGTTGAGGATATGCTTGCAAAGTTTGAGTTTCAATATTCCAAGAGTGCTAACACTCCCATGGCGAGAAGGCCTCTACTGTCATCTGATCCGGAAGGGAGTCCCGTAGATCAAACGTACTATAGATTTATGATCAGGTCTCTGATGTATCTCACTGCTAGTCGTCCTGACATCATGTTTGCAGTCTGCCAATGTGCTCGTTTCCAGGCTAATCCTAAACTCTCTCATTTAAATGTTGTTAAACGTATTTTTAGATATCTGAAGGGACAACCGAAGTTAGGTATTTGGTATCCCAAACAATCCGAATTTGATCTTTATGCCTTTGCTGATAGCAATTATGGTGAAGATGATATTGACAGGAAATCCACATCTGCAGGATGCCAGTTCTTAGGAGATCGTCTCATTTCATGGCAATGTAAGAAACAACAAACGGCGTCCACCTCGACCGTTGAGGCGGAGTATGTTGCTGCATCAGCTTGCTGCTCTCAGGTTATCTGGATGCAAAATCAACTGCGGGATTACGGTTTGGAATTTCTTGATACTCCAATCTTTTGTGATAATGATTCTGCCATTGCAATTGTTAAAAATCCAGTTCAACACTCTAAAACCAAGCACATCGATATTAAAATTCATTTTATTTGTGACTGCTACGACCGAAAATTGATTCACTTTGAACAAGTTCACACTGATAACAATGTGACAGACTTATTTACAAAACCAGTCGGAACAGCCAAATTTAATGTGCTTGTGAGTTTTCATAAAATGCTTCGTTTCGAGGATTGAGTGTTTTTGAGTGTAAACTTGTACATATTTTCTTAATATCTACAATTTTAGGGGGAGAAAAATCAAAAATCCAGCCAAAAATAGTGTGTGTGCGTGAAAATTCAAAAAGCCAAAAATAGTGTGTGTTTGTTTTTTTTGTGGCTCACTCTCGCTTAGAATTATGTCGGTTGCTCAAGTTTGAAGAACATATACTTGTATATGTTTGGTCCGGTGATCTACTTGTAGACTCACATGATAGCCATTTATCTAAAGACTGAAAGCATCTGGGGCGACTGTGATGTGTTTTGTGTTTTGAATTCTTTCACTTAAAATTATGTCGGTAACTCTAAGTTGGAGGGACATGTATTTTCATATGTGTTTGGTTCTGGTAACCTACTTGTGGATATATGGGATAGCCATTTACCTGAAACCAAAGAGTAACCGGGGTGACTAAGTTCTTAACATGTGTGTCTCCTGCAACTTTCTGGGAAATGATATTATTATTCAGTTAACAGCTTTTAGAAAATTTTTTTTAAAAAAATGAAAATTGATCCAACCTTTGGAAAATGATAGATAAATTGTTTTTGTGTGCCTAATGGGTGAAGTTATTAAGCTTAAAAGGCTCTAGAATAGTCATTGATTTGTATGGTAGCTTTCCAGGATGCGTAAAAGTAGAAGTGATATAAACTAAATATGCTGAACTTAATGTGGAGAATCATTTTGAAGAAATTTGCATGTTTACATATACATATCTCCGAATGATAGGCAGAAAAGCAATTACTCAGTCATACACGAGCCCGTTAGTGTATTGATCACCAAAAATATTGTGCTGTCTTACTGTAGTGATCCAGATTCGGGACTTGCAGGTGCTTGTTATTTAAAAAAAAATCTGATTGATGAATGATGTTGAGTAGTTGAGTATGTATATAATTTGTGCTGTTGTTTTCAAATAAGCATAAAGCTCAAAGTTTCATTGCTTCCTAAAATTTTTGATCAAGCACTAGGGGGTTGGAGTCAAATTGGGATGATCTGGGGGAAGCTAAATACGCTTTGAGAAGAGATAGGAGGCATCACAGGTCCATGAGTGATGTCCATCTAAGCTTTACGCCGAACTGAATCTAACTCATATCACTGATGCAATGAAAATCATGCTAAGTCTGTTATACCTGCTATCAAAATGCTTCTTTATGTCATAATAACGCTGAATATGAATCCTTGTGACAGCGTCTTAAACAATATGATTTCATGTTCGGATCTTTTCATAAAAGTCGGCGTTTTCAAAGAAACTGAAATTTGATCCAATTTGCAAAATTCAAAAGGATTGATTTTTCGTGTTATTTGTATTATTGTTATTATTTATTGTTATGTTTATTTTTGTTTTATTTGTTTTATCTCGAAATTACTCACCTCAAAACGTGTGAGTTAACTGGGTCGTTTTCAATGTGTTTAAACTGTTTTGGGCCTTATGTTGGATTGTCATTTATGTGATCACATGATTTTGGGCTGAAACACTGGTTTGGGCTTGTTTGTGGGTTCTCGGCCCATATAAATTGGGTATAAGTAACCCTTAACCTCAATTATTGTTCTCATTACATTCAAAACTCAAAGCCCTCTTTTCTCTCAAACTATCCAGCCGAGAACTGTCTCTTGCATAAACTAATCACATTAAGCTACTATAATTGTTCGTGTTTATTGATTCACAGGTAAATGAACCAAGGCTCAAACTAATTGTTTTTGTGAGAATCGTGTTCTCAAGGATTGATAGATGAATAGACGGATACCATAGACGAACGCGGAGTCATGGGTTGTTAGGATCAGTGATTGATGGTTTGATTGGAGAGTATTAGGGTTATAAAATAGGGACTTAAAGGTTTTGTTGCAGGTTTAATGGAGATTTTGGGTTTTTGGAAAATATGACACATATTTCAAGGAGGAATAAGAAGGGTTCTCTATCTCCAGCTGTTAGACCGAAAACCCATGGCAAATCAGGGTTCTCGGTTGACTTTGTTAACCGAGATCTCCTGGACTTTGACCGAGAACTCAGGTTCTCGGTCAATATTGACAGAGAACACCATTCCTGACCGAAAACCCCTGGTTGACCGAAATCTCATTTTTGGGACAGAAAATTCAGTGTTGGACTGAAATCAATTATAGTATCATTATTATTTTTCTCTTTTGGTTCACCAAATGTGATCTTGTCATCATTGGCCCCTCAGTTTTTAAACTCTTGACTAACTGTTTTAAAATAAAACTATAGTCAAGTTTGTATTTGCTAACTTGACTCGTTTGGTGCAGTAATGGCTGAACAGGCTCCGTTAAAGTTTGTGGACACACATAATATAGCTGGACACTTATATGATCCACCACTAATTCATAAGGAGTTCAAATCTATGATTGTCGGTCTCAACACTTGCAGGATTTCTCACGCCTTACGAGAAAATCCAGTCATATGCAAGAAGATGATCACTGATTTTTGGAACAATGCCTCAATCAATCTACAAGGGCCAGGTGGAGATTTATCGATAGTCTCTAAAATACAAAAGATGTCGGTCGTCATTACAGAGGCCATCATACGAGAGGTTCTTTTAGTTGGGGATAAACCTGATTACCCAACGGAATACCCGATTGCTACTATCTCCCAGGTTCTTACCAGAATGGGTTATGATGGAACCTATCCTCCGGCTATTAAAAAGTTGTTTCACCCATATTGGAGATTTTTGATACACACATTCTTTTCATGTGTGTCAGGAAGGAAAGGGGGATCTGATGAAATAAGCCACACTCAAATGTCGGTTATTTTTGCTCTGATCATAGATTGGAATTTTAACTATTCCAAGTTCGTTTTTGATGAGATGATGAGCAGCCTGAAAGGGAAGAAAAAGGAGATGTTTCTCATGTATCCTTGATTTTTACAGATGATTTTTGACTCACATTACATTGATCTTGTCAAATCTGTTGAAACATTATATATGAAGTCGATGGGACCCAACACTTTTGGGTTGATGAAGTAGTCCAGGAAAGGATAAAAGATCGTTTATCAGGGCCTTCATGCCTTTGTTAAATTTGGCCAGTTTGTTGAAACAGAAGTTGTTCATGTCATAGCTCAAGTGGCTGAAGAACATGTAACGCCAACTCAAAGGCATGTTGCTACACTTGAGATCTCTGACGATGAAGATGAAGAGACAGAACACCGTGACATCGTTAGTGCTCCGACTAATGAGCAACTAAAGGATTTTGAGACCTTTGAAGAATTACTACAGTCAACTGCATTGAAGCCTCCTCAAGCAGCTACTATAAATGAAGATGATGAAGATATTCCTGAGGAACCAGCCGCCGATCTCATTCCACGTAAACGAAGGAAGAAAGATCCGAGATCTGGCGTACTGTTCAATGAAGATGAAACAACCACACCGTCAACAACAACAAGCCCACAGCAAGAATTACATCAACCTGAGTCAGCTGCTTCTGAGACTCATGCTGATCCAAGCCCATCTACCACTGAGCCTCAAACTCAAGATCAGATTTTTGACGATATTGCTTGTGAATTTGAGTTTGAGGCTGATTTTCAACATACTAATGCTCCCTCTGGCTCATCTCCCCCAGTCAATCAAGGTCAGTCAAGTTTTGGTGTTTCTGATAAGGTTACTCAGATTCTTGCCATGCAAGAAAAATTTCTACTGAACAAATGTAAGGGAATTGTACTTGAAGATGCTTCCGTTGATGTACAAGCTCTTCAACGTCGAGTCTTTGAACTCGAACAAGACTCTGTCATCAAAGATGTACGCATACAAGAATTGGAAGCCACTAACACTGATAAAGATTCCAAGATTAAAGAGCTTCAGTCCAGCATGGGAGAACTAACTACTATTTATCTAGACCTCCAACAAAAACTTGTTCAGAAGTTTGGAGATGAATTCAAAAGCAGTAATGATGTAACTTCAAAGATGCCCAACGTTGATCAAGGGGGTGGCTCTATTGTTCGTCCAGTTGAAAACATAGATGAATCTGAGACGCTGAAACAGTATATTTCTGCACCTCCAATTACCAAAGGGAAGTCAGATAGAGTTCAGAAGAAGCTAATGGTGATGAATAACTCCAATCAAAATGTTGAGTCATCCGATCACCCAGACAGGTTCGTTGTCGCCTTTCCAAAGGGATTTTTAGATAAATATGGAGATCGCTCTGGTGTAGTGTCATGGGATTTTGACGCTGAAAAGAACATATGGTGGGTCAAACGGAAGTCCGGGGCCACTGAGTACTATAAGAAAATGAAAGATTTTTGTTCTTGGACTAAGGTGGATCTCAGTGACCTGATAAACTCTCCATTCCACAACCCAACTAATGATAAACGAGGTTGAGATTTCTTTAACTTTTTGAGAAGCCAAGTTGATAGAGGCTTTCCGAACATGTCAACTGCAGAATCCTTCTTGAAGAAAGCTAAGGGGGTCAAGGATCCAAGGACAGGAAAGACAATGGTCAGCGTTATGTGGCCTGCTACAAACAAGGCCACTCATATTCCTGTGCCTAAAGCTATTCTAGATGGTACTCTATATAACATGAGATTCTAGATGTATGATAGTGAGAATGCTACCGTTGTTATACGTCTGAAGACGGGCAAAAGGCAGAGTACAGATTTGTTGATCCAAGAGATTTGCTAAAGCTTGGAGAGAAAGACATCAAGACCCTCAGTACATTCCAAATAATAGCTTACCCGATCTTTGAAACGGCTGCTAAAGAATACGCAAGCATGGTCGCTTCTATTATCAGGTGCAAATTTTGGGCAGGTGCTTTGAAAGACGCTGACATTAATTATATGGAGCATGACTGAGAACCCAGCTACAAACCAAGGGAGATTGTTGGGCCTAGTCTAGATGGTTTGTACTTAGTTTATTTTGTGTTTGGGTTGCGCGTGTAAACCGAGATCCTTATGGATCCCAGTGGGCTTTGGGCTATGGTTGGGCTAGCATTGTGGGTACCCTATATATAGAACTTATTGTATAGGGTTATAGGTTGTTCATTGAGTGTTTGGTTTTGGCCGTTCACCTAGTAATAGTGAACGAGGTTTGTATCGTGCTTAAGCACCCGACGTTTAATATGACGTGTGTTTTGAAGCATTCTCGTGTGTTTTACGTGCTCGTATTATGTGTTCTTGAATCGTCTAGTGTTGGATTTCCGCATCAACATCTAGATTAATTGATATCATAATTGAAAGATCCGTCTTGGACCTTACACCTAACGTTTAGCTCGTTAGTCAGTCTGTATTGATCAATGATAATTACCTGTTAGGTTACATGAGATTGTTGTTTGGTTACTTACTTGAAACCCGGGTGTGTTTTGTTTTGTTTATTGATTGACTTTGCTTTGTTATTTGTGCGATAATAAAACTCAACTTGTTTGCTTGTGTAACAACTCATATTTTTAAATTAACATTATATCCGTGATCCGACCCGCTTTTATGTTCAGGAAATATTACCAATAAAATGTCGTGTTATCGAATTATTATTATTATTATTATTTGTCATTATATTTATTCAAAATATATAAAACAACTTTGTTATATATACCATTTTAACCCTAATAAACGCTTTAAACCATTTGTGCTTCCATCTTACAGTTGATGGGCCAAATCTGCATATACATTATTATATTCTTTTTTTCCCTGAACCCATTAACCCTTTATAATACCCATTTTGCGATCCGTGACCCGACTAATATACTTGGACCACAATTTTCGCGTTTAGCTTGGAATTGATTTGTGATCATTGTACATCTTATCTTATGCAGCTTTACCGACACTTAGAATTAGGAAATTAGATCCGTAGTGATATGTATTTACATATTATGATGAACCAACTTAACTCGTTTATGATTATACCTTGAAACGATCATTACAACTTGATTAAACATACACGCAACATCCTCAGACCATCGTAGACAAAACCGCCATATTTAATTATATTTTCTTGATCGTATTGCGTTCTTGGACTTCTTCTAGCCGTCGAGGTATCGGGCAATTAAACAACTAATCGGGCATCGATATAGGTAATTGAATATATGATTAGTTTCATCGGAATGTATGTATCCTTAGCCGTAAGATTAATCGGTCAATCGTTTAACAAATTGGCCAATGATTTTACTAGGGCTTGTTTATGAACTGGATATATTTTACTAGGGATTGACAAATGTTTGAAGGTTTAAAAAGGTTTTAGCTATTTAAAATACATAATTAAAATATATATTATACACAATTGTTTGGCCAAGTATTTTATAAAAGATTTTATTTTATTACTTATTATCAATTAATTACTATATACACTATTAATTTAATAGTAATCTTTATTAATAATAAATATACGTATTATAACCTTGTTAATTCATGTATTAAAAATATAGTTCAAGTATTTTATAAAAATATTATATTTTATACAAATATTATTTATTATCTATTATTGATTATTTACAATATTAATTTAATAAGAAATCTTTATTAATAATATATATATATATATACACATTCATTAAACATGTTTTTTAGTTTCAAATAAATATTTAAAACAAATCTCTTTATATAATCTATCCAAAATTTTATAAATATTTATGAAAGTACTTTATTAATTAAAAGATGCTATTTATTAAAGTAATAATTCAAAATAATAAGTTAATAAATAATAAATCTTTGTAATATTTAAACTTTCGCAAGAACGCACCCGATCATTAAATCCCGAACCTCTATCTAGTTTTAGATTCGTTGTTGAATTCATATTTATTTTCCTCATTTATTGTTACTTATAATTTCTCGTCGGTAATTCCCGAAGAGCGTGATTCATCGCTTTCTTATTTAATCTTTCCTGCTTTGCTTAATTGCTTAATTGCTAAGTATATACTTATATACTTTACTTGAATACATGTCGGAGAGGTCCAACATATTCGCAGACTAGTATGATCATGCGGCCGTCGTGCTAGCCATCGTTCAGTTCATCTGACATCGAGCTTACCGAAAACTTTATTTTTTTATTCATTGGTTAAATTGCTTATCTCACTTGACATAGTTTTCTCTTTTATATTATTATTATTATGGTGTCTTAAATCTGGTGTTTTACTCACTCAACCTAGTGTTGACAAAAATCTGTTTTGTATTTTAACGCATATGCAGATTACTGTATGATATGACTGGCAAGATTTGTTGAAGGAATTTAGGATTGCATGCTAGAAAAGAAGATACAAGAATTAAACTTTGGATTTTGTTTTACTTTCTTTATTTCTAAATGATGTAATTGGTCTACTTTGATGTACTTGATTATTTAATTAAATTTAATAGATATTGTCACTTTTAATATTGCATGATAGTACCTTGAGAGCTGTGAGCAATCAGCTCACGCTCCAACATTTCCGCCGTAGGTTGGGGTGTGACAGCTTGAGCCTTGTGTGATCAACAATAGTACTGTTACTTCATAATCTTATTAATCTGTTGCATGTTACACTGACCACATACTCTTTGTGGTTAGACATCCTACTTGATTGCTTAGGTGATTAGGAACTGATTTTAATTGTTTTTTACTAGATAACGATAATCTAACATTAAAATGGCACCGTTGCCAAAGAGTTAGTGAGCTTAGTGTTATGTGTGATTTGATTTCCGTGTATATTTCAATATTAGTTTTAGTTCTAATTTAGTTTTTATTTTATTTTCCCAGTTTACGCGGGGTGTGTTGACTGTGCAGATAACAGGTTTATGCATACCCGTCACTCAGGCATTATCACCGCTTATTTTCGAGCCTGAAATTGAGAGAATAGCCCGGCAGAACCGAGCTTAGTTAAGAGAATCAGCAATGGAAGGTATAGACCAAAGTCAAAACCATAACAAAACCAAAATCCAAACTGAAAATTACAACCCACTCAATGAAGATAATGCTTTCTACCCAAATAACAATAACAACCAAGATCTGCCAGAAAACGACCCAAACCCACCAATAAATTCCAGCCAACAACCAAACCCGAACAACTTAGCTCGCTTATCCAAAATCCGAAACCTAAACAACAATAAGCCCGAACCATCATCCCCACATAAACCCCCGATGCAGAGTTCCATTATATCCAAGTGAAGATTACGTAATGTTCATACTATGGATGAAGAAGAAGACGGGAAATGGGATGAATCAGATCATGGTCGGGATGGAAGTAATATGAAGGATTGGAAAATCAGTCTGATTGAGGGGTTTGAGCCATTAAATGAAGTTAATGACGGTTAGGATGAAGAGGTAGAAGAACCTGTGAATTAGAGAGGTAGAGGGTCGTTGAACATAAACAGGGACATAAATGGTATTGCGAGGAACATAGTTAATAAAGCTGACATAATTGTTAGAGGCCAGGGAATTCAGGTCAACATTTGTGGTTAGGTTAACCCAACGGGACGAATGAGGAATTATGCAGCCCAGGTTCAGGGTATTAACAATCGTTTCATACCGGCTATTTCAGAAGAAGTATCCCTGATTTTCCCAGAGATTCGAGTACCGCTACAACATACATTTAAGTCACGGCCTTCTTCTTGCGTTAACTTCGAGCCATATTTTCACGGTATGGTTTCTGAGGATCCGTATTCACATTTTTCCGATTTTTTGGCTATTTGCGGGTCGATTGACGATGGTACGTTTGACCAAGATGAGGTTCGGTTACGTTTATTCCAGTTGTCATTGAAAAACAAAGCAAAACACTGGTTTAACTCGTTATCGATGTATAGTATCAGAAACTGGGCTGGGATGCAATAGGTGTTCCTAAATGAGTATTATTCACAGTCGAAGATAACCGAGGCCCGAATTGGTATTCACCATTTTTCACAATTACCGGGCGAGCTGTTTCACGAGTCATTTACTCGATTCAAAAAAATGACCAGAAAGTGCCCGCACCATCAGATCGAATTGTGGGAGTTAGTGACGTGTTTTATTGATAGGTTAACTTATGAAGACCGAAAGCATTTGAAAACCTCGTGTAATGGTCAACTGTAAAACTAACCCGAAGAAGACGAATGGGAGTTTCTTGAGTCCATGTGTGAAGATTCGAAGTCAGAAGCATCCGCAAAGAGGAGAAGGAAACATAACACCACCAAATTAGTAAGGTCAGCCACAAATGAGTCGGAATGGATAGCCGAGTTAGAACATGAGCGGGTTGTGTAAAGAAAATATAAGAAGAAAGAGGTTGGTAAGGTCAGGGTAATATTTCCGTTGTGTGAGGATGTGGTGAACTAGGGCATAAGGCAGAAAATTGCCACAAGTTTGATGATGATGAGGAGGATCCCAAGGAGGTTAACTATGCTTACGGGAATTCCAAAGGCCAAGGGTTTAACTCAAACACCTACCACCCTGGTCTGAGGAACCACCCGAACTTTAGATACGAAAACACAACTACCTAGTCAAACCCGAACTTTCAAGGGTCTAGCCAAAACCGACAACATGGTAATTAACGCCAAGGCAGTTATCAGCAGGGCTCATATAACCAAAATAGCGGTTAAGATTATAACAGAGAGGGTAATTGGGGTAGTAGTTCATCAAGTGGCCAGAATCAAGACCACCAGAAAGGGTCTTCGGGAAATTAAGACGAATCGGTGCACTCGAAATTGAACATTTTGCTGAAGCTAGTGACAGAGAATCAGAAAGATGCTCAGAGGCAGTTCGAGTTAAAAGATAAATTGTTAGAAGCAATGGCGAAGTAGATTGGTCAGCTAGCCTCCAACATGGCTAAGTTACAGAAAAGTGCAGTTCAGCTACCGAGTGACATCACAGTAAACCTACAACACTTTTGTCCAAGCTCTAAGAAGGGAAACAATGTGCACATCAATGCGGTAAGTCTTTTACCTGATTTTGAAATTTCTAGTGTTGAAGTTGATTCACCGCCATAGTTTTTTGAGGGAGTGATGGAAGATGTTAATGATGAGGGTGATTGTGTCGCTCAAAATGAAATAATTTTCCAAAATAATTCAGAATTAAAAACAAATAAAACATCTTTTTTTGAAAATTGTTCATGTGATAAATGTTTAATTGGTAAATTAACCAACATAAGAGTTGATGAGGTGGAGAATAACACCACCTCAAATAAGCTCCAAGATCCAAGAGTGCCACTTTTATCAATTCAAGTTGGGGAATTTAAAACTGATCGGGCACTTCTAGATCTTGGAGCATGTGTTAGTATCATGCCCGGTAGTTTACATGGTTAATATGAATTTGGCATGTTAGAAAGGGTAAACACTACCGTGGTGTTGGAGGACCAAACTCATACACCCCCTCGGGGTATGGGGACTAATGTAATGGTTCAGGTGGAGGAATTTTACTATACAGTTGACTTTCTTGTACTTAACTATGCAAAACGTGTGAATAATACACAACCGGGAGTCATATTGGGTAGGCCATTGCTTGCCACAACACATGCGGTAATTGATTGTGCAAAGGGGTATTGGGAATCAAGTGCGGAGACCATGATAAATGGTTATCATTGTTTGAAAATGCTAGTAACCCTCTTGTTGAAAAGTGTGTATCCTTGGACAAGGATCACACAAAAGAGGAATGTTTTACGATTGATATGTCAGTTTAGAAGAAGGGATTTGAGAAACAACAGAGTGAGAAGGTGGTAGAGAAAGATAGCCAACCAAGGAAGAAAAAGGTGAGACATCCACCCAACCAAAACGACCTAAAGCGAAGATTAAGGATGTTCGGACCATATCCTGGCCTATTGGAAGACTGACAGCAATCGATTGAAGAAAAGCGTGCTTATAATGAGAAGGTTGCATGGGAGCGGGCCAGACACCCACCTTGAATGCCATAAAGTTTCAAAAGGGTAGTAATTGTACATTTTGTATATTTTTAGTTTGCATTTTGTTTTAGTTTGTATAGTACTAATTGTATTTCAAGTGTATCATCATAGCAAAAGCTAAGTGTGGGGATACCTCACAAGAAAAGTTGGGATTTTAATGTGTTTGGTAAAGTGTTTGTCAGAAAACGGGGTTTCAGTTAAGCCACCCAGAGTGCGTTCATGTTCTTTTTTGCTATGGTTAATCCATGTACATGTATATTTTGTTGTATTTAAAAATTTGTGGGTGTTGTTCACTATTAACCCTCACGAGACCTTAATCGTCCATTCGAGATACCGGGGGGTTTAAAGGGTTTGTTGCATACCCTAAATCAATCGTGATTCATACGAAAGTGAGTTAGGACTTTTAACATTTTAACTAGTTTAACAACATTTATTATGAAACTCAATAATTCGGCTCGATAATTATTTTATAAAATTAATTAAAAATCATGAATGCAAAATTCTTAAAAGACATATGTCTTACACTTGTGAGAAGCTTGCTTCTACACGTCTCAAGATTATACAGATTCGGTTATAGTATTTGGGGGAGACGAGTGTTCAAAAGTTTTTGGGTTTACTTCAACAACCCAAACTTCCCGTTGGCAAGTTTGTATCCTTGGACAAGGATCACACAAAAGAGGAATGTTTTGCGATTGACATGTCAGTGATGACCGTCGTTTGAGTTATGCAAAAACCTAATAAACCTAAGTAGATAAGGCAAATAAGGTATCGTATCCACCAGGAGTATGTGGTCAATGTAACATTTTGATGACCGTCGTTCGAGTCATGCAAAAACCTAAATAACCTAAGCAGATAGGGTAAATAAAGTATTGTATCCACCATGAGTATGTGGTCAATGCAATTCGTGTAAACAATTTTAATATTATGAAGTAATAAAGTGTAGTGCTGATCACACAAACAAATAAGAGTGAGTTTTAATACTGATTAAACAACTTCCAAAATTCAAACAATTAACAAAAGCAAATCACACCTGGGGTTCAAGAATGCAAACAAACAGTAATCTCATGCAACCTAACAGATTAACTCTTACTGATTAACACGGACTGATTAACGAGCTAAACCTTAGGCATTAACAATCGCTAACACACGGCACTGGTTATCAAACAGTCCCTGCCAGTGTGACTCAACTAATAGCAATTGTATGCTTCTTTGTATTCAACTAATCAAAACAATCCTATGAGCAATTATTATAGCAACCGACAAACTAATCGTTCTGATCAACGTAAACCTAAACCGACTGAATGCACAGCAATACTAAACATCAATACTCATAGATTAATCAACAAAAGTTACAAAGTATGTGTTCTTAATACATGAGAAAACTGAAAGTAATACAAACTTTACATCCCAGATATGATTCGAGAAGACTAGCCGAGCATCGTTATCGATAGATCTTCAATTATGATGAGGAAGGCCATTAGGATTGATCAAGAGATTAATGGTAGCCCTGGAATTAACCCAAAATCACCTAATAGCTGCTGCTGGTCATCAATATTGATTAGGGTTCGTAAAATAGAAGATATAGGTCAAAACCTGATTTTTCCCGTTTTTTATGTCCATAGCGATACGCGATAGCCATATGCCCATCTCATCGCGTATCGCGACCTAAAAAAACTCATAATTCAGATTCTTCTCGTTGAGAAACCCAAAATTCATATATTATGGCTCCTGTAACTCATTTTCTAGCCCAGGATATGCCCGTTTTACTTCTTGGTCACATTTTGTCAACCCATCTTGTTCAGTTTTAGCATCAGCTTATGATTTCTCTTCCATACTCTTACCGAATCCTTGTAACACTTCCCAAGACATCAAATCATGCTATGGTCTTCCTGATATATCATTCCATGCTCGTACAAGTCTCCAATTTAACATCTTTAACGATCAATGACCTGAAATACAAAAGCACGTATGAAGTAACAAAGTTCTAACAATATATTCAATAAAACTACATAATTAATACACTAATATATATACAAAATACCCGACCATCAGTCAGTTCAGAAGAAGGGATTTCAAACACACAAAAGAGGAATGTTTTTCGATTGACAAGTGTGTATCCTTGGACAAGGATCACACAAAAGAGGCAGAGAAAGATAGTCAACCAATGAAGAAAAATGTGAGACATCCACCCAACCAAAACGAACTAAAGCGGAGATTAAGGATGCTCAGACCATATCCTGGCCTATTGGAATATTGGCACCAATAGATTGAAGAAAAGCGTGCTTATAATGAGAAGGCTGCACGGGAGCGGGCCAGACGCCCACCTTGAATGCCATAAAAGTTTCCAAAGGGTGGTAATTGTACATTTTGTATATTTTTAGTTTGAATTTTGTTTTAGTTTGTATAGTACTAATTGTATTTAAGTGTATCATCATAGCAAAAGCTAAGTGTGGGGATACCTCACGAGAAAAGCTGGGATTTTAATGTGTTCGGTAAAGTGTTTGTCAGAAAACAGGGTTTCAGTTAAGCCACCCAGAGTGCGTTCATTTTCTTTTTACTATGGTTAATCCATGTACATGTATATTTTGTTGTATTTAAAACTTTGTAGGTGTTGTTCACTATAAACCCTCACGAGACCTTAATCGTTCATTCGGGATACCACGGGATTTAAAGGGCTTGTTGCATACCCTAAATGCAATCGTGATTCCTACGAAAGTGAGTTAGGACTTTTAACATTATAACTAGTTTAACAAAATTTATTATGAAACTCAATAATTCGGCTCGATAATTATTTTATAAAATTAATTTAAAATCTTGAATGCAAAATTCTTAGAAGGCCTATATCTTACACTTGTGAGAAGCTTGTTTCTACACGTCTCAAGATTATGCAGATTTGGTTATACTATTTGGGGGAGACGAGGGTTCAAAAGTCTTTCGGGTTTGCTTCAACAACCCAAACTTCCCGTTGACAATGTGTATCCTTGGACAAGGATTACACAAAAGAGGAATGTTTTGCGATTGACATGTCAGTTCAGAAGAAGGGATTTGAGAAACATAAAAGAGGAATGTTTTGCGATTGACAAGTGTGTATTCTTGGACAACTATGTATCCTTGGACAAGGATCACACAAAAGAGGAATGTTTTGCGATTTACATGTCAGTTTAGAAAAAGGGATTTGGGAAACAATAGAGTGAGAATGTGGCAGAGAAAGATAGCCAACCAAGGAAGAAAAAGGTGAGACATCCACCCAACCAAAACGACCTAAAGCGGAGATTAAGGATGTTCGGACCATATCCTGGCCTATTGGAAGACTGGCAGCAATCGATTGAAGAAAAGCGTGCTTATAATGAGAAGGCTGCACGGGAGCGGGCCATACACCCACCTTGAATGCCATATAAGTTTCAAAAGGGTGGTAATTGTACATTTTGTATATGTTTAGTTTGTATAATACTAATTGTATTTCAAGTGTATCATCATAGCAAAAGCTAAGTGTGGGGATACCTCACGAGAAATGTTGGGATTTTAATGTGTTCGGTAAAGGGTTTGTCAGAAAATGAGGTTTCAGTTAAGCGACCCAGAGTGCGTTCATGTTCTTTTTGCTATGGTTAATCCATGTACATGTATATTTTGTTCTATTTATAACTTTGTGGGTGTTGTTCACTATAAACCCTCACGAGACTTTAATCGTCCATTCGAGCTACCGGGGGTTTTAAAGGGCTTGTTGCATACCCTAAATGCAATCGTGATTCCTTCGAAAGTGAGTTAGGCTTTTAACATTTTAACTAGTTTAACAAAATTTATTATTAAACTCAGTAATTCGGCTCGGTAATTATTTTATAAAATCAATTAAAAATCATGAATGTAAAATTCTTAAAAGACCTATATCTTACACTTGTGAGAAGCTTCTACACGTCTCAAGATTACGCAGATTCGGTTATAGTATTTGGGGGAGAGGAGTGTTCAAAAGCCTTCGGATTTGCTTCAAAAACCCAAACTTCCCGTCTGGAAATGAGAAATTATAACCATGGATTTTATAACAAAACTTCCAAAGACTACTCGTCAAAATAATGCAATATGGGTTATCATCGATAGGTTAACTAAATCCGTTCATTTCTTACCTATCAACGAGTCTTACTCTATGGATAGATTGACACGAATATACGTAAACAACATCGTATCATACATGGTATCCATTATCTATCATATCCGATCGAGATAGTAGATTTACATCTAACTTTTGGTATAGTATCTAACAAGCGTTAGGAAGTCAATCGAACCTTAGCACTGCTTATCATCCTCAAACTAATGGGCAAAGTGAAAGGACAATTCAAAAGCTTGAGGACATGCTACAAGCTTGTGTGACCGACTTAGGAGGAAGTTGGGACTATTATCTTCCCATAATGGAATTCTCGTATAATAATAGTTATCACACAAGTATTAAAGTCGCGCCATTCGAAGTTTTGTATGGACGAACATGTAGAACGCCGATATGTTGGTCTGAAACTGGAGATAACCAAATGTCTGGACCTGAGATAGTCCAAGAAACCACGGACAAAGTGTTGCAAATTCGTGAGAGACTTAAGACGACAAGAGATCGACAAAAGAGTTATGTTGAGGTCCGTCGTAAACCATCGGATTTTCAAGTAGGCGGTAAAGTGTTATTGAAAGTATCACATTGGAAAGGTGTTGTCCGATTCGGAAAGAAAGGAAAACTAAGTCCATTTTTGTGGACCATTTGAAGTGCTTGAACGAATCAGAACGGTAGCTTACCACTTACGTTTGCTCGAATAGATGAAAGGAATACACGATGTATTCCATGTGTCCAATATACATAAATGTCTAGCTGACGAAATGTAAGACCCCGGTCCCGGTGCCCTACTTTGGTGTTGGATTTACTCATTAATACAGATCTAAATATCAAAGTTAATTAAAACTTTTCGCGGAATATATAAATGTCAACCATTCATTACACAAGTCTTAGAATTTACCCAATAATAAACATGTCTTTGAGTTTAAACATCATAAATAAAGTCTTCATATGCCAGCCTCTTTTATTCCTTTGCCATGTGCCCCTCTTCAAGCCAGCTGTCTCATTCTACTCACCTGCGTGCATACTAAAAGTCAGCTACGCTGAGTGAGTTCTAGTTAATCAGGCAACATACAATACGTTCACCAAACTTACTTACGTGTATCCGAAGACACATATTACTTTCTTAATCTGCTTATACTTCATTCATACGTACATACTTTCATTCATACTTTATACTTTCATACTGATATCCTTACATACTTTCATACTTTCTTGTTTTAGTCTATTAATACATACTTAATAATCCTTATGTTTTAAAGATCATTTCGCCTTACTTCCTCGAGTATTATTAGGGCCCGATTCCCTTTCTGCCTCGAGTATTATTAGGGCTCGGTTCCCTTTCTTCCTTGCAACCATACGTTACCTTTCTTTATCTTTATAATAATAACCTTCATACCTTACATTTCTTTATCTTTATAATAATAAACTTTCATACATACTTTCAATCTTTACAATAGCATACATACATCATTCATACTTCATATATCATATTAACACATATCATACGCCTTCCACTTAAGGTAAGTGTATTAACTAACCACATAGAGTATGCACATAGCCCCGAAAAGATAACAAGGAAATGGGGCTAGAAACTCACCTGAGTCCTCTTTCTTTCTGAGTTTATAGTAATTACCTTCTTTAGCTGTGCACGACTAACTGTATAATAATTGCAAGTATCAATTAACTAACTCTAAATTTTTTATATACTTCTATATTAGTGTAACCCCTAGCTACGGGGGTCCAGGGGCAGCGGGGTTCTAGGGGCGGTAGCCCATAGCGGGGTCCAAGCGGCAGAGCCCCTGGCAGGGGTTAAGCTGCCGGGTCAGCTTGGAAAAATTTTATTTTCATTAACAGTCCTTTACTAAAAGTTCATCAGAAAATTCTAAGTCTGGATTAATCTAATCAAATTCTCAGTTCTAATCGAATGACCATTTCCAATCGAATGGGCCTTCTATTCGAATGGCAGATTCTATTCGAATGGATCTTCTATTCGAATGGCATATCCTATTCGAATGGACCTTCTATTCGAATGACAGATTCTATTCGAATGGACCTTCTATTCAAATAGCAGATTCTATTCGAACGAACCTTCAATTAGAATGGCATATTCTATTCAAATGGACCTTCTATTTGAATGACAGATTCTATTCAAATGGAGCTTCTATTCGAATGGTAGATTCTATTAGAATAAAACATCAGTTCGAATCAAACTCTCATTCGAATGGATCCTTTGTTCAATTTAAACATTCTATTCGAATGGACCCTTTGTTCGATTCAAATGGTATCTGCACCTTTTTTCCTTCTTTCATCTCGTTTCTTATCGAATGCTTTCTTTTCATTCGAATATACCCGTTGTAGGGTATTAACACCTTTATCATCATTATTACCTCATATATTAACACCCGTTCTCATTTTTCAGTGTTGTATCATCTCCTAAACGTTTTCCTTTCTATCTTAGACCAAGATCTAGCTTACTTATCAATAAAGTTTACACCTTTATTTATTTCAAACTTGTTTAAGCTAGATCTAGGGTTATTATATGAACATTTTATACTAACGAGTCCATTAAGTCCATTTTTAACATCAAGTTTATATTTTTATGGTATAAAAATACCCGATTTGCCTTAGTACCAAGTCTTAGGGCAAACCGTTCTTAAAAGCTAAACCTTTATACATAAAACGTACCTCTTGACGTATTTTAAGCTACGGGTTAGCTTCTCGTATAGCTATGGACTTGTTTCTTTCTTGATAATCAAAGATCTAACAGGATATAAGCTTGGTTGGATCTTGGGTATCGGCCGTGATATTAGGGAGTGTTTGTGTGTGTGTTTTGAGTGTGTTATGGAGGCTAGAAGATAAGAATGAGGGTTTTTAGGGTTTTAGGGAGGTTTAAAGGGTTTATATACTCTTAAGCCCATGGACCTAAGGCCTATCACCCTCCCTTATTCCATCTTTCTTTGTCCAAGCCCACACTTTATTATTTTATTTAACTTAACTAAATATAAACACACCCTTAAGTAAACAAAACTTCTTTTGTTTATTATTATCAAAAGTAGGATGTTACACGAAACTTTAGCTATGCCTTTAAGAGATGTCGAAATCAACGAGAATCTAAAATTTGTAGAACAACCTCTACAAGGTGAAGATTTTAAAGTTAATAAACTTAAAGGCGAAAGTTAAATTTGGTCAAAATAAGATGAAATCCCCGAAGAGGACCGAAATTTACTTGGAAATTAGAATCTGAGATGAGAAGGAAATATCCGCACATATTTTATCGAATTTCAAGTACGAGATTCATTCCAAGGTGTGGAGGATGTATGTCACACCCATTCTAGGCCTAGGAGTGTGAACCATAGTTGGTACCATGTTTGTAAATAAATTAGAGTTGTGGGTTTAAGCGGAAGACTTTATAAAAACAAAGGATCGTTAATATTTACAATACAAAAGACGAGACAAAAGTCTCGTTTTAAGTTTACTTGTTTATATGTTTTTACAAAACCACCATATTTTATATTTACACAAAATTATCCGAGCCATCGGATTCTTGAGCTTCTTCGTCTTTCAAGCTCTATTCCTGATTACCTGCAAAATGTTAATAAAATACGTCAGCAACGAATGCTGGTGAATATGCTGACGCCAAAAATATTTTCTTTACTTAATCATCGCTCGAGACCACATAAGTCTCGGCCCATATTGGCTTAGGAATAATCAAGTTAAAACAATCATTATAAACTCGAGTCTCTGCTTGAGATCACCTCAGCGAAACACCGCAGCGTTTATGACATAACTTAGGTACCATAAATATACACATGGCCATTCCCCACTCGGACGTAACTTAGGTCCGGCCCATCGTGGCTGGAGGCCGTGACCAAGCGTGGTGCGATGTGCCCACCGCGTTCCACATATGTAAGGATCCAGACAAACGTATACCATAGCCTGAGGGCTGGCTTATACTCATATTTATAATGTTTTTAGAGACACATAGTCTCATGTAAACCCTTTTTCATATAACACGCTTGACTCTTTTGAAAACATGTTTGTAATGTGGGGCGTATTCACCTTTTCAATGGGATCGGCTTCCAACACCGTCCGTTAGTTCTCCTCTTGCTATCTCGCACCTATAGTACGAGTATAACATTTATTAGTCGGATACACGATCCGGCTTAAGACCTTTAGTCTTATCATCTCGATGAACCTTTAGTTCATTATTTCTTTTACTTTAAAACCTTTAGTTAAAAAGTAATCTTTATAAACCTTTAGTTTATATTTCAAAACCCGACGTTTCTTCTTCTTTAAGAAACGTATTTCTTTTATTTAAGTATATTCATAATACTTAAATAATATATTCTATAACAAAGAATAATTATATATTTATATATATATATATATATATATATATATATATATATATATTCTTTTCTTTCTTTTCTTTGTTATTTTCGTTTCTCTTTTATATTCATCGAGTATAATTCCGACTTAGGCGTTAAGCCTTTATAATATTTTAATATTATTTTGGTCTGGCATTATGCTTACCTTGTTTAGGCTTAGAAGTGCCCTAGATACTTGGGCAGCACTCCGACGCCGCTTTCTTCTCAACGTTCACTTGATCAACACCCCTTTCCACACTTTACACGTTTCTCGAGACACCTTTGGCACTCACTTCGAGGAGATCACCGGGTCGTCGGACAACACTTCCATCTTGTTTGGAATGTCGGTGAGTGGCACGGAAATCGAGGTAACGGGCACGGAAAATGAGGTTTCGGGGCACGTTTATCGAGGTAGATTAGTGGCACGTAGTTCGAGGTAGTGAGAGAAAGCTAGAGAGAGAGTATGTATGTGTAATTGAGGTGTGAGGGGCTCAATCCCGTGGCTGCCTATTTATAGCCAAATTTTGGACCCCATCACGATACGCGATGGGTCACTTGGCAGACCTATCGCGTACCGCGATGTAGGTCTGCTGAGTCAGAGCCTAGACCTGCCACGTGTCGACACGTGGCAGGCGCCGCGACACGTGGCGGACGTGTTGCCACGTGGTGACACGTGGCGATAGTCGTTGCCACCGTGTGCCACGTGTCACATGTGTCAGACTACCCTATCGCGGTACGCGATGGGTGTCTCCTCTGACCCATCGCGTACCGCGATAAATCAAGAAAATCAAATTTATGTTTTGGTCCCTGGAGTTTAGAAATTGGCAGAATCAGTCCCTTAACTTTGAAAAGTTAACATTTTTAGCCCAAAATTTATGTGATGTTACAATGTAACATCTAAGAAAATCCCATATTTATTTTGGGCTAAAAGTTTCAACTTTGAAAGTCGAAGGACTCAAAAAGATTTTAATAATATGGTAAAAACATAATGAGATATGTAAAAAGTTGGAAGCATTCCATATTAAGGAAATGGGAAAGGTGAACCCATCACACATGGAAAGAAGGAAGAAAATGGAAGTCATTCACATAGGTATAGATATGAGAGATAACTTCCATCCCACATGGAAAGTAAGAAAAACTTGGAAACTCTTTATAAGAAGATAAGTTTGCAAGTAGTATTCTTATATGCCAAACATGCGCCAAGTGGTCCTAGCGGAGAGTGAGAAGCACCGGACACACACGCGCATGGGCACGTGATCGGGCGATGGGCCCAATGTGGCGATTTGATGGCGCACTTCGCACGTCGCCGCGATCCGGTTGAGAGCCGCCTTAGTATTTTTGGAAAATGAAAGTAAAACCAAGACGTGACAAGTTATCAGTAGTTAAGAGACTAAAATGGGAATTTTGGACTTATAGTCACTTCGCGCGACGTGAAAAAACTAAAAAGGAGTCCTTCGCTCTACCCGAAGTGGTCGCGAAGTAACCATGCCAGGTAATGACACATGCCAACACGTCATAGGACACGTGTCACCACATGGTGAGACGTGACAAGCCTTGTAGCTGACACATCAGACCTATAGGTCTCTAACGAGTGATTCACGATCCGCGAAGGACAAAATATTTCAATGGTGGTTAAGTGGTCCCTCACGCTACGCGAACGGGCATATTGAAAGCCTTTTGCGCGACGCGAATGAGCACAATTTTTTCCTAAAAATAGGCAGCCATGGGATGATATCCCAGTCATCCATCCACACTTCAAAAACACACATGTTACCACGATAAGTGTGCCACGATCCCGAACCTCCGACGAGTTCGTTTCTCGAAGTACGTGCAAGTGTTTGAAGCTTTGTTAGTTTAATCCCTTTGTTACCCACCGACAAGTATAAGTGTTGCCCGTCAAGCCTAGGCATTTCTTATAACATAGCTATACACGGTAGGGGTTCTGCCCGATTATTTTATCATATATGGCTTAGACCCTAGTCGGGGGTATAATCTATAACTTGATGATATAATAAGTGAAATATATTTTACATAAGACAAGGGTATAGATAAAATATTATTTCTTTATAATTATAAAGATTTTATAATGTTTCTTAAGAAAGAAAAAACATAATATATACGTTTCTTCATGAAGAAGAAACGTAGTATTTAAATGACGAAACCTCTTGGACTAAAGGTCCAAGTATTTTATAAAAGATAAATGATTATCTAGGTAATGATTATGCAAGTAGACTAAAGGTCTAAAGCTAGATCATTGATCTAGTATCTATAAAAGGTTATATGTGGGTAGACGATGTATATAAAAATATACATATTTTTAGCATCAAATAATCTCTATAAACTGCAACTTCTATCATAAAATATAGTTCAAATAACTACTTATCATATTAAAATGTATTTTCAGGTAAATCCAAGCCTCAAATGAAGAAACAAATGAAAAACCAAAGAAAAATCAAAGAAAACAGCAAAATACTCCCCCCCTCATGCTTCATGGAACACACCCCCATGCTTTCCTGTGCAAGAAAAGACAAAAATTTTCAAAAAAAGACAAAATACTGGACAACTGGACACGGGGCCGTGCTTCAGAGAACATGGCGACGTGGTCACCTTTCAAAAAACACAAAAGAAAATTCAACAGACACCCAAAACACGGGGCCGTGCATTATGAAGCACGCCCCCGTGGTGAGTCAACATGTACGATCTGACAGAGCATTAAATGCGAGGGGACAACTGGACATGGGGGCATTCCTCATGGAGCATGGGGCCGTGCCTATTCTCCCAGATTGACTATAAATAGTGGATCATGTTGCATTCATTTGGTGTGCTTGAAGAAGAAATCTATACGGGTTTCACTTATAAAAACACCCACATTACACTCATATTGAATATCTTGTGGAGAGTTTGAAGGCTTGGAGGTTATCATCATCATCATCCATCATCACCATCAACCATCATCATTAAAGAAGTAAGATTCATCCATATTTGGTTAGATTGTTCTAGTTTAATCATGTGTTTGTTATCTTTATCTCCTTTGATGTTCATAACCATGCTCATTATGAGATAAACTCCGTTTACCATCTAATTTCTATGAAGACGCTTTGTTTTACTTGATGATTATACTATATATGTGATTTAGTTTTAGTAAAGTACATGGTTATTTTGCAATTATCCTTTGATGAAAAATGTTTTCACTTTAACTCAACAAATCAAGGTTGATGATTAACAATCATTCATGATTCACTCATGTTCTTGGAAACTAGATATGGTAAAAAGAATATCTTGATAACTTATTTAAGATGAACATGGATCCTTATATTGTACTTAGAAATGATAAGATATAAACAATGATCTATTTCTCTAGTTTTGATAATTCTGAAATAACATTGTTACCACGATTGCTTAGGTTATCATGCTAGTTAAAGAAATCATATGTTAAAGGAATGCGTAACTATAACCTACTTAAATCAACCAAGGGAAGGTTGTGTGATAAACTATAACCACCCGAAGTTGTTAGAATTGGTATTTGAAAAATCGAAGTCAGTCCTAATCTTTCTACTTTACTAAACTACTTGCCTACTTAAATTGACATTCTCGTGGTAGACATGAAATTAAGCATGGGTTGACATGAAAATATCATGCTATTTTTTTATGTCATAGAATCTGTTCACATAGAAATGAGGGACTATTCTATCATACATTATTAAGACAAGTTTATCACATGTTTACTTTATAATCATCAAGGAAGAACGAAGTAGATTTTTGATCTTAGATAGCAACCTTAATATAATTGATTTACTCATTTTGAATTTCTCTTCTTGTTCACCTATATATTATATATAAGTTACTCTATTAAAGTTTAAAAATCAACCCCAAAATGATTATCTTACCCGATTGAGTTAAAACAAAGATTTATTATTAGAAATATTTGTTTCCATGGATCGATACTCTATTCTTACCATACTATTCTACATATACGATAGGTACACTTTCCTATTTTCTGTGTTTTTAGTCTTAGTAGAAATCACTTTTATAAATTTAATACACGATCTTATGCGAAAGCTAAATCCAATCCCTTCAACTTGTAACCACACCGCACACACAACATCAGTAGACGGTGGGCACACCACACCCCGCTTGATTATGCCTCCTCCACTTTGGGCCGGACCTACGATGTTTGAGTGGGGATAATCGTGTGTATATAGGTAGTGGCTACGATCTCGAATGCTGCGGTGTTCATTGAGTGGTTTCGAGTTGAGCTAGAGTTTGTAATAATTTTCAGACTTTTAACTTGATTGTTTCCTAAGCCGTGTTTGGCCGAGGCCTACGATGTCTCAAGGGGATAATTAAGCATATGGAAATATTTTAAACTAATTTAATTAACTAGATTACTAACTTAACTAACTTAACTTAATGAAACTAACTGGAACACTTAATAAAACTTAACGAGCTTTTAACGAATATGGAGAAACGACTACCTAAACAAGAATCCTATTAACAGTTTAACGACTAACGGAATTAACTAATCACACGACACCTGGATCTTAAAATAATCAACTAAGGCTCGCTAAAGCTCGCTAGATCACCTCTCGGTCTCACCAACTAACCCTCATAAATTAAATAAATGCACCGGGATAAAGATTACTAAGGTACTCTAATGATGCATCTCCTTTCGGACTCAACGCCACAAAACCTGCTAAAAATTGGTACTAGCAATTCTAGGGATAAAGGGGTAACAAATCTAACCCGATCTAAGACACTTATTTACACGCAAATCTAAATCGGGCAAGAACAAAACTCACTCTCACACAATTCTAACATAACCGAACAAAGACGCGAGACAAACCGACTCCCTATTACCTCTTGGTCGCGTGAAGCTGTTGAATTCTAATAATTAATCGCCGTCAAGATTCCTATGGCAGTACAACCATGTCAAGTTCAAAAACACCAAGTCTATGACCTATACGTATAACTCTAACCGAACGACACACAATAAATCAATCAAAGTTATGTGCGGAATCACAAGCAATAAATACATAAAAACAATATTTTAGCACATCAAAGATCGAATTAGATAAAACTTTTTAATAGTAATGCGTCGTGTAATTAATCAAAACCAAATAAACTGTCAAACAAAATCAATATTCATCAAAACCTAGGTAGCGCAAACAAGTTTAGCCTCTCATAATCATGAAAACAAAAATAAAAGTCTTATTAATGAAGTTCATCGTGGAGAGTATAAAACTTAAGTTAAGGTTAAGAATGCGGAAGACAAACCAAATAACGCTCCAAACCAAAGCTTGAGCTCTTCTCTTCCTGTCGAACTCTCTGCCCCTGAATGAAACCCCGTGACCTTAACAGCCGTCAGACCCTCTCTGCCAATTGCTCCTCGCTACTTTTAATTTTGTACACCCCCATTGTCAACCCTACTAGCTTCGTGTTCTTGGGCTCACAATACCCATTGCAATATTCAACCTATGTGCACGTTTATTTTATTAATCTGTTCACCATCATATGGGCTTGTGTGAACTTTTCCTTATACTTAGATAATTAAGTGATGACCACAATTCAATTAAACCCCTCATAATTTTGTTTTTATTCCCTTATCATAGAACGTAGACATATAAGTTTTAATTTCAATCATCATCAAAATACACTATTTATTTATCTAGTTTAAGTAAAAAAGAAACTGATAAATTTTAATATTAATAATAATAATATCTATTCGAATGTTCATTCGTTGGTCTCAAGTTTAGTTAGTTATTCCAATTCAGCTCGTGATTCATGAAACCTTTAAATTCCAAATATGAGCTAGTTTAAAGTAATTTTCAACAAATACGCACTCATAAACTATTTAAAATGTAGGAGATATTTATATAAATTTATATATAATTTAGACCATATCAAATCGATGGTCCTCAGACTATCGTATACGTTTGTCTGGATTCCTTCATATGTGAGTAGACGGTGGGCACACCGCACCACGCCTGATTATGCCTCTGCCACGTTGGGCCGGACCTACGATGTTCGAGTGGGGATAATCTTGTGTATATAGGTAGTGGCTACGATCTCGAATGCTGCGGTGTTCGCTGAGCAGATTTGAGTTGTGCTGGAGTTTGTAATAGTTATTCAGACTTTTAACTTGATTCATTCCTAAGCCACGTTGGGCCGAGGCCTACGATGTCTTGAGGGGATAATTAAGTATATGAAAATATTTCATGTCAACTTGTTCACCAGCATGTGTTGTTAACGTATTTTATAACTGTTTTTCAGGTAATCAAGAGTAGGTGATTGGAGATGATGGTTAGCCATTAGACGATCTGATGGCTCAGATAGAGTTTTTATTTTAAAGTAATGTAAATTACGGTTTTCGTGTTTCAAATACTTTTGTACCAACTATCAGGTGTTTAATTCCCGTCTTTTGAAATATATTAATACTTTAATCACAACTTTCGCTTTACAACCTTAAAATCTGATATATTTACAAAACAGGTACCAACTATTGGTCACACTTCTAGGCCTTAAGTTAGGGTGTGACAGATAACGAGTTAAGGGGACTAGTATACATGTTTCATATCGAAAACCTGTATTTCCGGACATATTGTGAGATGGACCCTTATACTTAATACGCATACTATATAATAAATATCAAACATGCCATATTTTGATTTTAAGGGTAATCGGTATGTTCCATAGAATTAGAACTTGCTTGTCATATGCTTATCGAGATCTTAATACCACCACCTGTAAGTAAATTAGAACTTTAGAAAACCCGTATATACATTTCCCCACTAAATAAAATTTCTTACCCGACATTATCCCCCTACGAGCCCATTTGGACCTTATTCCTTTTAATTTGCTAAGCCCACATTGAACGCCATTTTAGCCTTGGCCTTCATATTATTTTTACCCGTGTGATGAAATCCAATTCGTTATCGAGGTATATATAGTAAGAAGAGTTGTAAATATTTGAATGTCAGAGTTGTATATATTTGTTAGTGCATTGTTTATTTATAGTAAAATAATCTACAAAAAGCCAAAAAGAAGTTATTAGTTTTATTTCAGTCAGTGTAAATACAGTTCGTTTGTATTTGATTATGTATTTGTGTACTTGTAAAATATGTCTAATCTGCACCCAAACCTAAGCCTCAGTAAAGCCCTAGTCTAAGTCTTTATGCAACCAGTGGGTAATGGGTGGAGATAAGACTAACTTGCAACCATATTAAGTTATGACTCATACAAGTTATTTGAGGGCATCTATATACTAGCACATATTTTGCTAGTCTAGATATTAACTGAGAGGAGTGTTGATAGTGTGAGGGGTATGGCCATGGCCATGTATGCCTTAACCGAAAACAAAGTACACTTGTCTGAGCGGCTCTATTATTTTTATAACATTATTATATATTTGTGGGTTGTCAATCTAGAAAGTGTTAGTCTGGAAAACTGGGTATGACCTTAAATCTTACTAGTAATAATGGCGATAATTAACATACCAATGATGGAGGTTGATGTTTACTTTAGCGTTTGCTTGAGGGCAAGCAAAAGATAAGTGTGGGGATGTGATGGTCGGGTGTAAATCATGAATTTATTTGTATTATTTTATTAATTTTAGTTAGTTTAGTACGCGAACAACGGTATTTCGTGTTTGTATGTTGTAGGTCTTTGAACGTTAAAGATGCTAAATTAGGAATTGTACGAGCATGGGATGAAGTTTTTGGATGATCGGGGAACAAAAGGAAGCGAAGCAAAGTGAAGAATTAAGCCTAAGTAAGTTAGACAAGCGTTGGATTGGAAAAAAGATGAAAACATGGTATTTCATGTCCCAGTGTAGCTTACTCTAGGCCTGACGTAGCTTATTACAGGACCTGACATAAAGAGCGTAAGAAAGTTTAAAACAATTTGGTTTGGCATTGGAAAACAAGACCCGACGCAGCTTACATCGGGTAGGGAGTAGCTTACGCCGGGTACAAATGTGTGACGTGAATGTACAAGTTTTTTATGGTATAAAAGGCGATAATAAACCCTAACTCAATTTTTTCTTCTCTTAGCCATCTTGGGATGATTTTTGGTGCTGGGAAACACCACTAAACATCATTCGATCGATGCCTACGGATTCCAATCATCAATTGAAGATCTAATGGTTACCATGAGAGGCTAATTCCCTTTGAATCGTACCCGATATGTAGAGTTTGTGACTTTCAGTATTTTCTCATGTGTTATAACGAATGATTTGTAATTGTTATTGATTAATCTATGAGTATTGATGTTTAGTACTTTTGTACATTCGATCGGTTTAGGTTTATGTCGATCATAATGATTAGTTGTCGGTTGCTATAATAATTACTTATAGGATTGTTTGATTAGTTGAATACAATGAAGCATACAATTGCCCTTCGTTGGGTCACACTGGAAGGGACAGTTTGATAACCAGTGTCATTTGTTAGCGATTGTTGATGCCAAAGGTTTAGCTCGTTAGTCAGTCTGTATTGAACAATGATAATTGTATGTTAGGTTACCGGAGATTGTTTTTTGTTTATTTACTTGAAACTCGGGTATGATTTGTTTTGTTTTGTTTTTTGATTGACTTTGCTTTGTTATTTGTGCGATATTAAACTCTACGTGTTTGCTTGAGCCTTGTGTGATCAGCAATATTACCGTTACTTCATAATCTTAGAAATATGTTGCATGTTACACTTGACGGGTGGTCCATGGGACAACCCTTAAGTGGTTTAAGAACAATAATAATCATGTGTTTAATGGGTTTATCTTGTTGAATTAGTTGACTATGGTTACTCATATAATTGCAGGTAGGAGAAGATAAAGGATGTAATTACGAGAACATGGGCGAAAACGGTGAAGAAAACAGACTTGGAACGAGAAAGTTATGACGAAAACAAGAAGGCCTTGTTAAAGACCACCGTAGCTTACGGTGAAGCCACCGTAAGCTACGGTGGGATCTGAAGAAAATGACACCGTATGGCAGTTTAAAGCCACCGTTGGCTTTTTGGAAGCCACCGTAAGCTACGGCGGCCACCGTAGCTTACGGTGGGCGCGACGCTAGAATCGTAACTGCCCTTATTTACTTGTATTTTGGACGGCTTTTGAGATTATTATCATATCTTTTCATCCTAGAGCGACCTAGAGGCGATTTTGGAGTGCAAGAACATTATTTTGAGTGTGGTAATCATTAGAGACTCGATTTTGATTCATATGTAAACCCTAATTGATGTGATGATGAATCAAAGTATGTCTGGCTAAAATCCTTTGTGTTCTCTCCCGAATTGTAAGGTTTTCTATTGAATAATTGTTGACTGTTTATGTTATTTGTGGGATAGTAGTTTGATCATATGATTGTATTGCTATGGTGATTGTGAGTTTGATTAGTAATTGTTAGTATAGTGTAAATCCGTGTTCTTGACTATCGGTTCTTGGTGCCATAGGCAGTCGAGATTTATTAGAAGAGAATTAAGGTTAACTATATAAAACTGATTATCGAGTGACAACCTTGCGTTTTTACAATCCAAGTACTTAGTCCTCTTTTATCACAATCAAACGCACTCTCACGAACTATGTATATGTAGTTCATACCAAAAGTAAACATTAACATTAATACATTATCAACATTGGAAACCTAAAATCGGGAGAAAGCATTCTTTTATTAATTCAGGTAAAACTTGTGAAATTGTTTCTAGTTATTTTCGTTAATCAAATCAACCAAACAAATCATTGAATTAATTTTTTGCACTTAGCATAATATAGATAAATTACATAACTACTTGGTAACACAATTTCCACAAACTCCCTATGTTCGATACCCGCTTATTTCTATCTAATTAGTTGTAGTCGGTTTATTTTTGAGTGAGTCTTCGACCTCACGTCAACACTGACCACATACTCCTCGTGGTTAGACACCCTACTTACCCTATCTTGCTTATGTGATTAAGAACTGATTTTAATTTTTTTTACTAGACAACGACAATCTAGCATCAAAAACACAATAGTCTAAATGTAACACATCTTACGTCTCATCAGTCTATAAGTTGTGAGAGGTATTAAAGCTCAACTATACTTCTTCTTCAGCGTTTCCAACCGACGTCTCTATTTTCTTTTTCAGCCACCTACGTCTGCCAGACCAACTCCTCCATCTTAGATACCTAGACAACATAGTGCATGCATAAAATTTTGTATTGTAAAATTTTTGTTTCCATGACTTTTCTCTTCTCTACTTCTCGGTTTGCAAATGATGTGTTGCAAAACACATAGCGGTTTATCCCGTTTTGTGTTTGTTTTATGCTTAAACGTTAACAATTATCGATTGTTTCATGGAATTACATGTTTTTTGATTATTGTAGGTCCCGTGGTTGAAGAGCATGGAAAAACAAGTCCTAAGAAGAGGAAACGAAGCTTAACGAAGATCAAATCTGAAGTCGTTGAACATGTACGAAGTTAAACGAGTCGAAAATCAAAAAATCGGACCAGAAGGGCTTGGCCGCGCCACGCGACCAATGGAGTCTTTCAAGGCCATTTAGCGAGGCATGGTGGTTGTCCCATGATGCCCAGAAATCACATAGACCGTCTGTTTTGTCTTATTAAGCCTTGTGGGCTTGCTTTAACCTCTTTTATATTAAGAAGAAGGTGTTTAAGCATCCGATTTTGTGTTTTATTAACCAGTTTGTTATTTTGATTGTTTTAACGTTTTTAAGTTCGGTTTTGTGTTTTAGACATTGAAACAAGTTCTAATAAGTTCATAATGGATACTTTGAGCTTAATTACTATTAGTATCTGCTGCTCATTCATTATGGTTGGCTAAACTTGTTTGAATCGCCTAGGTTTGATGTTTAACTGTTGATTTATTAATCTTCGGGTGCTAATCTTGTGTTTATGTGTTTAGTTATTGTAAAGTTCATAAGTTGAGATATTATTCCATGAACCTTGCTGCCATTAGATGTATTTTATGTTGCATGAGCCCGGGTAGTTGATTATTGCATGAATTATTTTCATGTAGTCATTAATTGCTAGTTCGGTTAATACTGAGTGTGTTGATTAATTGTGGTAGACGCGTGCCATTAGGGTTCGTGTTTCTTGAATCATTTAGGTCAGTAGGATTATCCTTTTTGAGTTAGACCAAGACCTTAGGGGTTAGCTTGTCTATCTGATTTAGTTGATTAGTTACCCGTTGCGAGTAGGGGAGTTCATCGGATCGGATAACGGATTATTCGGTTTATTCGGTTCGGGTTATTCGGATTTGAAAATTTTTGGAACCTATCTGAAATCCGATCCGATCCGAATAAGGAATATTCCTATCCGATCTGAATCTATCAGAATTCAATTCGGATCGGATTCGGATAATATCCGAATAATCCGAAATTATCCGAATAAATCCGAAATAAACCAAAAAAATTTTCCTAATTTTTTCTTCATAACATTTAATAGTTTAGAATCAAAATAAACATACAAACCGAAATATACAAATTACTCTTAACACAAATTTAAAGTTCAAACTTTAAATAATAATCTAATAAATATACTAAACCGGAAAATACCACTAAAAACATGTTTTTTATTCAGATTAAACGGATATCCAAATAACCCGAACAATCCGAATTTTTTAAAATTCCATATCCGAATCTGATCCGAATCCGAATTAGTTATTCGGATATTCGGATTGATCTGATCCGAATATCCGAATAAGCATTCGGATCAGTTTATTTGGGTTTCGATTTCGGTTCGGATTTCGGATTTTTTCAGATTTCGGATTTCTTGAACACCCCTAGTTGCGAGACCATGTGCGGCTTTCTAGCTTTCGACTAGAATAGTTTGTAAGTTAAGTTATTTTGTCCTTATTAGTGAATTACCCCTCTTCCTAGGTTTGCAATTAGCTCGAGCTTTAGTGAGGATTGTGATTTTGACACGGACCATGTAACAAATCATTAGGGTACGTGTGAATTCCGAGCCCCGGTGCGGAAGCGTGAAAATAGTCATTACCAATCTACGGTGTGGAGCTCGGGTCTAGGGTTAGGAACGAATCTCATTCAGATTCACTCTTGAATGATGATATCAGTTGGATGGATGAGGTGTATTGAGAGAGAGCCTGATTTGATTAACAATCAACAATAAAGTAGGATGAACAATTGTAATCAAAACACAAACAAGATAGAAAAGGTAGTATGAAATATTAGCCGAATGATTCTCATTAAGATGAAACACTCATACATACATTCATAAATACAATCAATTAAGAAATATCTCAGCCGCCACCAGGAGAGCTCATCCTGGCGGCGGAGACTCTCAAAGGGATAAAACCCTAAATCTCACACATACACAATACAGTCACTCATACTAGACAAATGAATAAAAACATCTATTTATACTAGCCAAGCATGACTTGGTCTTCAAGCCATCCACCCTTGGTTGAGACCAAAATAATATATTTTTCACCCAAAGATTAATTCGATGCGTCGGTCTAAAATATAAGTCCCAACAATCTCCCCCTTAGACCGATGTCATCGAATTTCTTCCATGATCACGTCATAACTCGTTGTCTTTCATTGAAATTCTCCCCCTCACGTTAAGCTTCTCCCATTGTCCATTTCAAATCATCACTCTTATATCACTTTTGGATATAGTTGTAAGGGCATATGAACGAGGCTTTGAACGAGGCTTTGAACTTCAAAGATCAACTTCAAGTAACAAGGTTATCACAAAAAGAAATAAACTCAATGTGATCATCAAATAATCTTTAATTCTTCAAATTTGTGTCTTCCCTTGTAAATCATCTTCAAACCATTCCCTGAATTAAAATAGAATTCAAGTCAACCATAACCCGTTCTTGACTGTTCAAGTGACTATTTCATAGGAGGTTGAACTCTACTGATCATCCTTTCAACTTGTTACTCGTGATGACTCTATCTTCTCATCCGTACTAGGAAATCTGAAAACTTACAAACGATGAAACCTCTTTGAAAAACCTTGGATTATTAATCTTGATCAACTTTTCCTTAACTTGAGTCTTTTACTTGATTTGAAGCTAACCATTTGCAATGAAATTCAAAGATTTTACTCTCCCAATTTCGTTGCAATTGTCTTTAATAAATGTGTCTTCAAATCAAGTGTGGGTGAAACAATCTTGATCATCCTCATCAAGAATGTAAAAATCTCAGATAAACATATTCAAAAGTTGGTTGACACTAAAAATGATTAAATCCTTAAGCTTGGTCAACACTTGTTCTTGTAAAGCTTTTGATGAAGTCGTGAAATTGGATGAGGTTTGAATTCCATAAGCTTGTTGATGATTGGAGAAAAATTACCAAAATACCCCTGGTATATATCTTCCGTAGAGAACAGCTTAGTCAAATGGTCAACGGTACCAAAAATCTCAAAAGTTTCTTCAAAACTTTGAAATGTTTCACAAACTCTGTTTCCTAGCACACAATGTGCTTGGGAGCACTTTTCCTAGCACAAAGTATACTCCGAGTACATTCCTAGCACAATTTTTGTTTTTTTTTTTTTTTTTGCACTAGCATAAAGTGTACTCGGAAGGCAAAGTGTACTCGGAAACAAAGTGTACTCGGAAATCAAAGTGTACTCGGAAATCAAAGTGTACTCGGAAAGCTAAAGCGTACTCGGAAGCAAAAACACTTGTGATTTTTCAATTTTTCACCGGGTACACAAAGTGTACCCGGAGATCAAAGTGTACTCGGAAGTACAAGTGTGCTCGGGAATACTTAGTGCTTTTTCATTTTCCAACAAACATGCTCGGGAGCAAAAGTGTGCTCGGGAGCAAGGGTGTGCTCGGGAGTACTTGTGATTTTTCATTTTCTCTCTTAACACCAAGCATGCTCGGGAGCAAAAGTGTGCTCGGGAGCAAGGGTGTGTCGACACAAACTTGAGTTTCTCTTCACAAGCATAATTGTTCAAGACAAAACAAAGTATGCTCGAAAAAGAGTCTGCTCGAATAAATAATAAAGTGTGCTCGAGACTTAAAGATAGTTTTCTTGAGAAGACAAAGGATATGCTCTGGGTTTCACAAAGTGTGCTCGAATTTGATGTGCTCGATATAAGATGTGCTCGAAATAACCTGTGCTCGAGCAAAACAAAGATGTGCTTGGGCAAAACACCTCTCGTGCTCGAAGCAACGCTTAGTCATTTTTCCATACTCGAGTCCAATCTAATTTGTTCATAGTGTGCTCGAGACATCAAAACTTCATTTCTGCGTCATCAGTCACTGATTTGCCCTTGCAGAACCTGCTCGATTATTCACTTTGCATCTACTGCAACAAACAATGACGAAATTGCCTTTAGTACCTGTTCATTCTTGACTTGTACATTCTCCTTATCAGTTTGTACCATCGGCAATATTTTTCAACAAACATCTACTGTTTGTGCAGCACGAGCACACAAAACCCTAATTTTTTCAAATCCAAAAATCAAATTTCGTAATCTGAAATTAATCACTATAGCCCTATCCAAGTCATCTCGAAATCAAAGAAACCTATCTTTATATCATAATCAACCTTTTCAGATCTAGAAATAATCAGATGAACAGTGTTTCCCCAAAACAAGCCAAATAACACTGTTACATCAGATCTGGACCGTTTTGACCCAATAAACATGAAATTGATATTGGATCTCCAAACGAGTCATCAACCCAAACATCAATCCATATACTTTTCTCCGAATCATCAAATAATTTCAAAACCCCCAAAAATAATTTCAACGAACTTCATCGTTTAACGTCCATGGTGGATTCAAGAGCGAAATGAATCTGTTCAGCGGTTAGTCTGAACGATTCGGTAACCCAGGATCTGATACCAATTGTGAATTCCGAAGCGTGAAAATAGTCATTACCAATCTACGGTGTGGAGCTCTGGTCTAGGGTTAGGAACGAATCTCATTCAGATTCACTCTTGAATGATGATATCAGTTGGACGGATGAGGTGTATTGAGAGAGAGCCTGATTTGATTAACAATCAACAATAAAGTAGGATGAACAATTGTAATCAAAACACAAACAAGATAGAAAAGATAGTATGAAATATTAGCCGAATGATTCTCATTAAGATGAAACACTCATACATACATTCATACATACAATCAATTAAGAAATATCTCAGCCGCCACCAGGAGAGCTCATCCTGGCGGCGGAGACTTTCTCAAAGGAATAAAACCCTAAATCTCACACATACACAATACAGTCACTCATACTAGACAAATGAATAGAAACATCTATTTATACTAGCCTAGCATGACTTGGTCTTCAAGCCATCCACCCTTGGTTGAGACCAAAATAATATATTTTTCACCCAAAGATTAATTCGATGCGTCGGTCTAAAATATAAGTCCCAACGATACGTAAATAAACAATCATGAATTAAAAGCTAAATAGACGATGTTAGGATTTTCTGGTAAAACTGACCTTGGGGACCAGTTGCCTTGATTCCATCTATCTTAGTTCATCTTTAGAAGCAGGTTTCAAACACTTGTTAGCACCTGAGCCATCCTATACCCGTTAATTCATCTTACCTAGGTGATTCGTTTTCTTGTTATCGTTTAATCTCGTTAAGTTTCTAGTTAGTTTCGTTAAGTAAGTTAAGTTATGTTAAGTTAAGTTAATTACACAAATTAGTTTAAACTAAATAAAAACAATAAAATAAATTAAAATATTATTCTTAGGTAAGTCTTAGTTAGGATTTAGTAACAAAAACGTTTTCACGTGTCTTTGTGTTCGATACCCGGACTTCCTTGGTGATGTGCTAAAAGTAGTCGAATAATTTATTAACTAAAATATGCTAATCTAGACACTAAGTAATAATCTAGACTCTTAAACTCAACTTAAACTACTAACCGGTAAAGGAACCGATTGACTCTAGTATAGCTAAGTAAGTCCGGATATCGAACCGACGAGACTCTTTAAATTACGTAACTAGAAAATTGGACTCGACTTAGTGACACGACTATTTATAATACTATTTAAAGGGGGTTTTTTAAAATATATTATATTAAAATAATAAAATAAACTAAATAATAAAAGACAATCAATGAAACACAAGACTAACAGGTTTAACTGATTCAGATGATAATGAAAACCCACCTAGGCTAGAATCCCCAAAGTTTCAGTTATCAAATAGTTGGAAATAATAATTATGGAACTGTGATCGTAAAATAGACACTTAAAAGAAAACCCAAACATGACCCCTAACCCTTCTCAAGAAGACAACTATGTGTTTCTAATAAGTTTTAAGACACACCAGTTTATAAATTAAACCCTCTTACGGTTATCAAATTAATTTATGAAAGAATATCTTTATAATGAAATCTTACATTACAGCGCGGAAATCAAAGGTAATTTAATAAACTCAATTGACTTGCTAGAAAAGGTTAATTAATCAAACCTAGACGGACTTCTTACGAAGAACTAATTTTAGCAATATTAATCAACAAGGATCTAACAATAACCTATCCACTTACAGCTTTCTAGGTTAGCAGCACACTTTTATTCGTTTGACTAATAATATTATTCCTATGGTTTTATTGCAAATCAACCACAAACTAGTCAAGAACACACAGTAAATAACCTAACAAAATCTTATTATATAACAAACAATCTCCAAGGATAATGTGGAATAATAAAACTAGAACAACCAAAACCAAGTGCACATACGCATCAATCAAGTAAAATCAAATAGTTTACTGAATCATAAAACCATAACGAAAAGAAACAATCCAACTAAAATCAAAACATCAACGATGGTTCATCATAAGCCTAGGCAGTCTATAATGTTTATCCTAGCATCTTAAAATCAAACTAAACAATGATAAAAGAAATCATAGTGAAAAACAGTAGAATCGAAAGATTAAAGGCGATAAAACCCGTAGTCTTCATTCTTGAACAAGTAGCGCTTCACCGGGTGATTCCTTGCCTTCAAAACCGCCAAATATCTTCAAAATAAGCTTCAAGAAACGCCAAATTCGTCTGGTGGCTGAAGGGTATTTTCTAGGTTAAGGTTAAGGGTGTTTATATAGTGAAACATGGCCCAAAACCTGAAAACTATCTGGAATCTGATGGTGGCCGCCACCCGCGACCAGGTATGCCCCCATGTCGCGCGGCGTGAAGCTATCAATATGGGTGGCCGGTCTGACCGGTTCTCCTTCTGGATCATTTCCTGATGCATTTCGGCTTCTCGTTTTGGCTATTTTGACTCGTTTCGCCCTTTTTTGACTACAATCAACTCCCGGAACCTACAAAACACAATAATGTTAGTAGTATACAAATCTTAACTAAAAACGAATAAAAACTAATTAAATATTAAATAAAATATACAAGGGAAACATATATATTTAGCATTATATCAAGTATCCCCACACTTACTCTTTTTTCGTCCCTAAAAAAGTTTAATGCAGTGGAATCAGAATCGGAAAATACAGTCTTAAAAACATATAGATTAATTTAAAGTTTTTAGAATAACACAAAAACCGCGATCACTGATATTTTTGTCCACTTAAACTCATGCCTTAATCTTTACCGGGACAAATAAGATACGACAATTTATATTACTCAGTGGTTTACATAATTAAGACCCACTTATTTTCAGTTTTTACCTGACCAGACCACCTTAACTTGACTTAAACTTCAAAATTAGCAGCTTTAAAATTTTTATTGCTCTTTTTTTTTCATGAATAGTTAAGACGATCAATTGTTTATCTTAACATACCCCCGTTATCAAGCAATACCCCAAACCCATCACGATAGATGAGTATGCACGATTTCATCTGTAAGGTTTACATGAGGCATTTCCATTGTGGTCCGTTTCTTAATGGTAACGAGACGCGAGCAAGGGGACCCCACATGGCTAACAGCGTGGATGCTCAAGTCAGTAGTGTATTTTTAAATTAAGTACGTAATGATGAAAGTTTAATGACTTATGTGGCAGATAACTGCAGGTTTGCTCTTTTTTAGCTTTATTTAAATATTCACAACCCACTTAGGAGTTGTGAATACGCAGATGAATAAACTGCATACAGACTCATAATCTCCGGACCCGATGCATCCCATCAATACAAGATTTAAGGTTATGAAACCATACGCCAATGAAATGTAAAACACTAAAGCTAACAGTTTAAGATTTATATCATCGGCTACTTGGCATACTCTAACGTTAAACTTACCCAAAAATCATATGATAACATATTCAAATTTAAAACTTATAATATTTACAATATTCATACCAAAAATTGAGGCTTGAGTATGGCCCGACCTTTCATTACTTTTTTCCACGGACAAAACCTTTACCCACTAGAGATTTCCATTTACCCATTTTTATCAAATTGCCTTTTCATTCTCAAGGTTGAGCCTACCGACACATCCCAAGTTAAGTGCGGTTTCTTTTATATTATCTCATATTATTAGTAGTTTGGAAAACCAATTTCTGATAAGTATCATCATCTCTCACTTACATGCAGAAAACTATATTCAAGTGACATTTTTTTTTCAAAACTTTTTTTAATTTTTTTTATAAGTTATATTTAAACTACGACTCAAATGTCCTATCCCCACACTTAAATTTTGCATTGTCCTCAATGCAAGGATAAGGACGACTTAAAATATAAATAAAATAAAGTCGGACTACAAAAAACTAAAAACCTAAAAACAAAAATAAAATAAAAAGTAAATAAGCTAGATAATGGAAAAGACTTAGCTGGTAATATGCGCATGAAACGTGATGCCAAAGTCTTCTTCCATGAATTCCCTCCAACTACGAACGTGTTCAAACACGAACGTAAATGGCAAAAATATAACTAACCACATCTAATAATATATCTTATCAAGCTGATAGATATTATGCATTCAAAGTATTTCACCAACCCACAAATATATTAAATAATCATGAATAATTACCAACAAATAATAAATATAAAGTACACAACTCCACTGCTACATCCCCACACATGTCTTTTTCAATATACTCAACCTGGGGATCGTCTCTAGCTCAATCTTTCTTCAAACTAGCAAAACTTAAAAACACAAAAACAAAGACGAACTACAAAAACTACGTTAGTGACTCGATGACTTATACAAGACTTGGACAACTAGACCGTAAAACACAACTTAAAATACCAAACTAAGTACAAGAAATCACACCTGAATGATAACACAAGGAATAACACACGAAAAATATTTCAAAAAAAATATGGGATACGTAGGATGGTCGCGCCACGCGACCATGACTAGTCACCTGGTCGCGCTACGTGGCGTACGCTTTCTGTCTCCCATATCTTGGCCGCGCTACGTGGCCTCTCCCGCGATGCGACGAGCCATTTTTTCCAGAAAGTTTCAAATTTTGGAAGCCTAAATGCCTTAGAAAAAATTTCAAAAATTACCAAGCCTCCCTAAACCCATTTTAAATCATTTTTACATGCAAAACTTACCTGGAACTCTGTCTTCTCATAAATTACTCTCTCCATGATGGTAATGATTCCGTGAACCGACCCAATGACACAAAACAAAACTAAGAAAAACTATCGTTAGTGACTCAAAGAAAATAGAAATAAAAATAAAATAAAATATACAAACTCTACACTTGAGTTTTCACTCAAGAACCCATGCTATGCGAATCACGTGGCGGTCCGAGTGGAGCTTCCTCTACCTCAGTAAAACTCTAGTGCCCTTAAAGATACCGAATCACAATCCAACCATTCATCAATCTTGTTCTTCTTATTTCTAACTCCACGAACTCTTTCAACCTTTTACTTTTCACCACCACGTTCTCTACTACGCATCACCATTACTAGAGAACACGAAAACTCACGCTCTTCCTTCAAACTAACTCTGACTGAACGGGAATCGTCAAGACGTGGATCCATGCCCGAGATAAATGATTCTATAGAGTAAACTGGATGACATGGATCAATGAGACCGTCTTGACCACTAGGATGTCTCATGGATTTAGCCATATATGTGGCACTATCATCACCGGCTCTAAGAGTGATCTTGCCTTCAAAAACATTAATGAATTCCCTAGTAGTACGTAAAAACGGACGACCCAAAATGATTGGAACTCTCTCATCGGCCTCCATATCTAAAACAACAAAATTTGCGGGAAAAACCAATTTATCGACCTTAACAAGCAAGTTCTCCACGACACCCCTCGGATACTTAACGGAACGATCGGCTGAATACAACGTCATACGTGTAGGGGTGAGCTCTCCTAGGCCTAGCTTTTCATATATAGAATATGGCATGAGGTTTATGCTAGCTCCTAGATCTACCAATGCTTGACAAGTTGTGTCCCTTCCGAAAACACTTGGAATGGTGAAAACGCCGGGGTCATATAGTTTTTCCGGTAACTTATTAAGAACCACCGCAGAACACTCTCCATTTAGTGGAATAGTTGAAAGCTCCTCCAACTTATCCTTTCTTTTAAGAAGATCTTTAAAAAACTTGGCATATTTAGGCATGTGTTGGAGGGCTTCAATGAACGGGAGGTTAATCTTCAACTGACTAAATATATCAAGAAACTGCCTGTACTCCCTTGTATACTTTTGATTCTTAACGTGAGCGGGAAATGGGACACGAGCATGATCAATAAGCAGTGATGGTTGGACTTCAACCGACTTCTTCTTTGAACTTGTCTCTACTTGCGGCTTAATAATTGGTGTGTTACGTTGTAATTTTCCTGGAACCTCCATATCTGATTTGGGTTCCTGTAGGTGTTCCAACTCGAATTATTGCTACTGCTAAAAGCAATTGGAAACTTGTTTTGACCAGCAAGAAAATCGACCTCTTGACTCATAAATGGGCACTCCAAGGTACCATGTCCACCCTTATAAAACTCACATTTGCCAACCTTAGCCTTCACCTCTCTAGTCAAAGATTCCAGAGCAGCAACCACACTAGTGTCTAGATTAACCTAGTGCATACCTCGAGTAGATGAGGGTGTACTAGTAACGGCAGTGGAATTCCCGCGATGTGACCCTTTGGCGTATTTTGATTGAGCAAAACTTTCAAACATCTCGTTACATTAGGTGACATTATTTTTAGCTACAGATTTCCTCCCGCAGCCGTGTCGAAACGAGCTTGGGTTTCGTAGTTCAACTGTGACATTCGTGACAAAACAAGGTATACCTTATTCATTACATAGCGAGTAAACAATAAATTGGTTAATTCGTAGTGCTTAAACGAGTAACCGACCGATACTAATTATGACCCGTATATATACTGAGGGGTCATATACGAGTTATATATATATATTATAGTGGCTAACATATTGATATTTAGGCCCCAGTACGTTTAAAACCATTTAAACGAAAAATGTTTCGTTTATTGATACGCTATGAGTTTAAACGCAATCGTTAACATCAAAACGAGCATTGTAGCATTCGTTAAGCCGAAAACGATTTATAAAACACTTATATGACATGTTCTAAGCTATGCGTGAAAATATTTTGGATTTTTACAACGAGTCAGTATGTTTTTCTTATTTTACAAAAATGGGGTGAAAAACACTCGTTTTCGCGTTGTTTTTCGCACTCGAACTAGTTTTCTTGCGAAAAACCGGACCCGAACAAAATTTTGGACTGAGACCGAACCTTGGCACACAAAACGAGGCATCAATGGGCCAAAAAGAGGCACGATGGGCCCTCCCTTTTGGTCCGGCCGCCAAAGTGGACTTTTACCCCCGTTTTTGTTCTAGCTTGTTACATAAGCTTTACACATGATATTTTTGCACAAAAATTGTCAAACCAACTCACAAGCACCTGTGTTCTTCTGCTGTTACAGCAAAAACCTATAGGTAACCTTCAATTCTCATTCATTTCATACTTAATTAACATGATTTAAACATGGAAAATTAGGTATTGATTAGTATTAAATATGTTTAACCATCTAAAAACCCTAAAAATAACCTAAAATAATTTTTTTGATTTTAAACATGTTTACAAGTCAGTACCATGTGGATTTTTGGCCAAAAACACGGCTTAGAACATGAATATGTCGTTTTTACGGTTCGAAAGTTCGGTTTGAAACCAAAACCGAAACCCTAATTAACAAGGATGTTATATGGATGATTTATGCTTGGTTTGATGTTATATGATATGTAGATACACTTACTTTGAGACCCAAGACCCGGAGAGCTATTTAAACCATCGAAAACTTACCGAAAACCGACAAGGTTATACCGTATTACTCGTTTAGAGGCTGTTTAGTATTAGGATGTGACTTTCTTGTTGTTAGCTTGTGAAAATTTTCAGGGACATGAGGGATCATTTAAATGAGTCCCTGTTCAAATTTGGTAATTTTTCGATAAAAGGAGAATATTTGGCGAATTTATTACCGTTTATTGGCGTTTATTCGGGAAAAATAGGTAAACTTCATGAAAATTTATGACATTTGGTTTGGAACCCAATAAATGATATATTAAGATCACTGGTAAAGTTTGAGAACATTTGGAGATGTCTAAGTATTATTTGTGCAATTTTGTTTTAACCGAGTTTTAATAGCCGAAAAACGCGCAAAAAGGCATTTTGGCCAAAGATTTAGATTCTGGAGATTTTTCAGGGGCTATGTAATGATATTGAGATCACTTGAAAAAATTATCGGATTTTTTGGATATCGTTTGGTATAAACGGGCTATTTATTACTCAATCATAGCACATTAAATGAATTTTTATAAATAGATAATTAATCATAAAATTTCTGAAAGTATTTTTATAAAATTCTCCATATTTTAATTTATTTTTACAAAAATTTCCATAATTTATATATGAGTACATAGTTAGTTATGATTAATCAAAGATTTAAACTATAATTGTTTTAACGAAACCGGCAGTTTTGTGTTTAACGGACTGACTGGTATGTCAAAATGTCAAAAGTGGTCAAATATCATATTTTTGAATGAAATTGATAAAAACAAACTTTTTACGAGAATTCCGGACAATTCGGGTGGATTATACGTGTTTTGTATAATCAAACCCGTGTGGAAACGGAAACGAACCCTGCAATCAATCCAGATACCGAAACCTCAAGATGCTTTCATAAATCAAATCATTTTAACAATCAACATGTTTACTTAAGTTTGTGTGATCTTACCTATTCCCTAAACGCGTAAACGATCAACTTGGCTAGGCTCGGAAAACGGTGAAACTGAGCCAAATCCAGTTTTAAACATTTCATAGTATACAACGTCACAATCTAAGACTATGGTCATGTTTTGGGCCTAACAGCTATAACCAGACTAGTTATACAGCCCGATTTGGTTTAAACACTGTATTAGTATTAATAGTACGATACCGATTATAGGATACGAGTTATAATCGAGGCATAACACTTATTGACGTATATTACCTGCTCGAACTACAATAAGGTGAGTTTCACGACCCCACTTTCTAAACTGTTTTACGAATTTTTGGGGTGGAAAGCATGTTTACATATACTTATATACTTGAAAACGTGTGGTGATGTGAATTATCTAAGTACTAACACTTGAAAGTCCCCACAAACACAAGTGATTAACTTCGTGCCAGTGACGTGTGGATAGTACTATCGGTTTGACAAACCCAACTGAAGGCGCCGGTGGGGTATGCCGGATATACTTGTTTACGCAGTTGCACCTTGTCATTTATACTGATTACATTCTACTATGTGGTGTTAGACATAGTACGTACTTGGGGCAAAGTGGCTGTTAAATGCCAACGGAAGTACATGGGCAAGGGTGGCCATGCAGTGCGAGCTGTCTCGGTTTCACTTGTGGCTTAGTATAATACATCATACACATACTTATATACATACGTATTGTGAACTTTACGAACTCGTATACTGATTTTGTTCGTACTCGTGAAACTTGAAACTCACCAACTAGACGTAGTTGACCCGTTTTAACATGCTTTTCAAGTAAGCCGAAGTTGGAATGATTTGCTTACGTGCTTGGTGTTAGAAGGAAAGTTGAATAGCTGTGAATAGATGCAAATACGTACTAATGAATAAGGAACCGAGAACTGGTTATGTGTTTTTAATCTAGTTTGTAAACATAGTACCTACCAATGTAATATGATGTAAATTAGTTGTTGAATTTCTTTATAAACAATGTGGTTGATACCAGTGTTATCTGTTACATTCCCGTATTACGCTTCCGCAACTACCTAGTCGGGGTGTGACATCAACCCATTGTAAAACTTCTCAACAAGAGCCCATGGTGTGAGACCATTCTGTGTACAACGAGACAACGTATTCTAAAAGCACTCCCAGACCTGACAATACGGTTCATCCGGCTCCATGTGAAAGGAGTGGATATGATCACGAAGGTGAGCTGCTTTAGCCGGAGGGAAGTATTTCTTGATAAATGCTGAACGTAGTGCTTCCCAAGTGGTAAATGTGCCAGGTGGCTGAGTGTCAAGCCAAAGAGCTGTCTTTCCTGCAAGTGAAAAAGGGAAAGAGATGTAAGAAAGTAGCATCTCCAGTAGCACCTTGTAAATTAAAAGTTTTGAGAACACGGTAGAGTCGGTTAATGTGTATTAGTGCATCTTCGTCATCACGTCCATGAAATTGGTTAACTTGGACGAGAGAGTTCATGACGTATGACATAATTTGCCATGATTCAGATTGTTGATCTCGGGAATGATGATGGATGATTGGTTTCCGATGAAACCATCGAAAGCTTGCGCAACAAATGTTCTGTCATCGGCCATTTGGACTTCTGGTTGGCTTCTCGGACTTAGCGGTGATGAACTTTGCGGTGTAGAACCAGACTCTAACGTTTGTTTTTCTGCTGATAAACTAGCCTCGGACTTCAACGGATAAAATCAAAGATTATGCAGTGGTGGTCCTTGCGAATGAAGATGTGGCATATACCTGAAAACCGCAAAAAAGAGCCAACTGAGTAGACTTAAAAACTATAAATAAAACAAAAATAAACTAAAACTTAAATTAGACTCCTATGACTCAAACAAAATAAATAAATCAAATAGCACGTATGTAGCAATTAAGTCTAATCGAAGCTAATAACGCAATCGCCAAGAGTCCCCGGCAACGGTGCCAAAAAACTTGATTTGCTAAAGTAGTCAAATAATTTATTAACTAAAATATGCTAATCTAGACACTAAGTAATACTCTAGACTCTTAACTACTAACCGGCAAGGCAACCGATTGACTCTAGTATAGCTAAGTAAGTCCGGATATCGAACCCACGATACTCTTTAAATTACATAACTAGCAAATTAGACTCGACTTAGTGACACGACTATTTATTAATATTATTTAAAGGGGGGGTTTTAAACTATATTATATTAAACTAATAAAATAAACTAAATAATAAAAGACAATTAATAAAACACAAGACAAACAAGTTTGACTGATTCAGATGATAATGAAAAACCGGGCTAGAATCCCCAAAGTTTTAGTTATCAAACAGTTGGAAAATAATAGTTATGGAACTGGGATCGTAAAATAGACACTTAAAAGAAAACCCGAACATGACCCCTAACCCTTCTCAAGAAGACAACTATGGATTTCTAATAAGTTTTAACACACACCAGTTTATAAATTAAACCCCTTTACGGTTATCTAATTAATTTATGAAAGAGTACATTTACAATGAAATTCTACCTTACAACGCGAAAATCAAAGGTAATTTAATAAACTCAATTGACTCGCTAGACAAGGTTAATTAATCAAACCTAGGAGGACTTCTTACGAAGAACTAAATCTAACAATCTTAATCAACAAGGATCTAACAATAACCTATCCACTTACAGCTTTCTACGTTAGCAGCACACTTTTATTCGTTTGACTAATAATAGTATTCCTATGGTTTTATTGCAAATCAACCACAAACTAGTCAAGAACACACAGTAAATAACCTAACAAAATCTTATTATATAACAAACAATCACCAAGGATAATGTGGAATAATAAAACTATAACAACCAAAACCAAGTGCACATACGCATCAATCAAGTAAAATCAAATAGTTTACTGAATCATAAAACCATAACGAAAAGAAACAATCCAACTAAAATCAAAACATCAACGATGGTTCATCATAATCCTAGGAAGTCTATAATGTTTATCCTAGCATCTTAAAATCAAACTAAACAATGATAAAAGAAATCATAGTGAAAAACAGTAGAATCGAAAGATTAAAGGCGATAAAACCTGTAGTCTTCGTTCTTGAACAAGTAGCGCTTCACCGGGTGATTCCTTGCCTTCAAAATCGCCAAATATCTCCAAAATAAGCTTCAAGAAATTCCAAATTCGTCTGGTGGCCGAAGGGTATTTTCTAGGTTAAGGTTAAGGGTGTTTATATAGTGAAACATGGCCCAAAACCTGACAAATACGAGAAAACTATCTGGAATCTGATGGTGGCCGCCACCCGCTACCAGGCAGGACCCCTGTCGCGTGGCGCGGCGCTATCAATATGGGGGTCCGGTCTGACCGGCCGGTCCGACCGGTTCTACTTCCGGTTCATTTCCTGATGCGTTCCGGCTTCTCGTTTTGGCTATTTTGACTCGTTTTCGCCCTTTTTTTACCACAATCAACTTTTGGAACCTAGAAAACACAATAATGTTAGTAGTATACAAATCTTAACTAAAAAATAATAAAAACTTAATAAATATTAAATAAAATATACAAGGGAAACATATATATTTAGCATTATATCACTTGGTCTTTACTACGTACGATCGGTACACTTGTCGGTTGTGTGAGGTTTTGTTAGGTTAATCCGTTTTAATTTAAAGCTTAGTTGCGAGTCATTATTTTCATAGTTACATGTTCTCACATCAAGTTTTTGGAGCCATTGTCGGGGACACTGTTTGAGGCGATTAGAGAACGACTCGAGTTAGGGACTTGCCGATTGTATTTCGTGTTTATATTTAGATTAGATTAGTTATTTTAATTAGTTTAGTATTAGTTTAGTGTAGTTTAAGTTTAGTTTTATTTTTATTATTATTATTATTATTATTATTATTCTTAATTATTTATCTATTTTTATCCGGTGCCCGTGACCCTTTTCTTTTGAGTGTTCTTTATATCGAAGATGTTCAGACTACAAGTTGGAGAACCATGGTACAAAGTCTGTGGCGGAAACCACAGGGTACATAATGCTTATGAGAGAAAGAAGATAGAAATCGAGGCACAAAAATCTCATTGGGAATCACTTTGTGTATAAAGACTTGTCGGGAAATATATTAGAGTCAACCCCAGAATTGGAGGCAATAATGGATGAAGTGTGGTTTTCTATTGAGAATGATTCATTATATGTTCCATGTCCACCTCTGATTCAAACACTTATTGAATCCCTAAGTGAGATTGAGGATACTAGAATGGAGGAGCAAATAGAGATGGAGTATGCTCCCTCTTGGGATGACGAGTTCATGGGTGAGTTTGGTGAAGAGTTGATGGATTTTACCACTATGGATGAAGGAGAGTGTGACCCACTTGGTAATTTAAAGTTGCTTAAAGATCTATTCTATAACGAGCCAAGTGTGGGGATCAAAAAAGAGCCTTGTGAGGAGAGCCATGAAGTAGTAGGTGATTTAGTCCTTCCGACATTACACCTCAATTGTGAAAAACCAAAACATGAACCGTACTCAATCTCCATCCGGGATGTGTTGAGGTTTAAAAATTTGGCTAAAAGAATAATGAGGATATCTGGGCTCATGGATCATAGTCTGGTGAAAAGTTTGTCTTCCTTGCCTCACTTCACTGAATCATTTTCGGGGGAATTCAAGAATTTATGTATCGAGCAGAATTAGATTTTTGGGCCTACATGAGTTCTACACTTATTTTCTTCCCAAATAATTGTAAAAAGTGAATGTTGAGGATTATTGGTGGGAAGAGGATAAATGAGAAGTCTCCTGATTGAGGATTTAGGAGCGAGTCCGACTGAAAATTCTTATGTAAACTTAGTGTTGCATGGGAGGCAACTCGGTAATATGTTTCATTTTATATTTTTTTATTTTGCCTTTTATTTTAATGTTATTTAGTGTGTTTCTTCTCTTGTTTGCAGGTTGTTCTAGGAGTGGTTGATGACGGTTGATGAGCTAGAGTTTGAAGTAAGCGTGGGGATGTCAACTGCTTCATGATTTGCTGTGAAATTTCATAATTGTTGATTGGTTTAGAGCCGCGTTCGTTCGTGAGTGACAACTTGGTAGAGAGCACTTGAGTTTGAGGTTTGCGTTTGAATTGGAGGGCACAGAACATGAATTAGGACACACAACCACTGCTATTTACCAGGGGAGTATGTTCCATTTTCCTTTCTTTATTTTATTTTTGTCTTTTTCCTTTCTTACATTGAGGACAATGTGAAATAAAGTGTGGGGATGGGGAATTGACCTTCTAAATATAATAAAAAAAATAGAAAAATTGTTCAAAAATCCAAAATGATTTTAAAACTTTTTTATCCCTTATTTTCAAATTTTTGCATTAAAGGGGAAATGATATTATTAACGAGTGTTTTGACAATCTCTTACTGTTTTCTTAATAAATATATATAATAAATTAAAATAGTAGTGTATCTAATTTAGGATGTGTCGGTAGGCCCAACTAATCCTGAAAAGTTTCCCTTTAGTATTTTTAGTTGTACCTTAACATATTTATAAACTTTGTGGGTTCTCATCTTGGGGGGGTGAAGCTAAAATTCAATAGGATATAGGGAGGATTACAGTAATTTCTTTACTTTGATGTAGTCAGAATTGGGTGCACTTAAAATCTAGCACATCACTCGTTTTATGAAAATAAAAAAGAAGAGAAAGTACAAATAAAATATTCAAAAAAGCATACAAAAATAGCAAAAGAGGCTAAAGTTGTCCATGCTAGACAGGGCTGAGAGTTTACGCATTGCCAAAGGGATAGTGACTCTAAGATTATCACTATTGGGGCTCGAAGTTCTTAATATATAAATAAAATTTTAGGTTTATATAGGACAAAGTCCAGTAATATCAAGGATCAGATCGTATGACCATAACATGACCAATCATTCATAATTCCATCTGGTGCACTTTCTTCTTACCATTAAAGAGTCATTTACTTATGGTGATTTGTTGGACTATTTTGCATCGACTCTAGCCTGGCTAGCTCTCTATGTTTAAGATACGGTTAAGATTAGCTAACATTATTGAGTGAGGGTTCCATAGGTTTATTAATGATTACTTTAAACTTAATGCTAAATACGATTAGAGGCTCGATGGGTTGGTGGTTGGGTTTAAAGTGGATCAATATATCGGCAATCGGGGTTAATACGTCAATTTGTTTCTGATGCTTTAATTAAATAGAATAATAAATAAACCGAAAGTTGTTATTTTCTTCTTGGGTATGATCCTGTGTAGTTTACTTTTCAGAGACAAAAAATGTTCAAGTATGGGGATATTTGATGTTTTGCAAATCACATAGCGCTTTATCCCGTTTTTTATGTTTGTTTTATGCTTAAACGTTAACAAAGATCGATTGTTTCTTGCATGGAATTACATGTTTTTGATTATTGTAGGTCCCGTGGTTTAAGAGCATGGAAAAACAAGTCATAAGAAGAGAAAATGAGGCTTACTGAAGATCAAATCTAAAGCCGTTGAACGTGTACGAAGTTAAACGAGTCGAAAATCGAAAAATCGGACCAAAAGGGCCTGCCTGCGCCACGTGACCAATGGAGTTTTTCAAGGACACGTAGCGCGGCGTGGTGGCTGTCTCATGATGCCCATAAATCACATAGCCCGTCTATTTTGTCTTATTAGGCCTTGTGGGCTTGTTTTAACCTATTTTATACTAGGAATGAGGTGTTTAAACATTTATATAAAGGGTTATTAACCCTACAAACAAAATAACCATCATTCCAACCATCTCACACCTGTTCCAGACGAATTTACGAAGGGGAGAAGCAGCCGGTCTGTTATTTTATTAACCAGTTTGTTATTTTGGTTGTTTTAACGTTTTTAAGTTCGGTTTTGTGTTTTAAACATTGAAACAAGTTCTAATCAGTTCGTAATGGATACTTTGAGCTTAATTATTATTAGTATCTGTTTTTCATTCATTATGGTTGGCTAAACTTGTTTGAATCGCCTAGGTTTGATGTTTAACGGTTGATTTATTAGTTTTCGAGTGCTAATCTTGTGTTTTATTGTTTAGTTATTGTAAATTTCATAATTTGAGATACTATTCCATGAACCTTGTTGCCATTAGATGTATTTTAGTTTGAATGAGCCTTGGGTAGTTGATTATAGCATGAATTAGTTTTGTGTAGTCGTTTATTGCTAGTTCGGTTAATACTGAGTGTGTTGATTGATTGTGGTAGACATGTTCCATTAGGGTTTGTGTTTCTTGAATAATTTAGATCAGTAGGATTATCCTCTTTGAGTTAGACCAAGACCTTAGGGGTTAGTTTGTCTCTCTGCTTTAGTTGATTAGTTACCCGTTGCGAGACCACGTGCGGTTTTCTAGCTTTCGACTAGAATAATTTGTAAGTTAAGTTATTTTGTCCTTATTAGTGAATTACCCCTCTTACTAGGTTTGTAATTAGCTCGAGCTTTAGTGAGAATTGTGATTTTGACACGGACCAAGTAATAAATCACTAGGGTACGTAAATTAACAACCGTGAATTAAAAGCTAAATAGACGTTGTAGGGTTTTCTGGTAAAACTAACCGTGGGGACTCACTTGCCTTGATTCTATCTATCTTAGTGCATCTTTAAAAGCCTGTTTCAAACACTTGTTAGCACTTGAGCCATCCTATATCTGTTAATTCATCTTACCTAGGTGATTCGTTTTCTTATTATCGTTAAATCCTGTTAAGTTTCCAGTTAGTTTCGTTAAGTAAGTTAAGTTAAGTTAATTAGTCAAATTAGTTTAAAATAAATAAAAACAATAAAATCAATAAAAATATTATTCTTAGGTAAGTCTTATTTAGGGTTTAGTAACAAAATCGTTTTCACGTGTCTTTGTGTTCGATACTCAGACTTCCTTGGTCTTTATTACGTACGATCGGTACACTTGCAAGTTGTGTGAAGTTTTGTTAAGTTTATCCGTTTTAATTTAAAGCTTATTTGCGAGTCATTATTTTCATAGTTACGTTTTCTCACATCAGCATCTGCCAATAATAAATTGATTCGTCGTTTACATGAACATGAAAATTTCATAATTATAAAAGTTGCATAAATTAAACAGGATATCGAACTTCAAATTAAGTTATTGTGTTATCAAAGGGTGGAGCTAATCGCTTTCGGCCAGCGTGATTTCTTTGTTGGCTTGGGTGTTTCTAATCAGGGCCATTTTACGGTGGCTTCCTGGATAACCATAAAATTCTATTTCATTATTAAAACAAATTTGAAAATTTTAACACAAAAGTAACTTAATTAAAATCATGATTACATCATCGAGCATGTAATTTCATATCATGGAACATTGATTTTATTTTTGAAAAACCCAAAAATTTTTCTTGGATCTTATTGACCTTAATGCTAATGGGTTTGTAGGTATGGAAAATCAAGCAAACATCGGTTCCATTATCACAGTCTAAACAGAATCAAAGACCGCATGGTAGCAACACTACCTTTGCCATCCGATTTTGCAACGATGACACATCCCATAAAATTGTAAGCGGCAAGAGGGGCTGAAACTCAATTCAACTTATTCTTTAAAGATTTCTTTCTTAATCGCATCCAAGTCAGACACTCGGTTAGCATAACGCTTGCACCATTCTTTGTATCGTGCAAGTTTTGTTTCCACAACTTCTCTCTTCTCTGCTTCTTGATATGTGACTCTCTACCACATATTTAGTTGATTCCTCTTCTGCATGAACATGAAATTCCTTAATTATAAAATTTACAGAAATCTAAATCGGATATAGAACTTTAAATAAATCTAATTTACAGAAGAAAAAAAAAACTAAATCGGATATAGAACTTCAAATAAAGCTATTGTGTTACCATAGGGTGGAGCAGTGGAGCTGATCGCTTTCGACCAGGATGAGATCCTTTTTTGGATTGGGTGTTTCTGATCGGGGGCATTTTTACGGTGTCTTTGTAAAGCTACAAGTAGAATAATTTAGACAATCAACGAACATGTGGTGATTACTAACAGGAAAAGAGGTGCGTCCTTTGTCACTTGATGGACTTATGTGCATTAAAATCAATTTCATTCGGGGGTTTTATAACCAGTTGGATGACATATATTTATTACTCGTATTATGTGAAGATTGTCACCCGAACATAAATGCTCTCTTAAGAAACGTATATGTTTTCAGCCAAACAAAGAATGTTTAAAAAGGTAAAAGAAATTAATGATATTTTTGTAATTAATAGTGAACACGCCCGTAAATCAGGTTCCATTCAAAATAACAAGTTTTATTTCTTTATTTTATTTAATATGTATTGAAATTATTCAAATAACTTGTAATATATTTGATAAAAATTAATTATTTTCATGATTTAGTATAAATTTAAATAACTAGAGTATAGATATTAATTAATACATAATTACTAAAGAAAAATAAAATGTATAGTTGTGGCGTAGTGGTAGGAAGGGTTGGGTTCTTCAGTGGATATCCAAGCTCGATTCCTACTTTTGTCATTTTAGGTGGATATTGACAACGAAAAATTTGAGCTAGGTCTTGCGATGTTGTCAGTTCGGATCACGAGTCCCCTGGTTTTCGTCTCACCGTGTGTTACGCCAGAGAGGTTCTGCACTTCTGGCGGAATGACTGTCATGTGTGTAACAACTCGGTTTTCCAAAATAATATTTTTATTCATTGGCCCGACTCGTTTTACGTTCGGAAAATTTTATCGATAAACGCCTCACGTTATTCAAGTTAATATTATTTTATTAATATAAATATAACTACTTTGATTTATATGCAAATTTAACCCAAACTTAAACTTCTAACCTTCACTACTTCCACCCCAAACCTTAGGGTCTAGTGAAAGTTTATATTATAACCCATTTGCAAAATCTGGATTATTCATTTACCCATATTCATATCTAATTGGGTTTTTTGGTACCCGAATCTAAAGATCACTAAATTGGTTAACGAATCCTTGTGTAATTTATGATTTGATCTTGTAATCGTTAATACTTACCAAATGCGGCTAACCGACACCCTAATTATGGTTATTCGATTTTTCTTTGATCCGTTTTTCCTTAATAACATAACCGACAACCCAATAAGCTTGTTATACGCGAAAGACATCATATTATTTCAATTAAATTGACAGATTTCTTCCTCAAACCCTATGCGACGATAACCCCTTATTTAATTTGATTAAATAGGTGCTTAACTGTTCGTTCTTTCACTCCTATCACCGGCCACTGTCGAGGTCTCTTCACCCATCTCCGTTCATCCTACAAGGTAATTGAATACATGGTTTGATTCGCGTTGACGGCTTGATCAAAAGCCCTAAGTTTGTTTGGATTAATTTTACACAGATTTATCAATTGAAATATTAGGGTTTATGTAATCAGTTTTGGGTTGAACTGCCAGTTATTTATATTTCATCGTTCTCATCTATTAAGCAATAGTTCATCTGGCTCAGCTGGTAATTACATGGGTGTTGTGGGGCCGAGGTCGCAGGTTCGACCCCCTGCGCCCGTTTGTTTTTGGAAACTTTTACTATTATCATTTATAAGCAATTTAATAAATATATTAATATCAATAATAATTAATTAAAACCATTTTAATAAAAACCGGTTTGTAATACTCGTTTAACTCTTGTTTTCGTTCTCATATATACATAAAGGCTTATACACGGACATGTGAATATAAACAAAGTATATTATAATTTAAAGACTAATGTTGTAATCAAGTAAACTATATATATAAAGATATTTATAAAACTAAAAGTAATATTTTTAAGATGTGTTTTACCTATATAAGCCAAACTAGTAATTCTATAATAGATTATAAGTATATGTTAAAGGGATATAATTTTATATAATAAATCCTTATATATATAATATTATATTATTATTAACTTAATATTGTTGGTCAAATTGTCGTAATAAATCTTGTACTTAGTTATCCATTTGCTCTCGTTTCTCATTAGGCTTTAACGTTCGCGTGTGACTTTTTCCGCCTTCTCGTTTTCTTAAACATCCTTTGTTCGTCTATCAAGGTGAGTATCACATTCTCCTATTTTACTTGTTTTCTCACGTTTTGGGGACATATGCGTAAATATATTTCTCATTATATACTTATACTTAAAACTGCAACTTTGTCTTATGTGTTAACTTATACCTTACTTGTTTATGTGCTTATTTGCTTTGTATGCTTTCGCATTCGGAGAGGTCCAACATAATCTCAGTCTAGTATGATCATACGCCAGTCGTTATAGCCTTGTGCTTCTCGACATCTCAGTTATACTTTCTCATTTGGTTAATTTGTTATTCTCATATTGCTTGTTGCAGCTACATATTTTTGTTATATATACTATATGTACAACTAAACTGGTGTGTTGCTCACTCAACCTTGTGTTGACAAACTATATTATTTTCAACGCATATGCAGGTTATCGTGTGACGTGATATTCAAGATTGTTTGAAGCAACTTAGGATGCATGTTAGAGAAAAGATACAAGAAATTAACTTTGGATGTTTAATGTAATTGTTTATTTATAAATCTGATGTACATGAATATTTGTTTGAAATTATTAAATAGATATTAAAACTTTTAATGTTGCATGATACTAACCTTGAGAGCTGTGATAATCAGTTCACGCCCCTGCATTTCCGCCGTAGGTTGGGGTGTGACAAAGTGGCAGCCGACGGTATGGTTTCCCGGGGGAACGCCCAAGGCAAAACTCTGAAGCCAACGTGGGCCCGATTATGACAACATAATCTGACCAAAGTGGGGCATCGGAGCTCTCCAAATTTGAGAAGTGCGGTAGCCTAAATACAAGAAAGTCGCGGTTCTAAAAAAAATAAATAAAAGTTAGAAAATATATATAGTTTTATGAATAGGAAAAAAATTATTACATAATAAATCCCCGCTAGTAAGAAAAATTATTTTATTATGCTTTTAACTATAATGTGTAACCTAAAAATCATTATTATTATCATCTATATCTATATCTATCTATCTATCTATCTATCAATCATCTATCTATCTATACTAATAAACAAAAATAATGAAGATGATGTGTCATAACCACATTCAATCTTAACTTTAATTTTTCTCATATTTTCTAATCTTCAATCTCCTTAAACCATGTTATCCACGAGTCATGTGTTTAATTGATATGACCCGTTAGTTGTAACTCATATGAAGAAAAAGTATTTAATGTAATTTAAATCACAGTAACTTTTACTAACTTTTTACATCTAATTTTACCATTGGATATAGAAAGTATGGCATGATTTTCAAAAAAAACATATAAACTATTGAAATAATACGCTTAAAATCAAACAGTGAATTATTAAATTAGTTGAATAATAATTTACAAACCATTATCGCATAATAATTAGTGTCCTATGTTTATATTAGATATTAAATTATGTGTACTTCAAATTTCGTTGAATAAATTCATTATTTATAATCTTACAATTTGTAAAACACTATTTAACTTACATTCGTATTGATCATATAAAACATCTTTATATGTTTACGTACCGGTATTTGATTTTATGTCATCTTAAAACATTATTTCAATCTTAAGAAAATGAAATTTAAATATGTAGCATTTGAAGTGTGCGTGATAATATTAAAATTAATCTATAAGTTCAAAAGAAAATCCATAAATTACGCACGATTAAATACCTAAATTTTGGTCATTCGACAAATCTCGTGTAAGCACGGGTTCAAAAGCTAGTATGTATAATATATATAAGCGAAACCTCTAAAATATTGGGTTTCACGCTCTGGTCGCCCCCACCCTCTATAAAGCCATTAGATTGCCTGATTTTTAAATGTTGAGCTCTCATTGATTTAAACCGGTTTTGACCCCAATAACCCTAAAGGTCATAACATCTCTCTCCCCGTCCTTTGATTTTGTAAACCCTTCTTTTATCTCTTTCTCTGTTTTCTGTTCTCTTTATCTACACAATTGTAAGCCTCACAAAACTGATTATGCCAGACTTATCTTAACGTTTCATCAAATCGTATAAAGCAAAGGTTTATTACCAATCTTCTCATTCACTCATCTTTCTAAACCTTTAAATCTGCCAGCCTCCTTCATCGTTCATTCCTAGGTCTTCACATGCCATCCTCGTTGATATAGAAGGCTACTCATTTGGCGTGTCTTCTTCGTCGTCCATTTTAATGGTCTAAGTTGGTTGTATTATATAAACAACACCATAATGTGGGACGGGCACTCCTCTTGAACAAAATTGAACCCACACCACTAACCAATCAAAACGTGTCACCTCACTCATCATCATCATCATCGTACTCAGTATATCCCACAAATAGCAATGCTATGGTAGGGTCTGAGGAGGGTAAGATGTAGACAGCCTTACCTCTATCCCATAGGGATAGAGAGGCTGCTTCCGATGAGACCCCCGGCTCAAAAACACAATAATATGACTAACATTTGTATTGCGCTATATGACTAAAGATTTGTATTGCTTTTGCTTGTCAACTAAGATACAAATATTTATCTTCTTGTTTACATGAACCTTTTGTCTCTCATGGCATTTTCAACCTTTTAATGTGATATTTCGTTCTTGTTTTATGATTTTTAATTTCTGATTTATAAGGCTACAAGTTAAGGTGATGACATCTGTATCTTTATGCTCAAAGAACAATCCAATACAATATGTTTAATTATACATGACATATGTTTCTTTATGCTAAAGAACAATCCAATACAATATGTTTAATTATACGGATCGGTCATAGGATATGAAACCTATTATTTAGTGGACAGCTACTGCGAATTTAGCACCCAATTCCACATTCTTACATAGGCTAGCTATTTGTCTATGCACTCAAAACTTACAACTAAATTAAACATGTTGACTCCAACCACATATGCAATTGTGCTAGGCTGTTAGCATTACTGTGTTGAATATCTTCTTTCTATTCTCTACTAGAATTTTCTAACATCTCACCAACTTCCGGAGTTGTAGATTGGCAATAATTATCTGTTTATGAAAATAGTTAAGCCTTCATTCAAATCATTAGAATTTAAAAAAAAAATAGTTTCTTTTTAACAGCCAACGAATATTAAAAGATTGTGATCAACATGAAGCTGATACAGCAAAAGTTACATAACATGTAAAAAAAACTTCACACCAAAATAAAACAAAAGTTCACCCACAGAAGAACGAAACATGGCACGAATCCCCTGATCCACCCAAATATCATACCCATATTCTCCACATGTTCTACATGTACATGATCCAGGGCCGTTTTGAGGCATGGCAGGGTAGTCGACGGCCACAGGCCCGACACCCCGTTAGGCCCGAATTTTTAAAAAAAAAATATATATGTACTTTTATAAATAGCATGTTTATAATCAATGTTTCAATACAATTACATAATCACTAGCTTGGTCTAATGGTAAAGGGGTATGACATCTAACCAAAGGGTTGTGTGTTCTATTCTTATTTGAGACAATTTTAAGTTTATTTATATACAAAATTTTTTACACAATTTAAATCATAATCAAGTAAGCTCATTTATAATTAAATTGTTTAAACCCAACAAAATGTTTCTTTTACTTAAGGCCCAAAAAAATTTCGCCTATGACCTAAATTTTTTTTCGACTTCGGCCCGGACATGATCTACGTACTTGTAAGCCTTTAAAAAAGGCATGTTTGGTGTTTAATGGAGAACATGAAAATTGATCAAAAAAGTCTCTTTACAATTATTGTTCTTTTATTTTAGAAGGAGAATAGCCAATCTCGAACTTGGCTCTATCATTTGGTGCTTTCGTTGAGAGCTATAAGACCAACCGGCTACAAGGTCGTGATAAAACCCACTTCGCGCATGATTATACAATTGTGATCGGAAATCCCATTGATAGGAATCTTCTTGCATGAGGGATGGATGAGTACGAGAATGAAAGCACCAAATGATAGTAACAGATTCAAGAGGGTTAATCTTCCAAGATAGTTAATCCGTTGGGTGGATCAAGCTCCAAAGAAATAAGAAAAAGAACACATTTTACTTCATAATTTTCTGCTTCTTCGTTCATAAATGAAAGGACTTTCTATAGGCTACAAACCAATGAAACTAACTAGACCCACTAGTCCACTAACATGACCCGTTACCTAAAAGTTGTAAACTAACTTAATACAAAAAATTGGAAAACAATAAAACATGCATGAAACGTGGGTGAGTTGCATGTTTCTTGAGGGGAACATGGGTACGTATCAAAACACCTTCCCACCAAATCAGACTCAAATCATAACAACTGTGATCTGCACCAGGTGTCCCCGTCTAATTCCTTCCATTTCCATCTATTTCTAACCCTATTGAACAAAAGAAACCGGGTATCGTCAAGTAGCTCCTCCAATGTCTTCCTCTCTTTGTTGAAAACCAAGTCGATCTGTACATCTCCTTCTCGCCACTAACATAGCCCCTTCATTTACGGACTCATATACGTCTAAAATAGTGCTTCCACCAATTAGATAACAAAGCAAGGTTCATATTTCTTAGTTTCTCCACTCCTAGATCCCCTTCACTTTTCAGACTAGTCACCTTATTCCAAGACACCCAACGATGATTTTTTCTTGATTGATCATCAAGAAAAACTTAATTTCTCCCGTCTAGAGGCAAAAGCCCAACTGTCGCAAAACCGAGTCAATAAAACACCAATTGATCGAGTCAAATGCTTTCTCGAAATCTACCTTGAAAAACTTTTTTTTAGCCGTGTCCTTGTCCATCCACGAGATAACTTCATCTACTTATGCTAGTACCTGTCATGTAAATGTAAGCAGTTTGTTCTTTGCAGCAACTATTTTAGAAAGAGTTTTGACATACGCCCTACCAATGCTATGGGACGGAAGTCTTTGTGCACCAAAGGTCTCTAATTTTCAGGATTAGAGTGATAAAAGACGCATTGCATCCTTTATTAAAAAAAACAATATTTTAAAATTCCTTGACAAATGCAAAACTGTCATTTTTCAAAATGTATCAACACTTTTAAAAGAAAGAAAAAGTGATACAGTAATTCAGGTTTTAGTACATCTTAACATAAAATCTTTCACTATATGTTTTCAACTTATGAAACGCTTTAAGGTACGGTACATGTGTTTTCAAAATAACTAGAAAAATGATTTTACTAACAAGTTACCCTATTTATTAAACCTGAATTGTTACCACCTATAAAACCAGACCTAAAATATATTAACTTCAAAGACCTGTTAGTGTTTTATTAAGTTAAAATTTCCTTTATATATAATAGAAGTATTTATTATGTAAACCTTGGAAACAGTATGCCATACCTTTACTAAGAAGCAGCCATGTCAAGCTGTGAAATATAAAAGTCTGTTTCATTTAATAAATTTTGTAGCATAAAAACTAGTCAAATGATGTATGCAATTTAGTTTTGAACACATAAATCCTCAGATTGAAGGATGCAAGAAATATAAATTTTAGGCTCAGATATGCTCTAATCAGAATTTCCCGTTTTAAATCCGCCATGGCTGCAATCACAGTTGCATGTGTCAAATGCATACAGACAGAATTGCCCAGCCAAGATACGGATCAGATCAACAAATTCCGATTTTGCTCACATAATTTCCCTCGTCACAGCCTTTTTAAACAGAACAACAGCAACAGCATCAACCACAATATCATAAGCAGCATCATCATCATCATCACTATAAAGAAGAGAGTTGTGTAACCATGTAACAAAATCATAGGCTCGTATTCAATCAAATGGCAAGAGATTGGCAACAATACTTAATAAACCTATATCTCTCGCCGAAGCCTCATTCCTCTGAGCAAATTCACAAACATCAATTGCGTTTTTAGCATATTCAAATTAGGTTTTGTTCTTGCAACTATCATATGTAGAATAATGAAAACCCCGTAAGGTGTAATGTATTATTGACCAACTATATATGGATATACAATTAGATAAATACAAAGAAACATAATCAAATACAATCTCCTAATTATGATAGCACTATTATACTAAAACTCTAATAATATATTCTTCTACAATATTCTCTAACATCATATTCATCAATTTTATCAAAATCAAACGAAAATATGAGGAAAAACAAAAGAAATGAAGAGGCTCAGATGTGTTAATAATAATAATCAAAACAAAGAGGAACAAACCGCCATGGCTGCAAACATCAGGGCCGCTTCAATCATGAAACCTCCGGAAATTACCCCGCCAAGATAAGGTAAGTCTCAACCTTCGTTCGATCCACTCAGACAACCACAAATTCATCATCATCGCCTGTAATCAGAACTTGTTGTCGAAATCCGCCACGGCTGCAATCATAGTTGCATATGTATAACAAGAACAAATGTATACCGACGAATTGCCCGGCCAAGATACGAATCAGATGAGTAAATTCCGATTTTGCTCAAATAATTTCCATCAGTGCCTTTTTAAACAGAACAATATCATTATCATTATCATCCCCATAAAGAAGAGTGTTAGTTGTTTAATCATTTTACGAAATCATTGGCTCATATTCAATCAGATGGGCAACTCTCCTCTGATATATAATAAACCTACATCTCTCGCCAGAGCCTCATTCCATATTGATCGATTTTATCAAAACAATCAAACAAAAATATGAAGAAAAACTAGAGACATTGAGAAGATCAGATCTGTAAATAATAATAATAATAATAATAATAATAATAATAATATCTTTAGCAGATGAGTGTTTGGTTATGAGTATGCTGCTGCTGCTGCTGCCGCCTCTACGGACAACAAGGTCCACCAGGTATCAATTCCCGGACAAAAGAAACACAGGGTGGGTGTTTAATCGAAGGAAGATACATACAGAGGGGGCAACACCCCAACCTTATTGCTATGTTCTTACGGGGAGAAGAAGGAACTGGAATTATGACAGGAAAGAAAGTCAGGGTAAAGAAAATATGTGATTTTATTCCCGAGGAGTTTAATGAAAAAGAAAAGAAAGAAAGAGAAATTAAATATTTTAGGTGTTCCCGATTTAAGACGGAAAGAAAAGAAATATACATTTTCCTATTATACCATTTAAGTAAACCATTGCATGAAGTTAGATATAAGGGTAATTTAGGAATTGATAAAAGTTATAATTAGACATAAATATTTTCTCTTCTAATCTCTCTAATTTGGGAGGATGATGATGTGCTTAAAGTTTTAGTCTTTTCCTTCTTTTCGCCTCTCCTACTTTTCTTAAAAAATCTCTAGAACGTGATTTATTTATATTTTTCCTTTTTTCCTTTCCCTCCACTCGTTAAATGAGACTCGATAACATAGTGTAATTATTCAGGTATCGGACCGCTGCTTTTATTATTTTCATATTAGATACATGACTGAATTGTGCCTTTTTAATTACAATTTCAGTTTTCACCCTTCAACTTTTCTTTTCTTAACCAAGGTGGGATGCTAGTTTTTACATTTATAACGCTTTCATCATTCGGCTCATGGTTTCAAACATCAAATTAGTCATGTTGAACAAACCCATAAAGATGATGATACTCGTCCATTTGAAAATTATTACGCAAAGCAAATTACCAATGAGGGTATCGAGGGAGGACATGGATGACAATGCACTGATGAAGATTTGACTGAAAGTTATGGATAGAAAGCAAACATTTAATGCATGGAGTCGTTTGAGATAAATCATATTTTATTTATACAAAAAATGCTTAAAGTTAAACCGTTTCCAGAATCATTTAGTTTTAATTTAATTAGATTTTTAAAATCAAACAATTTAAACTATATAAAATTAGATAAACACCAATTCTTTTCTCTTACTTTGGGATGACAGAATTGTAACTTTAAACAATCAGATTTGTGATTTTCTTCCTCGTTACCAACTCTGCAATGTTGATGGACTTTGTCATAACCGCAACAAGAACGAGCCCTTCCCTGCCCAAACGCTTCTCAAAGCATTGAAGAATCATTTTCCCAAGCCTAGGCTTGATTCCCAGCTTCACCAACAACCGACCATGTTTGCTTAATTTGTTCTAAGTTTTTTTTACTTTATTAATATTTGGAACAAAAGGTTGTGAAGATGTATTATACTCGTCATTTATATATATCATTTTAAATTTTAAAATAAATTGTTTCTAGTAAAGTAAGATAAATTGAAAATGTCAAAGCGTAAACATTCCTACAAAACCAATGATGGTTTAGTCTGCATGCATAAAAATTTCTACATGGGACGTAACTCATTTTGTCTGCTCGTTTTACCACTTATAGACTTATAGTCTCTTTCTTGAAAATAAATTGTGTTTTCTTTTGCTTTTAAATGACTCATTTAACAAGTATAGTTCCCTTTAAGTTAAATCTTATGTGAAAAACTTCCGTAATCTATTGAAATACAGCCTCCAAACTTTTTTTATGGTGACTAGATGTTACATTTGGATACTTAAGCATATAGAAAAATAGACAGGAATAGATTGATAAACGAGTCAATATATGAGATTTTGGACATGCACTTAAGTTGTGCTCCATGTAACATATTCAAAGTTCAATTTTTCCTCCAAATTTTGCATTATGATAAAGGCAAAGCATCCAACGTTTATTATTAACATTTATTACTAGGATTAAATTGAATGGTTTGATGGTGATGTTTAAAGTTTTGTTAGAATCAAACAGAAAAAAAAATCAACAAAATCACTAAAGGATTTCTAATACGTTTATTACTTATATTTACAACCTTTAGAGAAAAATACATATGATGTGGCTCAAATGGTAAAAGACTTCATGTTAGCCCACGAACAAAATTATTCGGGTTATACAAATGACATGATTTTTGAGTTTGTGTCATATTGGGTTGACAGGTTCGTACGCTTGATTGCTTGACATGAGTTCAAGTTCGTGTCATATCGGATTCATATACCTGAGATGAGTTCATTTTCTTGTCGTGTTCGGGTTCATGTCCAACCCAAAACAAGAAGCTAAAACACCTTTAAAACTTTAACCATCAATGACATCTGTCCATTGCTTCTTTCCCACTGATGTCATCGCTGGCATGCACCTCGCACGTCTCCTTACTTATCAAAATGCCCATATCCCATATTTTATTATGATGTGTCTTTTTCTTCCACACCATCATCGATGCTTCCTAGGGATGAGCAAAATCGAGACTGGTACCGATTGGTACCGGTACCGAATCGGTACCAAAGTTTTAAATTTTGAGATCGGTACGGTACCGGTACCGGTACGGTACTGGTACCGGTATTTCCCGATTTTTTACTTCCGGTACCGGTATAATCCCAGTACCATCCCGGTACCGAAACGAATATTTCGGTACCGGGACCGGTACCAAGAATTAGGAATTTTTGGGATCGAGATTTTCGGGATCGGGACCGGTCGGTACCGGTCCGGTACCATGCTCATCCCTAATGCTTCCCCTCTTCCATCTTTAGTCTTTTTATCTTATGTCTAGAGTCACCATCTCTTGTTTATGGGTTTAAGGTTTTGATCCAAGAGTGGTTTCACCAATATATATATTATATAAAATAAAAAACACTAGAGGTGTTTTGACATATTTTGTGTCAACATGCTTTGCGTATGTAGTTTCAATGTACTTGTTTCAGCTTAACAACTTGTAAATTTGTTGGAATTCTTCATGCAAAAAGGAACATTCAAAAGACTATGCTCACACACAGTGAGGTGGTCCCATAGTTATTAAAAACGTGCACTTTTTGCGCTTAAAGGCATTTAAAGCGCCATGCGCATTAACTGCGACTAGCATGCAGCAAATATTTAATGCGCAGTCTTATTTTCTGAAACCTCTCTATGCGTATTAAATTCTCTTTAATAATCTATTTATATTCTCTAGGACTTCCTAACACTCCACTATTTAAGGGGTTCCATAATCAATATTATGTCACACAAAATCATCAAGAAACTAAGAATTACAAGTTATTTTTGTTCTTAATTCCGTATTTTCGGATTTCTTTCTTTACTATGCATTTTTTGTTCTTTGTTTCTTATAATCTTATGATAACTTTCGGATTTTTTGTTCTTTGTTTCTTATAAACTTTGAAGAATGAATGTATGTGTTCTTGTTCTATTTAAGTTAATTTTTTTGTTTTTTTAATGTGCGCTTTTTTTTTTAAATCGGGCGCTTTTTTTGCGCTTATCGCCTAGGCGGTAGACCCAGCCTCAACGCTTTCGAGCGCTTATCGCATTTGATAACTATAGGTGGTCCATATAGTGGTTACTGGCTAAGATGGTTGCAAGTAATGGTTGGCATTGTCATCGACTATGAAGGAGAAACGAAACAGGTTTGTATTTTTATTTTTTAATTTTAATTTTAAAATGAAATGAAAGAGATGGTTGGCATTTCTTTTAATTTTAAACACTAAAGCAATATCAAAAGAATTTAGAGCTAAATAAGGTTTTCTTCAATGTGATTCGAAGAAAATTTCAATCCCCGAACTTTTATTATTACCTACATTGTCTGAAGTTTTCATCTCTTTCATTTCAGTCCTTAAGGCCTATAAGTCATTTGTTTGTGCCCTTAGGGTACCCGGGGTATTCATCGAGTAAGCAGTCGCGTTGTTCTGTACCATCGGGTAAACCAACACCACCATCTTGGCTTCCTCCATCGGGTTGCAATCTCAGTTTAGAGAAACCAATTTTGAGTGCGTTATGTGTGACTCAATCGGGTTGCTCTGCTAGCATATTCGGGCAGTACAACCGGTTTACGAAATCAATATGATGGATCGCGAGTTGGTTGGGGTTCTCGGTTTACACACCGAGCACCCTTAGATTGAAAGGCATTTCACTCAAACATTATCAAAACCCCTCCTATGAAATGAAACTAATCAAAGAGACACTTAAATACATTTTCAGTACAAAATAATTTCAAGCATAAAAAGAAAAAGAAATTGGTAGGTTGAACAAAACAAGAGTGGTTATTAAGAAAGATTCAAAGAAAAGGAGGCTCAGATGTATCTGTTTAGAAATGGGATCAAGAGGGTTATCATCCGCCATGGCTGCAATAACAGAGGTTGCAATGTACATACATATATCACCGTCCTCTGATTTTACCCTGCCAAGCTACGGATAAACTCTAAAACTTGTCCCATTATGAACTTGGATAATTCATCATTTTAATATTATTATCATCACAGCCTCTTAATAATGCAACTAAAAAGAAACAAAGAAGGACAATGATAATCAGAATCCAGACAACAAAAGGTTGGGTTCGATTCATCCATCCATCCAACAACAACAAACATGCATGCATGTTGTGTGAACAAGTGAGGGTTGTTGGTTGATTATTTATTTATTTATGAGGTAATCACCGGCCTGAGAGAAGGGCAACCACCCTCAGAAACCTCTCACTCACTCAAAGGCCTCATACCCACATCCAAGTCCAATAACCCTAATTTTACCCCCAATTCTCCTTTTATATACTCCTATCCTTATTTTCATAAAAATTATAATAATAATAATAAGTATTTTATAAATAAATAACACGAAAATAAAAAATAGTAATTCGCTACTAGGAGTGGATTATGACATAAATTTAAAATTGTGATATCGACATGAAACAATTTTTTTTTAAAGTAACAAGTGAAATTTCTAGGTCATTAAGAAATTTGTTATGTTTATCGGAGATGTAAACTAAAAAGCTAAGTTAAAAACCAAAAATATTTTATGGGTCAAAGCTAGTCTAACCTAGATTTTTAACATAAATCACGTCCAAGCTTTATTTCTAAAGCTCGGCTTGGTCCAACTCTTGTTTTTCTTATGAATTTTAATTATTATATGCAATCTATTGAATAAATGTTATATAAATAACAAGTTAAATTAGGATTGCGAGCCCAGTCAAGCTCAATAAATAGAATTAGGGGTCGAGCTCACTTATTAAATGAGCTCCAATATATGGTTGAACTCGGTTCGATTCGATTTTTTAGCGAGCCTATTCAGGATAACTTATGATCTGTTCGGTTTATTTATACCCCTAATTCTAAGTTGATTTTTAGTCTTACTCATGGTTTTAAATTACAATTTTTTTAGCGTCAAAGTTACTTCTAATATGACCCCAAAACTCGTATATAAATATACAACTCCAAACACGTTTATGAGTTTTTCTCAAAAGGAGTAAGAAAATTACCATTATTTACCAAGTTTCTTAAATTTTACCATGCATTATGCATGAACACTCGATTCGTTTTTATAAGCATTGAACATTTGGATCAAAATAAAGATACAAGGGATAAAATAACGTAAATTTAACCAAAAATAGCGGACGAAAGAAATGATTTCATTCGACAACTCCCATAATCGTTTACAATGATCATGAGTTGATTACATTATGTGAAATGGTATGTGATATGTTCAAGCATTTATATTGTAGCCTCTATATTCATACTTTACCCGTTTACCGAATAATAAAGTGTAAAAAGGGTCAAAAAGGAGTTTCCTATAATCTGAGTGATTATCAAAATGGATATAAATAAATTTATACAATTCAATATCAGGGCCGGCCTAAAGGGGTGGCAGGGTAGTCGACAGCCACAGGCCCAACCCCTCGCTAGCCCGAAATTTTATTTTTATTTTTAAAAAGTTATATGTATTTTTATGAAAATAATATGTAATAACCAAGTAAGCCCATTTAAAATTAAATTGTTTAAACCCAACAAAATGTAACTTTTACTGAAAGCCCAAAAAAAATTTCGCCTTTGACCCAAAAAAAATTTCACCTTCTCAAAGCCGGCCATGTTCAATATAAGAGTGATTATTTTTATTTTTTCCGGGTCTATTTGAGACTTGAGGAAGTTGCTGCTTGCAAGGCCATTCTTCGCTTGGAGTTTGGGCTTAATTGCTATAGCTAGAAGTTGGACTTGGATGTGTAGCTGAGCATGGACGCAACGCAATGGATGGTATTGGGCTTGGATGTCTCATTGGAGCTCGGCCGTTATTTCCCGTAACCCCGCTCGTTTTCTGTCGAGATTCTCGACTCTTCACCCGATTCTGGGGTCTCTATAGAGTTAGATTCTCGAGAGTATTTGTATTAGAGTTAGATTCTCGAGAGTATTTGTATTATATCATCACAATCAAAAGATTGTTTGTTTTGATTATTGTATGTGTTTGGTTTGATATTGGGGCCAGGCCATTGATTCAATAGAGTAGAAATCCAATTGATGTTAAGCAACTCTTATTACAATTGATGTTAAGCAACTCTTATTACAATCAGTTGCAACTAACTATATGGTAGTTATTAGCAACATTCTGTTCCGTCCCTATAGTATTCCTATCCAGCAATATTACAACCCTATATCATTCCACTTACTAGTAACAATACTTCACTTTTAAAAGGATTCTTGACTAAAGAACCAAAACAAACAACTCAAGACCAGTAAATTCTTCTATGTTGCTTTTTGTACTTGATAGATGATTTAGTGATTCTTATTTGAAGTTTAACAACTCTATTGAGCCTTGTTGGCAAATACGCTTCAAAGTTGTCTTGCCACCAACCCCTCTTGATGCTGGCACAATTAGACGTTTATAACATCCTCATAGAATGCATAAATAATAAGATGATCCACCAAAACCTTTGAAACAACAAATTCCACCATTGGGGTCTCCCTTAAGCCAATATCCATAAAATAACTAAGAAAATGAGTGCCACAAAAGTAAGGGAATCCATATATTCAGATTAAACAAAATCGCCAAGTTGATGCTAGGGACACAAGCAAGTCGAACCGCTCGTGAACTACTCTGAGCTAAGATCGAAACAAAAAAGCTCAAAACGAGCCGAGCTTTTTAAAACTCAATCTGAGCCCGAGCCTCAAATAATGCTCGATTAGTTATCAAGCTTGAGCCTTGTATGGGTAGCTCGTTTACAATTGATGAGTTAAAAAGAGAGCTAGAAACGAGCTGAGCTTGAGCTTTCATAAGTAAAACTGAGCGGAGCTTGAGCCTAGTCGAGCTCGGGTTCAACTCATTACACCTCTACTTGATGCTACATTTTCAACTCATTTTGAACCTTATTTGCGACCAGTATGAACCTTGTACATGTGTTCGCCATGAAGCAAGTAAAGCAAATTCATACACCCATGTTATGGAGTGAAAAGCAACCAATGCACAACTTAAGGTTTGATCTTTATATAAATCATAACAAAGAGAAATAGATAACCAGACAACCATGTCTGCAAATTCTCAGCTGCGTCACCAGCAAGCAAAAACAGAGAAACACGATCAATTTCCAGAAAACATCATCACTGCCTAGGGACAATTTCAAAACATCATCCAAAATGGTGGATTTTAAGTCATCAAAGTGAAGTCAAATTCATATAACCAAAACCAATACACAGTCAATTGCAATTTCATTTACAAATGTTAAGTTATCAATATAAAGGCTAAAAGCAGTATAAGACAATCTAGAACTGCTACCTAAATATTTTGATAAAAACAATTTATTAATCCTCTGAATGATAAAATACTATTAGCAAAACAAACTAGATCAAAAACCAAATAAAGAAACTGAAAAAACACCAATTCACAGAGTCTGCCTTCCATTGTGTTGCTGCATGTAATTTATGGATTTGGGAAAGCAGTAACCAGTTTTACGATGAAATTTTAGTACAGCTTGTATTATGGGTGATGAAAAATCTTTAGGTTTATACAATAGATTATTGAGTTTATTGGACATGTAATGACCATGATAAAAACATTTTTTAAAACAGCTTGAAACAACCAGTACCTTATTTATCTATACCAGTTCCGACACAAGCAAAAATAACCCCTTTATAAAGCAACCCAACCCCAGACCAAAATAAACTCTATATAAAATGACCAACATCATCTCAGTTTAGTGATGACAATTTCAAAACATAATCCAAGATGGTGAATTTGAAGTCATGTTTCATCTCATGAAAGCTCAAATTTAGCAAAAACAGGTAGATAGTCATCAAAGTGTAACTAAATTCACATAACGAAAACCAACACACTGTCAATTAAAACTTCATTTACAAAATGTTTGGGTAAAAGTTACCAGTATGAATGCAAAAAGCAGTATAAGACAGTCAATCTAGTAGTGCTCTCTAAACATTTTGATAAAAAAAAAAAGTATTAAATCTTTAAATGATAAAATTATACAAGCAAAACAAACTAGATAAAAAAAACCAAATAAAGCAACAGTAAAAAACAATCTGTGAAAAATCAAGAAAAAAAATGTAAAACTAAAAGGTTGAAGAATAAGGCTCAGATCTGTTATAAAAGAATCAGGACAGTAGGATAAAACCTCCATGGCTGCAATTAAAAGATAAGTACGCCAAGATTCGGTATATCTCAACCTCCAATTCACTCAGACGACTATAGAGATTCATCATCATTGCCCCTTTTATTATAAAAAGAGTAAAGTGCATGGATGAATGAATGATAACACAAAGGAGTTGCCTTGCTTTAATTTGACTCAGAAACACAGCGTAAATCACAAGGCCGGGCGGTTAAAAGCAGTGGGGGCAAAATCGAAAATCATTAGCAATGGAGTGGGCAAAATCGTAAACACATCATGTATAGACATAAATTTAATAATTTACACAAAAATCATTTTTGAGTATATAGAATATTCAAACTGTATAAACATTCTTTTAAATGTGATTAACAATATTGTTATGTACCATTGTACCCAACCAAGTACATAACCAGTTAACCACCACATATTCTCCCTGCTAATGTGTATAACCAAATCTATATATGAAGACTTATACTATCCTCATGATTTACAATTTAAAAATTATTATATATGCTATTAAACTTAAATTTCGTATTTATACTATTAACTATGTTTCAGTACAAGTTTCTTTTTTCACGAGTTGAATGCTAGAGTACAGATCGTTTAAATCGAACCGTTAACACCCCACCCAGACACGTGGGTAATATGTCACTTTGTTTTTTTTCTAATTTTGAAAGACTAAAATAGTGATAAGTTCATTCTATAAAATCAAGTAAAAAAATTATAGGGCATCATGCCACTAAACAAACAGAAAAACTTAGATAAAAAATCAGTTTGCAGCATAACCCCACATCTAAACTTTTCAGGCCAGTCTTATGTTAAAACTGGCTTAAAATTAAACAAAAATATGTTAAATGGAACCAACAGCAACATGATCATCTTCATCCCCATCTCCATCCAACAAACTACTCAAATCTAGGGGTGATCGGATTTGAAGGTTTGAATTCGATTTTGACCCACATTTGAATTTGCAGGTTCAAATATGATTTTCAATCAGTCAAATTCGATTTTGTAATCGAATACGAATTTACAACTATAAATCAATTCGATCGAGTTCAAATTATTCATTTTATTTTATTATAAATATTCACAATTATAATAAGATGAATTTTAGAAATCTTTTAAGTTCTAAAGACTAAAAATTAAAAGATCATCATTTTAGTTTAACTTATATAATTGGAGGATACTATTGTGAATACTCGGGAGGTTATAATTTTGAATGATTTATTTGTTTTATAAACTTATACTTTTGTTTTAAAAAAGCCTCAAGTTTGTGGCGTTTTTGAAATTTGAATTAAAACAGATTATATTGTTAACTGAGAATCGAATCCATCTCAGCTCGATTTGAATTCGAATTGAATTTGTCAAAGCTCTTTTGAACTCAGATTGAGTTCGAATCCAGCTTCAAAATTTCGAAATTGAAATAACTCAATTCAAATAAATCGAATATTCAAAGTTCGATTCGTTGAACACCTTTACTCAAAACTAAAATCAAGTCTGTGATAAAGCAACTAAAGTAGAGAGTAATAGTTTTATTAGTAAACTCAATTTCATAAAATCCCAAATAAAACCAAAAATAAAAGAATCAAGAGGCTCAGATCTGTAAAGCAATCAAAACAAAGAGGACAAACCACCGCCATGGCTGCAAACATCAACGGCTGCTTCAATCATGAAACCTCCGGAATTTGCCCCGCCAAGATACGGTAAGTCTCAGGCTTTGTTCGATTCGCTCAGACAACCACAAATTCATCATCATCGCCTCTGATGGTTTTGATATTTAGGGGTGTTTGGCATTAAGCTTGTTGCAGCTGGGCTGCCTCTACGAAGATCAAGATCGAAAGTAGTATCTTTATGTTTTCACCGTGCTCGATAAAATAATAATAATAATAATAACAGACACTCAGATCCGAGTGTATATTTGCATGAGTCACAAAGAAAGTGCAATACATTTACAGAGGTGCTGAATAATTGAGGGGGGCAAATCGAAGGAAGATCATGGGCTACAGAGGGGGCAACACTCAACCTTCCCTCCGATGCCTCCTTTCACTGTTGTCTGAGCTTTCTTTCTTTCTTTCCTACACCCCTAAACCCTAATTCGTGAATTGGAGCTCTGCTTTTATTGTTGTGACTGACTTGTAAAAACGTTTGCTTTTGATCCTTCAACTTTTCCTTTGTTAAAAACATTTTAAAATTATCAATAGCTTTACTTACTAACCGACTCATAACCAAATTAACCAACAAAATCGACAACAACTGAAAATAGTGATCCATTATGGTTAACAAGGTTTCCATACCCGTCAAAATCAAACCGAACCGATTATGTATTTGTTTTAATATTATTATAGATTATATGTATTTTTAGGCTTAATAATAATGTTTTGGGATTATATTATTTTGAGCTTTTAAGTTGTTTTATCTAGGCACAAAAGGCCAAAATAATTGTTCCAACTCCTTATAACATTCAAAACCCAATTAGCTGAAAATGTCATAACCGACTGAGGAAACCGTTTATCCTCTTGCAGGATCTAGTCGCATAACATGATACGTAAATGAGACGATTACGTTAACAATACTTTATTGATTACACTATTGTTCATACATTACATACGATTAAGCTCGGTTCTACATAGAATCTGGTTATAGCTATTTGATGCGTGGTGGGTGTTGTATGAAAAAAGATGTTAATTTTTTCAAAGGTTTGTTCACACAATGTCGAGTTTTAAATTATAAAAATGATTATTAACTTAACTAGATCACACACAAATAGGCAAGTGTATCTATCGTATATGCGGTAAAGTATAGGTAAGAACCAAGTATCGATCTACGGACACACTTATAGATTTTTACTTCTAAATCGTTGTATTTATTTTAACCGGAAGTGAACATCATTTTGATTTTGATTCCCTTATTAATGGTGGTGAAATGAGATGGTTGGAGAAGAGTAATTGAAGGGCAATGTGTATTTAATGCCTCTCTAAGGTGTGTTGAATGAAGAAGATGAGCATTCAATTTATAGTCTGATAAGACTCTCAAGGCATGGCCATGTCTTCCCAAGACACGACCATGTTTTCATTTTTCTCCTGTTGCATTAGTTGTTCATGTTAGATCGTGCAGCTGAATGTTAACACGGTTGTGTTAAGCAAGGCACGACCGTGTTGAGTTTCACAACAGTCCAAACATTAGTGGTTATTTATTCTAATATAGTTTCCGAAATTATGCTTATTTTGAGGTATTATAGTGCTAAAAATTTGTATAATTTCTTATACATCAAATCTCTCCACACTTGAACATTGCTTGTACTCAAGCAAGCTTTGAACAAACTCTTCGAAACAGCACGTCAACCGAAGCTAAACATCCTGAGAGATTTCAGAAAGTCCCGGTAATCCGTAAGAGCAAAATGTGTTAGTGTATGATTTTTAAAACTATGGGTTGCTTTTATGAGCTTCATCTTATTCAAAACGTCACGTGCTCGCAATGTTCACACACTCGGCTTTATATCTAGACATACACGTAATGTTTTATGTATAAACACTCTTAGCCAAGATACGACTTATGGAGAATATGCTTGGAGTGGGTTAGTGCAACCGCCCTTCAAAAACATATCTTCCCTCCGTTAGCTTCATTTCTCTTTTTGTCGTCTTGAGTTTTTTTTCTGTTTTGCCCCAAACCCTGGTTCCATCAAGATGATCGCCTTTTGTAGTCGCTAGTCACTTTACTCGTCTTGCCTTGCCCACCTAATTTACCCTTGTACCCTTTCCTTTTTGTGGTTTTTTACATTTTTACCATCATCGATATATTGTACTTAACTAATTGCGTTGATAATCGAATGAAAAGAGTGAGTGAGTTATGCGATTATATACTTGTTTATGCATCAGAGTGAATTATCATAATTATATTAGTTATGTATTAACCATCTCTTTTAATAAGGATGTTAATCGTGTCTTTTTTATATGTATTGGATATACTATGGTTAAATCGTTTATACGAGCACACCCATATATTAACTCATGTTTGAACTTCAACCATGACACGACATACCCACTTAATATCATGTAATATAAACACGGCCCATTTTTGCCACTTATTTAAACGTGTTGACGAGTAGTGTTAATTGAGTTGATGGGTTAAAATAAACATGTCAAACATATTAGATATGATAACCTAAAATCACATTATTATCGTGACATGTTACATATCATGTAAAAAATCACCACCAGACCTGTAGAGAATGTTATGTGCTAACTAAGTAGTTATAGTATCATATTAACTTATATGTAAAAAGGTATTTGTGAGCATCAACTAACTAAGTAGTTATAGTATCAATTAGCAACAACGAATAATTAGAATTGTATCTATTGTTTTTAAAATAATAGAATGAAAGAGTTAACAAAATAAATTATTTAAAATAACTTAATCTAAAAAAGTAACCATAACCCTAATAAAATTGACAATTGAATGTTAACTTTGTATTATTTAAAAATATATATATACTTTTTGGAAAAGACAAAAGTCTGCAGAATTGCATAAAGTAATTTACTATATTAATATTTTTGATTATCTTTCACCATAACTTCGTCTTCATTCCCTGTGTAACTACATGCCCATCGGAAAATTTTCCAGTAATATTTTTTTCTTTGTTCTATCTTTTTTCCTTCTCTATTTCTCATTATTTCACAAGCCATTGACCCAAATCATTTGTTAGTGACTATTTAAACTAATATATATTTAAAAAATTTGTGCCCTCTACCGAAACCGTGCCTCGGCCGAGGGTGCGGCTCGCACACCTCAAGAGCCGGCCCTGGGTTTATATAACACCCTTCATTTTAGTCATACTCGTATTCAATGCACAATTTGAAAACAACACAAATAGGATTTAGAATAAGACTAACTTATTAACAAATAAAAAACGAATTATTATTTAACATCTCCTTCAAGCCACCCTAAAAGATTTACCGAACCACCCTTAAATTGTCTCGTTTAACACTCCATGTTTGTAAAGTTGTCCGAGCCAATTAACAGTTGTACTCTTGAAGTTCATTCCTTTCCCCCGTATTTTGAGAAAGTTTCGACGAACTCCAATCCCATACGATTGTATCCCCTATCCTTCTAAAGCAATCAACTACCTTGCAACCCTTATGCCTACCAATTGCAAACAGTAGTGGAAACTTGGATTTGGAAGGAACCCAGCCGAGTCAGAAGCCAATACACTAACGAACTCATTATCAGAAATTATTATTTGTATACATATAACTGGAAAATATATGTGGTTTTAATGTCTTATATGTATTCTCTACTTGATGGAATTCACCTATATGCCAAGCATGTCCAAATTTACCTTAAATCTAAAGATCAAACCTTTATATTGAAAATCAAGAGTATTGAAATTTTCTTTGGACGACCATTTGGATCATTGACAAGCCGCTGCTGACATCAAGAATATTATATGATAATATATGCCAGACACCTATTGTTAATAGTAAGTAATAAACCTCTACAAATACCAATCTTATAAAGAGTCTTCTGGCGGTTGAATATTCGAGAGAGAGAAACTCGTTAATTTAAATTCTTCACTTAAAGTTTGATGAACTTCTCTTCTCTTTCAGCAATTCATGGAAGAATGAATCAGGAAAAACCAAACATATGACTGTACCATCACCACCACCTCATTTTGATGATGTATACCATTATAGCCTGTAACGTTCAGCGTCCAGGTTGATGATTGTAGGTCTAGGATCACACTCAGATTATACGTTCTTCAACCATTTGCTTGGTTCTGCAAATGCTAGTTCTTTAATCATATGTCAACAATATATGTATTACTCATTGAAAAGCCTGTTATTGCACAGCCTTTACTACCCAGTGTCCATCATATTCACAATCATCAATCTCCGTAACAAGAGGACAAATTCATTAGTTGAACAAGAATAAACGTGAATAAGTTACGCGTGTTAAAAACAAAGTTGGGTTATTTAGACACGTTTAAGTTGTGTCATACTACCATTAATGAGTTGGCCCATTTATCACCCCAAAACTGCTTACTCTATATGCAGTGATGCAGTTGGCATCTCCCTTCAATAGGGTTTAATATATGTTTTACAGTGGACCAACTCTTTGTCAAGTAAAACTAAGGTTAAACTCTAGTTCAAATACAGAAACAGTTCATGTTTGTTTTTACAAACCTTAAACTGAACGGTAACTAAGAGACATGTGTTTTCTCATTTCTGTTATGCAAACCAACTTATATGAAACTTACACAAAGAGATTACTTAAAATTCATAACTTGCAAAGCAACAGTTTGATGAATACACATATCTTCCAAATGTCAAATATATGAACGACCCCCAAACTCTGAGCATAACAAACACTAATCGAAACCATAAATAATGACCTAAACTTAAACCATTTGCAAAAAAAAAAAAAAAAAAAAAAATTATATCACAAAGATAAAAAAGTGAGGCTCAGATCTGTAAACAATCAGAGCAAAGAGGATAAATCCGCCATGGCTGCAACAACCTCGGTTGTATCAACAGCCGGGCAATCACCCCGCCAAGCTACAGACCATCTCGATCTTCGCTGATTCACTCAAACAACAACAAGACATTCATCATCACAGCCTCTCATATTACTATTACTATTACCATTGTTACTATTATTATTATTATTAATCCAATAGTTCCTATATCTTTCAGCGAACAATAAGCACAGAGAGTATATATCTAATACTGAATCTGAGGCTCTGGTCGATGCACAGGGAGACAAATTGCAATTGACTCTAATATATCTATCTATCTATCTATACACGCACACACAAGGGTTGTCGATTATGGGGGCAAATCGAAAGTCATCGGCAACGTAGGCGGCGACCACCCTTCACAAACCTTGCCTCCGCTGCCTCTTTTCATCTTCGTTGTATGAGCTTTTATTGTTTGCCCCAAACCCTCGTACATGATCGAAACCTCTGTTTTGTAGGCGACTTTCTTTGTTTTTGAGTAATTTACTCTTTTAACCTTTCTACAAGGGGCGTATTTTTATGCAGGTCAAGGGCTGTATAGTCATTTCGTGATTTTTTTATATCAAAATAATATAATTCTAATGTCTATAAAAATAAACTCCAAACATAAGTAATGCTGGTTACGGGGTTTTCTGGTTAATGTTTAAGTATACCATAAACGATAATTGAAACTATAACTTATTTGCTTTAAGGCGGATAATCATTTATCTTTAAAGCACTTTCTGTTGGATCAATTGTTGTTTGGCCCAAGTAAAAAGCCCAACCCAATAATTAGGTTACATTATATTTGGTAATGTCTTGACTAGCAAGTTAGGGTTAGTCTATATAAACCGAGTTATGATTAGATATTAAGAGGAGGTGAGTTTGGTGTAACCGAGTTAGGGTTCATCAAAAATCAAACCGGGTTAGGGTTTGAGGGTTGTAATCAGTTTTTAGAGTGATATTTTCTGATTAATATAAACGAGAGTTATTCGTTTAATATTCGTGTGTTGATTATCGATACGGGACTTGAATTGGTATCAGAGCCAAGTTCAAGAAATCGATAATCAACTCCATCGCCGCCGAAAGAATAGCTCGCTGCCGTTGTGAGAGCAAGACACAACTGCTACGGGAAGAAGACCGCTGCCACGTACGCCGGATTAACCGTGACCGACGACCAAGTTCGTAGGGTCTCTGATGTTTGCGTCACCGAGTTCTATTCGCAAGTTCTCATTCGCAGTTGAACAAGGGTTAGTTCGATCGTTGCTTTTGGGTTCGAATAGGAATTTTGGTTGTTGGGGTTTCAAGTTGGAAACCTCTGAAAACCTGACTTGAGAGGAATTTGTGTTGTGTTTGTGAGCAGCGAATTACTAACAATAAAAAAAGGAATTTGTTTTTCTTGTTTCTTGTGACGAAGAAGACATAGGGTTTGTCGTCTTTGGTATTTTGATTTGCAATTAAATAAAAAAAAAGGAAACAAAAGTCAACAAAGTTTGCAGCATCTCACGAAAAAAAGAATAAATATTAATTTTTAACCAAGGTTGATTTATTTTATTTTACAAGCAAGTGGGTTCGGTTCTTAAAGTTGTTCAGGGCTAGCTGATTGGTTTGTATTTGTTCCAATGAAGTGGAGCAAAGGGGTTCAACACCGTCAATAGCAGGTGATAAAGAAAATCCGATAATCCAACCCAAAGCGAGTGGGGGATATCGTTACAGGTTCCAAAGCTGAATGGAACTAATTACATCACATGGGCGATTGTGGTGGAAGCGATCTTAGATGATCAAGAGTTATGGGAAGTTGTTCAACCGAATGAGGGTGCGGTTATTGACGTGAAGAAAAATAAAACTGCAAGGTCGTTTTTGTTTCAAGCTATGGAAGGTAATATTCTTCTTCAGGTTTCTCAATACAAGAATGCTCGAGAAATATGGGCGGCTTTGAAGGCACAGTTTGTTGGGGCCGAGCGAGTCCAAAAGGCTCGACTACTAACGTTGAAAAGTGAATTTGAGAAACTCAAGATGGTGGAAGACGAGACTGTTGATCAGTTTGCGGGAAAAATAACCGGTATGGTTTCAAAGGCAACGGGTCTTGGTCACGTATTCGAGCAAGATGTTTTGGTGAAAAAGTTACTGGATGCGGTTCCAGACAAATACTTCAACTTGGTAGCTTCAATCGAGAAAACGGTTGATCTTGATAGTATGAGGTTTGAAGATGTTGTTGGAAGATTTAAGGCGTTTGAGGAACGTCTACGAGGGAGAGAACGCGCTTCAAATTCACAAGGTCAGTTACTTTTCAATCGGACGGAAAATAGTTACAAAGGTAAGTCGTATGATCAGTCTGGCAGCCGAGGTAAGGGTTGGCCAAGTTCACAGGGACGTGGAAGAGGCCGGGAAACCGGAGGTCAAGACCGAGAGGATGAGGATCAAGATGGTTGTGAAAACCGAGATGATCAACATCGTGGGTCAAGGTATACGGGTCAAAGGAAGGATCGTCAATGGAGAAGAAAGGATATGTCACAGGTTCAGTGTTTCCGTTGTGATGAGTTTGGTCACTTTGCGTCTACGTGTCCGGAACGTATGAAGAAAAAGGAAGAATCTAATTTGAACAAAATTGATGATTTTGATCCAAGTTTGTTTATGATAAAAGGTGATCAGAAAACGGTTTTTCTGAATGAAGATGGTGTGATTCCAAAGCGTTTCGAAACCGAGCCGATGGAGAAAGATGTTTGGTATCTCGACAACGGAGCATCGAATCACATGACGGGTAATAAAGCGTATTTTTATGAGTTGAATATAAACGAGAGTTATTCGTTTAAGTCTTGGTCAAGCAACGGAAGGTGGATGCGAGATTCATATGAAGCATGATTTGCTAACCATTAAAGATGATACAGGTAAGCTTTTGATGAAGGTGACAAGAACCAAGAATCGATTGTACAAGATCAGTCTCAAGATAACAAGTCCCGATAATGTCAAACCCTCAAAATCCACTAACGGAGTTTTACCGTCAGAGGGTGTGAACTAACAGGATCGGAATCATTAGTTATAATCAAACCATAAAAACGTTTAAATGAAAATAAGTGCGGAAGCGTAAAACCATAGAAACCGATGTTGCGTCACGCAGGACGACTTAAAAACCCAATGATAACAGTTTAAAATAAGTTTGCATAATTAAAAGTGTTTCAAGCAATGCATGATTCTAAACCGCGCGCCCGCCTCGGCTACCTGAGAATAACATACTAAAAGTGTCAACACAAGGTTGGTGAGTTCACAGTTTATATAAAATAAAGCGTTTAGCGTTTGCGTTCAGCGGTTTGCGATACAGCGTTTTGCGTTACAGCGGTTTGCGTTACAGCGTTTTGCGTTACCAGATAGTGTTATGTCAATTATATATCTATAGGTAGCTAGCCTATAAAACAAGTATCACTAAGTGTTCGACACCGAAGCTGACTGTTTATCATTTGCCTTGCCACCAGGTCTATCCCGACCATGGTATGTGTTTAGCCAAGATTACACCCACTCGACCTCCAGCCGAGTTTAGCGTTGGGTGGGGTTTGTCAAACCCAGTAGTACTACTCAACAATGACTCGCTATTATCCAATATTAAACGGTTCGATGTGAATGAAGGACTTTAGTTAACGCGTTTGCCACTTAGTCTTTACAAGTGATATATAATCTAAATAACAAAATCTTAAATGCGTTTTCGGAGTATGTTATCTCCCCCAAGTGAAAAGCGTTTAAAAAGTTTAAAAGGGGAAGTGAAACTCACTGTTTCCGAAGTATTCCCAAAATAATTCACCAAGATGCGCGTCACAGAAAAACTCTCTCTGGCGTTCTAAAACAATAAAGAGATTTTTCTAAGTGTCGGAATATTATCGAGTCTCTAGACCCGGCACATAATACCTATGCACATAACATATTTCGTGTTTCGTTTGTGAATCGTGTGTGACTTTAACAAATGTATTTGTGATACGTTACATGTGTAAGCAATTATTTACGTGTCATGTATTCATTAAGTACATCACTAGCAATTACTCCCCGTAAGGGCAATTTGGTCAACACATAACAATTAACTAGCAATTATTCCCCGCAAGGGCATTTTGGTCAAAACACGACAATTAATTAGCAATCATTCCCCTCAAGGGCAATTTGGTCAAAACACGATAATAAATTGGCAATCACGTTGTTTCATGCAACTTTCACAAAACTCAGCAACTAGTTTCTTAACGACAGAATTCTACTTGAAAAACTAGTCTATCTCACTGATCATAGCATCACAATTAATTTACCAAAAATCATCACAAAAGCATATATGTCTTAGGTTTCCAGAACATATTTTATTATATTTTTATTCCACATAGGTTTCTCACAATCATCAAATCATTAAAGCAAACTCATAACAGTCAAATTCTTGCGCAACAAAAAGTTATTTGAAATTCCCGTTAAACGAAAAATCCAATAAATGCAAGACCACTTGGGTTAGGTTCCTAACTCAATAAGTCAACTTCTAGAAGTGGAACCAACCCAATTGGTCTCGTAGTTCATGGGATATAATATTTACAAAACAACCTAACAGCAGGTCTAACAGCTCAGCTTTGCACAACGTTTTTGTAAAATCATAAAAGTTAACTTTTACACGTCCAAAAATTGCAAATTTATATTCTTTAGAAACTAGACTCAACCTAGTTTACTGTAGTATTAATAATCTCAACCAATTTTCACATTTACACTTCGTTACAGTCAATTAAACATCAATAACACAATCTGTCCAGAAACTGTTTGCATCCAAACTCAACATATTAACTATCTATGGACCATCATTCATTCATATAACACTCTAGACTCCATAATCACTATCCATGCACATCAATTACACATTACATACATGATTAGGGTTTTTGTTTGAACTCAAATCAAAGACACAAGCAATTAACATGTAACAATATCCATTCTAGTTATCATATCATCATCCAATCAACAACAATCATATGAACTACATACACACATAAAATCGGCCCCTAGGGTTTACAATTAACCCATTAAACATCAAAATTAAGTATAAAGGATGCATAGGATAGTCGTTTATACCTTCCTAGCACCTTAATCTTTAATCAAAAGCTTGAAATCTTGGTTGTATATGTGTGTATGAGTGGCGGCAGCCAAGGGAGCCAAGGGAGAGGAGTCTGATCGGGATTGTGTGATGAGAGAAAGAGTTAGGGTTTAACATATTATAAATAATAATATGTTACGCTTTGGCCCCTCCACTTCTAAGTATTACTTATCTAGCTTAAACTAACTTGTTTACATCTTGAGTTAGTGTTTATAACGATGTTATCACACAACACCCAAGTCTAACACATAGTTATCACATAATTACTGTTTTGACTTTTTTCGTTTATTCACCAATTGTTTGCGTCAACTCGTTTGCGTTTCGGTGCAATTCCCGAAAGACTACACATGTAGTAAGTGTTAAGCGTCATTTAAACCCTAGTTTAAATGTAATGAAGTGTGCGTTATAGATTCAATGATCTTAAGTTTGAATTGACGGAGTTGAGTTAATGGAGTTAATCTGAAATTGACGATTGTCACAGATAAAACAAGCTATAAGTGGAATGAAGAATTTTGCAGGTAGGGATCTTCAAAGTATTGGACTGAAAGAAGACACGCCGGTTACGAGTCAGATTCCAATCAAAGATCCAAGTTCCAAAGTTCGAAGTCCAAAGAAGAGTGCTCAAGAAACTAAACGTGTGGTCAAGAAAGTGATTCAAGCCCAAGGGAAGGCGTGTGATGATCAAACGAAGCAAGTGTGTCTTCTAGCCAAGTGGAGCCGAAAGAACATTGCAAGAGATCATGAAAAGCCTCGGGAAAATCAAGAGAATGATGGCAAGCGTGAAGTTGAAGACCTGCCAAATTTCGAGTAGGAAATTAGGGGGTGAGTCGGGTGACTCGGGTACAACAATTGGGGGGGTGATTGTTGGGTCAATTATTGTTTGGCCCAAGTGTAAAGCCCAACCCAATAATTAGGTTACATTATATTTGGTAATGTCTTGACTAACAAGTTAGGGTTATTCTATATAAACCGAGTTATGGTTAGACATTAAGAGGAGGTGAGTCTGGTGTAACCGAGTTAGGGTTCATCAAGAGTCAAACCGGGTTAGGGTTTGAGGGTTGTAATCAGTTTTTAGAGTGATATTTTCTGATTAATATAAACGAGAGTTATTCATTTAATATTCGTGTGTTGATTATCGATACGGGACTTGACTTTCACCCTCACCATTCAATTAAAGAATGTGCTTTGAGTTTGTGGTGAATTACTTTACAAGATACTACGAATCAATGAGCATTATACCCTATCAATATTGGACGAGTGGTGATAAGTCGAATTAATTTACTAAGTTCCAAGAAAAAGTAGCTAAAGAATCATGTTTGAATCATAACAAGATTAATTAGTAATATAGTAAACTAGATAAAATAGTTTTCAACTTAATGGACAACTAGTGAGTAGTGACATCAACAACTAAACGTATAACCAAAACATTGGTTATGTTCAAATAGTAATCAGTGACACAATCAAAGACCAAGTTGTAGTGCTGCTCGTTCTGATTTAGTGATTTAGTCATCAGTTCAGTTCGTGGCATGTTTGTAACATCCAATTATTTTAAGCATTGTAACGGCAAATAAAAGAGTCTGTTACCGAGGGTAGTTTGTTTATAATGTACATAAATTATCAAATTTTTATATGATATGTTAATACCTTAATGTTTAAAATTTTTATTTAAATGTCACACCCAACCTTATACGCAACAGCCAAGCATTTTTTATTTAAACAAGAGGTATCAAATACACTTTTCGGTTATAAAAGATGGTTTAAACTTTCATCAAAACTTATTACAAGGATTTAAAATGTTTGAGCCATCGATCTATCTATTGCCTAGAGAATCATTAATTCTTTCGGCAATCTACCCTTTTAATCAATTACTCATTGATTACCTGACACAATTTTAAAATACATCAGAATTCAATTTTAGAATTCAATTTTAGTCATCTGCCATGTACATCACGAGAATGTTTCCTTTGTAACTACATTGGTGACCGTCAGACTTTTGGTAATGGTTAGCTACCACCTTTATTTAACTATTTTCCCTCTAAAATATGAACTTGACTTTTCTGTTACTAGTAACGGACCCTGCACTTACAAAAGTGACATTACGGTCATGATATTTTCAAGGTGTTACATTAAAAGTTTAAGGACTCTTGAGTCTAAGTATAACACTGTTCAATGATAGGGACTAGGTTATTTTGGTTTATCGGGGAAGTTTGGTTCAAATGAAATTCATACATAAGCATGTGAGCGTTAAGACTGTTTATTAAACCTTGGGACCTAATGTGTTGATTATTAAACTCAAATTAAGGTCAAAAGATTTCGATGGCCACGCTATATTTTGTCACTTTCAGAATCACAAGAAAGGTGTTTGGTTTGTATTGAACAAGAATGAAAGATAAACTGATAGTCGGGTAAAATCTTGAGGGAAAGATCACAGAATGAAGCAAGTTTAAGTCTACAGATTAAGTAGTGAGAATTAACCATCCATATCCAAGACACGAAGAAGGCTTCGGTAAGCATCTCTTAACCTAATTTCAACTTCTCTTTGATGCATGCCAAATTTTGGTTAGGTTCTAGAAACAAATGATTATTTGGGTTACAAATTTGTCTACACACCTAATCAGTTTTTGTTACACCAAACTCAGGAATGGGACATATACTAAAATTTGAAATTTGTAGGACAATGACCAAAATGGAGAAATTGGGAATTCATATATTAGTCAAGTTTACTCAATTACAAATGGAGATAAAATGTCAAGGCTTTGTAACATATTGTGCCTAACATGTTTAGCTTAGTTTCTAATAAAGAGAAAACAACATTTGATCAAGTTTTGGTTCAATTTGCAAGTATAAATTTACGTAATGGACATGGGTAGTTTTGACCCGTTTAAATTGTGTTTTGGTTATTAAAGTTGTACAAAGTGAAACATGCCACATCACCATTCTCACTCAATCTCTTTCCTACCATACTCTCTCTCTCTCTTACACTATCACAAATGCATGCACTTAGCCAAGAATTTTTCTACCTTCTCTCTCCTTCAACTCATCTTCCATGTCACAAGTACACCTTGTATTATGAAAATATGTGAATATTTTTTTTGCAATAGGGTCTTAATTGACCCATTATAGTGTATTTGGTCTAAATAACCTAAAAGGTGAATAAGGTCCTTTTTAACTAATTCTTAATATGCGTGAATAGTGTACGTAACTTGCATTATGATCCAATAATAATATATTTCTTTTATGATGTTTAGATGCATAAGAAAAAGAATCAAAAGCAATTTTTTTTTGGGGGTGGGGGGGGGGGGGGGTTAGATCAGAGGTGTTTACTACATTGCCACAAGATTTCATGATGGTTTGTTAATTACAAATTTCCATTTTTACCAGTTTACTGATAATGATACTAACATCTTATGATCAGTATAGGTTATGAGATGAAATGAGTATGATACCTACCATATAGCCTACACCGGGTCTGTTGTTTTTCTTGCTTGTTTTGTCGCATTTTGGTTTCATTTTGGGTTTATGCTATGATTCCCATATGCTGTATAGTACTAAAATATGGTGCTTTTATGCCCCATGTAAAGTTCATGTATTGGTTGGACATAGAATGGAAGTGCGAGTGTGACGATCCCAAAAGGGAGAATTTATGGATGGGAATGTTCAAGTAAATGAGTTAACGCAAGGATCTCATACCCTTAAGAGGTAATAAATGTAAAGTTCTACACCAATGAGGCTCATGTTCTAGGTCTCAGGTCATATTAAATTGAGAAATACCGTTGTCTACACCAAGCAAATAATTTTAGAACACATGTATGTGTAATGTAAGGACAAAGGGGTTTTGCAAAGGTGCCTTTGATATACAATCGAACGTCAACTCTCGTAGTGTTTGTATTAAAGGATTTGACAATGGAGTATGTTGTTTAATGCGCAGCACACTTTTACTTTTATAAATGAAAAATAAGAAAAAAAAGGGACTAAATTTGGACCTATTTTTGCATTACCAAGTCGTTTTCAAAGTTAGAGCGTTATAATGACGGAACCACAATCGCTAGAGTAATCGGCGATTCTAAACAAAAGTGAGAAGAGATCATGAATTAGGGCCGATTCTTGCCAATTCATTCAATTATGTTATGTGAAAAGTAATCATGTACAAAGGTAGGCGAAATATTCAACAATCTAATACCTGAGGAAAATTGTTATGAAATGCAATAAGAGAATCTTAAGACAGATAGAAAAACATTTGTTGTCACGCCAGAGTCTGGTCAAACAGATAACCCTCAGGTCTTCATTGTTACCAAGTAACTCTGTTTTGCAGAATAAATTCGATCCATACAGGTGAACTGATCACGCATTGTTATCTTGGTCCGTGGCACTCTCACGGAGATAATGTTTAAGCAAACTTCGAATGCCACAACAAATCACCCGGTTTTAATGATTTTTTTGAACGACTATATTTTTTATATCCACAAACCACCCTGAGATCGAACAAAAACCAATACAGTTTAACATTTACATAGAACTAACAAACCACCAACCCGTACTAGTGATTATGATAGTTACTTAGCTGACCCATGCTTCATCGTTTATCATCCCCACTGCTCTTGTATCCGAAAACTTTCTACCTTCAAATATCTTCATTTCTGCAGCTCCATGTGGTCTAAATTGTGACCATGAAACCGCCTGCACCTCCTTTGTTACACAAGCTTGGTTTGCTCCAAATTCTAACATTTGTCTCACCGAGCTCACATCTACCAGTATTGGAATATGGAGCCACGTATAAATCTGCCATTGATTTTACTAAAGTCCACCCGACCAACTTTTGAGCTCCAGTACCATTGATCCTCCATTCCTCCCTATTACTAAACACAAACATATTGGGTAGCTTTCATCAATTGAATTACCATAACTGCCGCTGTTCACCTTCAGTATTTGAAACTCTTTTCCACAAGTAGGCCAATTGCAAACTAGACCCAACATAACTTAAACAATCGGCCACCACGCCTTGTTATTTTTGCTAAGTTGAAAAGATCCACAAATTTATGACACAAGACTCAAGAGCCTACACTCAGCCCAGTTATCTGTCCAAAACTGGACCGAGATTCCTTCAAGCTCTGATGCACATTGATCTCCTATTTCAGCAACTCTTTTTCCACAGCTCCAATGTCCTTCCAACAGCCTGATATCTTTTTCTTTAATGGAATAGTCTTATACCACCAGTGTGAACACCGATTTTATCAACGTGGCACGCCTGGTAAAAGATAGCATCTTTGCCTTCCAACAAGATAACCGAGAATTGAACCTGTCAATGACCTGTTTCCAAAATTGTGTCTTCTTCATATTAACTCCGTTGGGCAGGCCCAAGAATGTGAGTGGGAAATCACCCAATTAACATTTCACAATACCCACCATCGGACCCGTTACAGTCTCATTAGCTCCAATGCCATAATTACAACTTTTATTAAAATTAGAAGTTTAGAACGTAGAAGCACCGGAGGACTCCTGATATTCTTGAGGTATTTTCCCAATCATTCCTTCAAAGTGTCAAACATTACATCGTCCATTCGTCCGCATTGCAAAGATAACATGCAATTTTATTATACTTTCAATAAATGACTTGCCATATGTACACATACGCATATATCAGTGGTCATATGATGTTCATTAATAATTTTAAAAACCACCCTCCTTACAACTCTAAAAGTTTAACGAGATAACTAATCAAACTGCTAACTGTAGTTTCAAAAATCAATAAATCTATTGGGATGGAGACCTGTCAAACAATCAGTTTTCTTTGAAGATAGTAGTAGTTTGCATCAAGTTTCTTATGCACACACATAACTAAATATTTCAAATAAAGCTCGTATAGTTATGAAGCTCGAGCTTGGTTTTTAAAGTTTTACCTTGGATCGTTATGCATTACTTTCACACTGCACAAGTTGGCTCGTTACTACACGAGCTCAAGCCGAGCTTAGGCTTCTTTAAAGCTTTTCTCAAAATATGCAAGTTTAATTAAAAACAGATATAGTTTAATTAAACTCTAGTAAGTCAAAACACGCCGAACCCGAGCCTAGTAGAGTTCGGGCTCGGCTCGTTTACATCCCAAATACCCAAAAATGAAACAATTTACAAAGAGGCTCAGAGCTGTAAAGAATCAGAACAAAGAGGATAAATCCGCCATGGCTGCAACTACCTCGGTTGTATCGACAACCGGGCAATCGCCCCGCCAAACTCCGGACAATCTCAATCTTTGCTGATTCACTCATACAACAAGACATTCATCATCACTGCCTCAAATTATTACTATTAACTTTTAAGGTTCTGGATGAAAGCAGTAACAGTGATCAAATCACAGGGACGCAAATGGCACTTTACTCTAAATATTATTATTATTATTATTATTATCATTATTATCCACCTGTTTCTATAATTTGATGGGAAGAAAGCAGACAGAACAATGCCAAAAACAAAGGCATCATGATTTATGATTATCGATACTTAAAGAAGCAAAGGGTTGTCGATTACGGGGACAAATCAAGAGTCATCGGCGGCTTAAGGCGGCAACCACCCTTCACAAACCTAAGCCCTCCGCCGCCTCTTTTCTTTTCTTTTCTTTCTTTGTTGTATGAGCTTTTATTATTATTGTTTGCCCCAAACTCTGGGTTTTGATCGAAACCTCTGTATTGTAGGTGTGTTTCTTTTTTTTTTTTCAGTAATTTACTCTTTTCACCTTTATAAAAGGGCATATTTTAATGCCCGGCAAGGGTGGTATAGTCATTTGGCTAATAATTATCAACTCGTTTTTAGACCGTGCGTGACGGCGGGACCGTTAAATCAATAAATCAAACGCATGTACATATGTTGAACCACGCATCTCAAAATCTATATCATATATCGATTTGTTGTTAGAAATAAAACAATCTTTATCAGGGGTGAAGGATATCAAGGGCCAGGGGTGGCCCCGCCCCCCCTGTTTTCTCGCGCATTAGTGTACATTTAGTTGTTTTTCGTATTGAAATTTTTATACGTAGTGTAATTTTACTTGTTTTCGGCCAAAGTTTGAGCCCCCCTCGTTTATGATTTTTATAATACATTTTAAGTCCCCCTCCAACATTCGTGTCCAAGCTTCGCCAATTATCTTTATTGCAACCTTTATATGAAATTGAGAACAAAATACTTAAGGTTCAAATTCTTATACTTGTTCATACAACATGAAAAAGGTTTTTAATCATCAAGTGTTAACCTAAATTAATAATAAATTATTAATAGATGGTCATGATAAGTATTAGAAAATTGGATAAACTGAAAAAGAAGCAATAGGGGAAGGTGAAAATGAGAATAACAAACAAAGAGTGTGTGTATCATATGGTGAAGGCTCGAACTTATTATAAGTTCATAGATATTGTAGAATTAAAGAGTGTGTGCCGTTCTAACTAAATATAGCTTAATAAAATAATATAATTCAATAACTAAAAAAATAAAAATACTTAATACAAAGTTACAATACATTATTTCTCTGATTTTCAGTTTTTTTTGTTTTTTACATATTGCTAGTCAATATTTATACTTAAAACTCACGAATATATAAAAGATTAAATCATAGAGAAGACACTTATTTCTTTTTAACTTTTATACTCAATCCATTTTAATTATGACATAATATATTTATAAAAGGTTAATGAAATAAATGGGTCAATATGTTAAGTGTTAACACGACACACCAAGTCGACCAAAACAACCCGCTTAATTAAATGTGTTTTGTGTGTTTAATGTGAAATTAACCTGTACCAAACTACACAAGTAACAATTTTAGTGTTAATTAAAGAAACAATATGAGAATTGATTTTAAAGTTGAATGTCAACATTACAACACCAGCATTTCATTATGCCCAATGAACCATCTATATTCATCCAAATTTTCTTTTCATCTATCCCTTTTACAAAAAGAAATGCAACAATCTTGAATATGCCACAAGAAATCAAGAATCCACAAAATGCATTTCAGTATACTCAAGATTACAAAAAAATCAAGAATCTAGCAGTTGAAAAGAACATGATAAAAACAGTAAGGCTAAACACATCCATAGTTGATACAACTACTTGTTCAATGGATTGCAATTGAACCCTCTACACAATATCACCAACTCAACATTCTACAACTATACAGTTTACCGGTTACATCGCGTCTCTGCCTCTTTGCCTTATCGTGGATTCATGAATAATATCCCCTTTGAAACCAACACCATAGGTTGTCTGTTCAATTAATTGAAGAAATATAAAGTTTTCAACGTTCATCGTTCATTTGAAAGCCAAAAAGTTAGTGAAAAGTTAAAAGAAAAATAAACAAGAACTCACAATTTCGAGAGGACTGACTCTGTGAAGAAGAAACATATTTACCATTTCCCTGCAAAAAAAACAAAAGATTGATGATTGTTTTTATACCCGAATAATAATGGAAATCCTTTTTATATCTATCTACTCACATGGAAGGATACGATCGTTTACTTAAAGTGGTCAAATAAGGTCCTCCTATGCGAAGTTCATGATCACACGACTCTCCACTTAAGTACGCATCCTGAAAACAGTAATTAGATATTTGTCAAAAAGCCGAACTTTATCATAAACTTATAACCCATACAGGAATTAAGAAGTCAACCACTCCGTATTTTAGTAACATTTGATGCAGATAATCGTTTCCTTGCTTGTGTTTGCTCCAAACTTTGATTGCAAAACAATGGATGAGATGCAACAGCAACATGCCTAATGTCTCATTGAAGTCACATAATGCAATTAGTGATTAACAGTCATAAAATTAAAACAGGTGCCAACGAATTTTGATTAATACCAGTTACTATTGCTTAATTCAAGTTTTCTTGATAACTGGACTTCTTCTATGGCAGTTGAAGAATCCTAAATTAAAAGTTTTAAGTTAACAACTGATTTAGCATATATTCCCATAATAAAGAATATACAAACTAAACATATAACCTGTGCTTTGTGAGAATTTAAATCTATAATAGCCAATGTTCTTCCACTAGAGATATTGAACTGCTTGAAATAATAATCCGGCCCGTCACGTTTTAGCGACATGGTCGTGTACCAGGGGACCTTCAGTGAGTTGAAATACTGTGTAGCCTGTCACATTAATAAAACATAAATAACATCACACTAGTCAAATTCCAACAACAATTACAATGAAACTGAAAGGAGGTCTTACGTTAAGTAATAGTGGATCATCTTCACCAAGGTCACTGATGTTAATCACAAATCCAACATTATATGCATACATCACCTTCTCTATCTTCAACACAACATAAGTTAAGATTCAAAATATTTATTAAACTGAAAGATACAAATCCCAAATCATAAATTAAATTTAAAACCCATATAAAATAAATGACCTGTTTAAGAAGACGGGTTTGGAGTTTGAGAGGGTCTAAGTCCACCACGAACAGAAATGAAGTGAATCTGATGAGGTTGAAGATGAATTCCAGTGGGTTCACTGATGTTGATAGCGCAGTAGAGAGCAAAGCAGAGAACGAGCTGGACGGTTACGGTACAGGCCCATGATTTTTGGTCCATTGTCACCTGTGAAAAGATGTTGAATTGGATTATTTAATTTCAGAATTTGTGATGGGATCTAATCATGGTATTTGAGATGTTTAAACAAAAACGTTTTTCCATGTGCATTCTGACAATTCATCAATAAAAAAGTGGGATTAAGATAAGATAAAATGAAATTTAATAACACTTACACCATCTGAGATGACGCTTTTCATCCTTATAGCGTTTCGTCCCTTTGAAAAGGGGCTGTTTCTCACACAGCGCCCAGGGGAGAAGGGTTTGTTTTGATTTGTAGGTTTTTATATGGTTTTTTTTATAAGTAAAATGTAATAAATAATAATAAGGTAATTACACCCTTTGGCACTAACCCAGTTAGTTTTGTTCATTAAATCTGATCATGTGCAAAGCACATAAGGGTAGTTTGGTAATTTTACATATTTGTTTTCCTAACGGTCTAGCCAACTATCACCACCAACCCTGACCAGACAACCACAAACGCTCGCCCCCCCCCCCCCCCCACCCCACACACAGACACCTGCTACCGCAGCCGCCAACGATGAACGCAAAATTTTCAGTAGATCTGTATTCGATTTCAGTTTCATCGCATAAACATTTTCCGATGAATCTAAACTCATTAACAATGATTTCATATCCAAACCTGATTTCAGTTCCGATATCTGATTCATCCCACAAATCAATCAATTATATTGGTGTTTAAAGCATTGATTCTCACTGAAATTATTAGTGTGTATCACTACATATATAATCTTAATCGGAACATGATTTTAGATTTTTATTGATGAAAGATTTGGGGCTTTTCAGTTAGATCTGAAACCGAATAAAAAACGGTGGAATTGACTGACGAAGAAGTTCACTCACGGGAAGGTATGAGTGTCGGAGCCAATGGCTGCGAGAACGGCGGGAGGGGTTGAGTTGGTGGTGGATCTTCATGACGTGGGGTCTGTGAATTTGATTTGGGGGGAAGGTGTGAGTGTTGGAGTTGTCACCGCCGCTACATCCTATCTTCAAGCTCAATGACAGTTGCAGGTGGAGTTACAGATCCAAAATGGTGGCATTGGTTACTTATATGCAGTGGTGGTGGAGGGTGATGTTGACAGCGGTGGATGTGGTTGACAGTGGTGGAGTGGGTGGAAGGTGAGGGCGATGATGGTGAAGGTGTGGTGGTGAATGATGGTGTTGATAGTTGTGGCAAGTGGGTGGTTGCAGGTATATGGTGGCCGAAGATGGGTTAGAGAGAGGGGATGGTGGTGGCCGGAGTTGGTGATGATAGTTGCAGTCTTTTAGAGAGGAAGAGAGTGCAGGTTAGAGAGAGAGAGAGAGTGCAAGTTAGAGAGAGAGAGGACAAAATGTATCTTTAAATATTTTTATTTTATCTCAAAGTTTAAGTTATACACACAAATTGTCCCTCAAAGAGTAAAAGACGAATTTACCCTCATGTGCTTTGCACATGATTGGTTTTAACGAGAAAAGTTAACTGGGTTAGGGTCAAAGGACATACCGTGATAGACTTTTTAAACGTAAAGGATGATTTATGTTATTAAGTTTTCCAAAGGACAACCATTAAAAAACGTGCAAATATAAAAGGACTAGTTTTGCCATTTTGTCTAAATAAAAAAGAAACATAGGAAAAGGAGAATGACGAATAATGGTGTATACCTCTAGGTTGAAGGGTGATGTTGAATGATGAGAGGAAAGCTGACGTGGCGTAGACATGACGAATGAGGAGAATAGAATGGTGTTAAGTGTGTATACCCCTCAGCCTTATTGGGTGTTGCTAAACGTACTTTACCTTTATATTAATTTTACTAAATGTACACCCCCTTGAAGTTATCAAATCCATTACCATTTTCCATTGCATTATTTACATACATATTAGTCTCTTCAACATTTTGTTTCACTCACTACTCTCAACTAAATATATCAAATTAAAAACTATTTTGCTATTATTAATCATTTTTATTATTATTGTTATCATTATAAATATTATAAATATTCTTTTTTTTTTAATTTTTAATAGCATCAATATTAGTACTAGTCTCACACACACATATTTATATATGGTTTCATAAATATAATAATGCATCGACAATGATAATAATAAATATTATTTTGATTAAGGAAAATAAACACAAAAGGAGAAAAAAAATAAAAATAAAACATGATAGATATAAAAAAATAAAAATAAAACTTTTAAAGAGAGACCATAAAATTTAAAAAAAAATGGTTAGAGGGTAGTAACATCTCAAATAAAATTGCTGAATGAATTCAAAGTTCAGGGGAGGGGGTATAACAAGTAAGGGAGGGAGAGTACGTTTAGCCTAATCCACTTATTTGATTACGACTTGAACTTATTTGATTTTTAGGGCTTGACTTATTTGATTTAAGGAAAGAACGTGACTTTAGATTGTTCATATTTCATATCGGGAGTTTTTAAGAAAGGAATACTGGTCTTGTGAGTGTTTATGGTTAAGATTTTAATGGTTTTAAGGTTACACCATGGATTAGAAATCGTTAATAGTTTTTTAAGAATGTTAACAAGAAGCAACCCGAACAACCCAATCGACAAATCAAACAATTGTTGACATTTTGTTTTAGCTGGTTTTACGGATTGGACTTACCGGATATATACAATAAAAGTTACATAAAATATATCAAATTATGTTTCAATTTTATACTTAAAAGTCCGACTTCTTGTATTTTATTGTTAACAAAAACAATTTCATGGAATTTAAAAAAAAACTTCAACCCCTCAACAGGTTCCTGGTACATAATGTTAGTCTTGCCATAATCCTTCTGTAAACTACTTTTCAAATTCAGACTTCTTATGTTAATAAACATTGGTAATACCTGCAAACCTTCTCAAACAATATGTTTGAAAAAAAAAATCAACCTTGCTGGCAAGACAAAAGAACCTCGTTTAATATTCGAGTACTTGATCATCACTTCGATAACATATTCTAACTCATGGGGCGTGTATCAATGGATGGAATTCGTTCACCCTAACAAGTTTCCACATGTATTTCTCTTTTACATGGCTAGAATTGTCAACATAACGTTTAGTTAAATTCAATTCTTGCGTAACTCAAATAAAACATGTGAAAGATTAAGGATGGTAATTTTCTTCCTACCAGTTGACAGTTGCCTCTAATGATAAATATCTTTCAAGTCACGATGATAATAACTTACTACTAGTGCATACAGGTTTCAAATTTAATTATTTCATCATAAACTTATTATTCTCAGTTTGTCACTCTTTTTAACCTATAATAGTTTTACGGCAAAAGTGAAACAAAAAATAAAATACAAGTACGCAATCCAAAAGCAAAGCATTAAGATTTAAGACATGAAATCCTTGTAAGGGTGGTAAAATGGGCATGCTATATCAGGTCAAAACAGGTCACATAAATACCTTTTTTTCTTGTTTTTTTTTCTTAAAGTTAATAAATAATTTTTGTTTTAAATACGAACAAAGAAGAAGTATATTGTTACAATCATACCCAAATTAGATGTTTTATGCATTGGTACACTTTAGGAACCTTGACCCATTTGATCGTTTGATACATTCAACGTGCTTACATTCTACCTAACCTTTTAATTGACTCTCCAAAACTAACCCATTTATCCACTATGACTAAGTTGGCACCGCTAACCCCTACACATGTGTGATAACACTGTTTTTTTTTTGGCAATTGGCACTAAACAAGCACAAGAAAGAGAAGCTTTTGAAAAACTAACTAGCAACCATTGTAAGATTTGCCCATAATCAATAGAACATAAAAAGGGAAAATTAACTAGCTGTCACAAACGGACTAGGTACGATCACACAAAATAGTAAGATACAAACCTTGCTTTTAGGCTGTGTGTAGTGGGCGACATGTAGGGGTGACAGGGGGCGATTTTTATGTGGAACACCAACCCCCCCCCCCCCCCGCGACAAACGGGGCGAGGGGAAGGAGGGGGGGGGGTGATGAGTTTTCGTCGCCCAAAATTATTATCATTTTATACATTTGACTGTTGGTAACGGTCATTAAATAAAAAAACAAAACAAAATTAAATAAAACAATTTATATATAATATACCTCTTCTCCTCCTCCAACCTCATCTCCATTTCATGACCATTAACCAATTCTTCAAAAAAACATACAAAATGGATTTTAGAAACAACCCGAACCGACCATTCCTACCTTTCGGTCAATACCATGGTTCGCAAAACCAACCGAGCGTAAACATGCAATGGTTCCTGAACACCGGAAACCAACCGAACCTAAACTATCTGTTTCCTTTTACCGACCCGAACTTAAACATGCATGCCAACTTCCTCAGACCCCAAAACCTCATGCCAGCGTTCAGGTCTAGCCAACCGGAGCCGGTGACAGTGCCGGAGACTCAAACAACACGAGCCTCCAGTTCAAGCCAAAAGCTGACCCGTAATCACAAAAAAAAAAAAAAAAAAACCGGGGGAGTCGATGACGCAGTATGATCCATGTAACAACTCGGGTTTTCAAAACGTATAATTTATATCCGTTACCCGACCCATGTTTGGAAAATTTTTATCAATTAGAATATTGCGTTTATCAAGTAATTATTATTTTATTATATATAAAATTAATTTTGAAAATCTACAATTTATCCTAAAATATACTTTAACCATATTTTGTTTCTAACCCTATAGTTCAGGGGTCAAATTGCGATATTTGTTAATTTATTATTATTTGAACCAGCTTAACCCGTTTACCCGTTTACTTCACCCAAACCCATATTCTTTAACCAAACTCGCATCCTAGACCCATGTCGTAACCCGTTAGTTTTCTTCATCCATAACCCTCGTTCTAAAGTTGGAATTGATCATAGAGAATCATTCTTGTTGCCTAAAAGATCGTTACCGGCATAATTAATTTGGAAATTGTGATCTCTATTATCAAATTAACTTATTTACAAACCCGTCTTGTACCGATTTCTTGAATTACAGTATACACATCAAAATAATGCAATTAAACGAGCATACACAATCCTTACAGGCCAGCGACCAGAAACCATATACTTAATTTCATTATCGAAGCCTGCAAATTACCTTTCTGGTTAGCGTTTATGGCGTTCGGGTGTAGTTCTCATTTGCCTTCAATTCGTAATGTTACGAGGTAATTAAGATATGTATGGTGGTCTTTTTCATCACTGATAATTAACCCTAATGTTAATTTAACCAGCATCAAACTGTTTAACCGATTTACAATTCTAGGGCTCATATACATTCTGGGTTTGTGTATCTATGTTTATTAATTTACCAGTTCAAGTTATCATCAACCAACCCCTTAGCCCAATGGGGGGGGGGGGGATGTGCTTGATTAGGGCTGTTGTGGCTGGGGGCGCAGGTTCGAGCCACCCCTAGCCTGCCTTTTTAGTTAATTTTCCTTTTTTTTTGTTAATTAACCCTTTAATCTTCATATTAATTAATCTAACATTTTAACCGATATTATAAATTTATATATTGTCTAAAACCGGCATTTTAACTAGTTACTTTTTCGAACATTTATTAACCCCCCCATATATATATATATATATATATATATATATATATATTAGATTGTTAAAATTTGTAACAACTCAGTTTTTTCAACTTATATTACCCGACCTGCTTTTATGTTCGGGTTATTTTATTGAAATCGCTTTTATCGAGAAGATTAACTAATATTATATAATAACGTAATTAATTATATAATATATAAATATAACTTTCTTACTTTGACAAAAACCACCAAAAAACAAACTTTAACCCCAATATGTTTCCATCCTCAAACTCCAAAGATTAGAGTGCAAATATTGTTATTTTTATCATATAACCCGTATCCAAATTGCAACCCAGTGACCCGTTCAACATCTTGGACCACAATTCTCGCAACAAACATGGAATTTGAATCATGCATTTGATTAACCTTACCATAACGACTCCACCGACTAAACTAATTAATAATTCGTGACATATTTGATACGTATTGACAGATTTGTTTAAAACGTCCTTAATCGTTTTTGGTATATTACATCTAGAGGTTGTTATATTGTAATTGAACCCGTCAGTACAATCTTCATCACGTCGCCAAGCAAACCCCTATACCTAATTACGTTATAGCAATTGTTTTGATGGTGTTTTTGATCTGCCTGCCATTGTATCTAGCAATTGACCTTCGTTTAATCGTGATATAGACAATTAGTTATATGTATATGTTCATCGAGGTCCCTAATCCATTAACCCTATGGTTAATAGGCCAAACTAACAACGGTTTGGCCGATTAAGATTTTCTAGGGTTCATGTTCTGATAAGGTGTGCATCTGTCTGGTTATCTTTTTTTCATATCAAGTTTAAAGGAATTAACAAACCAGCTCGCATGGCTGGTGTGTATTTGTTAAGGCCTTGTGAGGTTGGGGGCGCAGGTTTGAATCCCCCCACCCCCCACCCCCCCATAGCTCGTTGTTGTTTCTTTTTTTAGTTAGTCATTTAAGCATATATATTTATATATATTATCACTTAAATTATATTATGAGAGAAGTTTGATTTTGGTCCCCTGTGGTTTCTTTAAATTATCAATTTTGGTCCAATAGTTTATTTTAGGCTTTTATGGTACAATAATTTCAATTAACTATCAATTTTAGACCAACCACTAGCGTCATCCACCAACCGTTAGTTAATACAACTTTGAAGGCTTTTTTTTTTGTATTTTTCAAAAACTTTTAATCATAAGAATTTTTGGGTTTTCTATTAAATATATGTTCTAAACTTTTTGTTATTTTTTAGTATTATGGTTTCTTATATTTGTTATTTATCTATACACCCTATATTTGTTTTAAAAATATATTTTTTTTAGAAACTGACGCTTTTATGCAAGTGTATATTTAATATATTTATTTATTTACATTTAAATACTTTTATTTTATTTTTTACCTTTTATAGTTGTAATAGTATATCAATTTTAAAAACAGTGTATTTAATTTTTATTTTGATGTACGATTTTAATTATAGACTTTTACTAACTACAAATTACTTTGAAAAATCAGTGTTCCTTCTTTTATTTTTTGATGGTAAAAAGAGCATATAGCTATTGTACCTTGTTTTTCTTACTTTTCAATTGACGAAGGGTTTTTGAAAACCAATTCTTTTATTTTAGTTCTTGATTTGCATTTAGTAATGGTACATAGTTAACTTAATTTAATTTAGTTTTTGTAAACTTTGATTGTAAAATATAGTAGAGCGCATTTAGTAAAACCTTTGGAATAAATAAATATACACTTACATAAAAGTGTCGGTTTCGAGAAACAAAGTTTAACTATATTAAAAAACAACTAAATTAAATAAGTTAATTATGTACCATTATTAAATGCAAACCAATAAGTCCCATTTTGATGGGCTGGTAAGCTGATTAAGATGTTAAATAATTGTTTCAACCCCTATAGAGTACAAACATTTAGTTCTTTGAAAAAAAATACAAACCAATAATTAAAATTTATAAACAGACTTTTAAAAACCCTCCGTCAATTGAAAATTAAAAAAAAAACAATATAAAATAAATATATACTCTTTTTACCACCGAGATATAAAAGCAGAAAAGTTAACTTTTCTACATCATTTGTAGTTAGTAGAAATGTAGAATTAATATGGAACTTAAAAAAAAAATTATGTATTTTAAAGCATGGATACTATTACGGCTATAAAAAATAAAAGTAAAAGTATTCACGTATATATAAATAAATACACAGTTGCATAAAAGCTCTGGTTTCAAAAAAAGATACTTTTAAAATAAAAAAGTATATATTTATATATAAACAAATATAATAAACCATAATACTTGAAAAGAACAAAAAGTATAAAACTTATATGTAGTAGAAAAAATAAAAATTCATATCAATTAGAAGTTTGTGAAAAATATAGAAAAGCACCTCAAAGTTGTAGTAACTAATGGTCGGCGGATGACGTTAATAGGTTGGACTGAAACTGGTAGTTAATTGAAACTACTGTACCATAAAAGTCTAAAATAAAATATTGGACCAAAATCGTTAATTTTAATAAACTACAAGAACTAAAACTGAAGTTCCATAACGTATGAGGGCTTATACCTTAACGAACTAGTCTAACGAATGGGCCTCATTTGCTATACAATCCGTAGCGAATGGGCCATTTTACATTAAATAAACAACCTAGACTATTGATAACTTATTCGATCGCTACGGACACCAAAACCGTGCACTAACAGACACCCCCTTTTCCGTAGCTATCGAATACTTTAATCTTGAATACGTTAACTGCAAATCACCAGTCACAAAACCGTGTACTAACACTCTCTTATATTATTAATAGTATAAAATCATAAACGATCAATATTTAAAAAAAAACAGATATTTGTAACTAGCCATTCTTCCGAAACTTGGTTAAAACCATATATACGCATATATATATATATATATATATATATATATATATATATATATATATATATATATATATATATTACTTATTAAAAATTAATAAAGGTTTAAGAAGGTTTGTTTATTAAAATACATAATTAAAATATATAATATATCATATTATTTTATATAATTATTTGGCTAAGTATTTTGTAAGCCAAATGTATTTTTATATATAAACTTTAAATAAAAAGATAAAATTTATAAATAAAAGTCTTTTAAAAACGATTCTATCATATATGAATTATTATTTACAATATTAATAAGTAATCATTATTTATAAACCTTAAATAAATTATTATATCTCAATCATCCGTTAAATCTCATATCTCTTTATATAATTATCTAAAATTTTATAAATATTTATTTAAGTATTTTAGTTATAATTATAATTTTCTATTTAAAATATATTAATTCATAAAGTAATAATAAATCCTTGTAATATTAAACTTTGGCAAGAACGCACTCAATCATCCATTCCCGAGTCTCTATCTAGTTTTAGCTTCGTTATACGATCCATATTTGTTTCCCCAACTATTCTTCCTTATGATTTCTCGTCGGTATTTTTCCCGAAGAGCTTGATCTACCTTTATATCCTAACGGATCATATCTCTTGGTTAATTGCTAAGGTGAGTAATCACTCCCCTTTTTACTAATTTTGAATCCTTTTGGGGACATATGCGTATTTACAGTTTTAACTATTATCTAGTATTTAAAACCGCAACTGTTAGTCATGTGTATTTAACAATTTAGGCCTAACGTGTTATATGCTTATGCTTACTTGAATACATGTCGGAGAGGTCAAACATATCGCATACTAGTATGATCACCCCCCCCCCCCCCATCATGTTAGCCATCGTTTAGTTTCATCTGACATCGAGCTTACCGACAACATTATTTACTTGTTCATTGGTTAAATTGCTTATCTCACTTGACACAATTTGTATTTTTCTTTATTTATTATATATTATTACTGTTGTGTCTTAAACTGGTATTTTACTCACTCAGCATGTTTTGTTGACAAAACTTTTATTTAATATGCATATGTAGGTTATTGTTTGAACTAGTTGCAAGTTGGTGAAGACTTAGCGAAGATTTAAGTTTGAAGAATTATGAACAAGACTTAGATTTATATTCATTGGTTGTTCAAATGAGTTGTACTTTGTATTTGAATTTATTTGAATATTTAATTAAATTAAATAGATATTGTCACCTTTAAATTATTGCATAATAGTACCTTGAGAGTTGTGAGCAATCAGCTCACGCCCCGGCATTTCCGCCTTAGGTTGGGGTGTGACAGATTGGTGTTAAAGCCGAAGGTTTAAGATAGGTCGTTAGTGGTGCCTTAGTAATATGCTTAGGAGCCCCATATGTGCTTATCTGCTTGCCTTATGTGTTCATTTAATTGTTTCTAACTTTCATAGATAATTAATTATTTATTATTTATTATTGTATTATTATGCACACACACACAACTCTGAGGCTATGCCTCAACCTTCAAAGATAATTTTTCTTAAAAATTTTAAATCAAAGTAGATTGTCTTTTATTTTTGGAAAATTCCCTAAGAAATCCCTACTTTTGTTTTTACTCCTTCATCTTAAGGCTAGGTAGTATGACATGTTCCTCTCGGCCAAAGAGGAACACAACTGTCATACGGTCGACACCTTAGGTTAATTTTACACCAAATTCACGGTGGTTCGTGCCTAAATTCGGTAAATCCCGATTATTGTGTTTTGTTATTTAATTGGTTAGTTGGGTGAAAAATTCATGGTATCCATGGGCACTCCTACTATTCATACTCATCTTGTTTTGAATGTTTTTGTTGGAGTTCATCATACGTGGTGGTTCACGGCATGCTCCAAATACTCATATTTTCCTCTCGTCTATTCGTTACTTAGTTTTGTCGGTTAAAACGTGTAAGGCCCCGTTACCGGTGCCTCACTTTAACGTCTGATTTACTCATAAACGCGGTTATTACAAATTAGAGATAATTAAATCATTTGCGGAATACATAAAACTTCGATCATTCAATCACAAACAGTCAAACTTGTCTTGAAATTATAACATAAATCATCGTGTTTAAACTTTATATCTTTTATCTTCAGATGCCAGCCGTTTAATCCATGCCATGTGTTATCCTCATGCTTGCTCTTTGAACATGATCACCTGCGTGCATACTAAAAGTCAGCTACGCTGAGTGAGTTCTAGTTAATCAAGCAACTTACCATACAACCACTACATGCATTTATATACGTGTCCGAAGATACATATTCCGCTGTCTAGTCTGCTCACCTTACCGCTTGACTACTTATCTATCACCTACGCCTTAGCCACTTGTTTACGGGAGCACATAGAGGCTTGCCCTCCCACGCACTCACGTTATGCCACTTCTTAACGGAGGCATGTAGAGGCTTATCCTCCCACGTACTCCCATCATGCCACTTTAATAACGAAGGCATGCATAGGCTTACCCTACCACGTACAATCGTCATGCCACTAACACCCTTAGTAGACCCCTTACCACTTCTACCACACTTTATTCTACTTGTCTACAACACACTTCCTATCAGCTCATCATTTACATAATAAACAAGTTACATCATAGCATTCATACACACTAAGAACCACTTAACAATCATGCTCCTTGGCGATACATGCAATATCCGAAGATCGTTCACGCACCGTCAAGAATTCATAAATAACTCGTATATCCTCTATAGAATACACTTACAACTTAAAGTGAGTGTATTCACACTTCACATCGAGTATGCACACAGCCCCCGAAAACATAACAAGGAAATGGGGCTAGAAACTCACCTGAACTCGGTTACTTCTTCCATTAATGGTTACTCCTTAAATACCTCTCTAGTCATTCTTATTGCTATTTAATTAGCCCTACGCGTCTAAGCCGGTTTTACTTCATTGAATCTTTACCCGGTTAGTTAATCGTTACATGATCACCTTTAATGGCATCTTTCATAAATTATCAAAGCCCAAGGGCTATTATGTACTTATATCATTCTATCTCAAGTCCAGGGACCATTCTGTAATTTTGCCAAAGTCTACTTCATTATCTGGTTCGTTCACGAAGGAGGCTCCTTCGTTATTTCTTAACGAATTAGCTCTTATAACGAATTGTTCGTCATAACGAATTGGACCTTTATAATGAACTGAACTTCATAACGAACTGAACCTGGACCTTTAACGAACTGAACCTTTAACGAACTGGGGTTCATTCCTCAGTTCTCCCTTAACGAACTACGTAAGGACTTGGGGTTAGTTCGTCATTTATTTCTTATCGAAAGGCTTAACGAACTGTTTCTGTTTCGTTATCTCCCCTTGACGAATGGCATAACGAATTACCTTCTAATTTGTTAAGTCTCCATTAACGAACTAGGTTTAGTTCAGAGAATGACAGAAAAATTCTCTGACATTCCCTTACCTCGTACACACATTCTCCGGTGCCGCCTTTCCGACGCCGCATTTACCGGAAAAACGGGATCTCGCCGGAAAAGCAAGATCTCGCGTATTTCACCACCATTTTCGCTGTTTTTTTGTCCTGTTCGATCCAGATTTGAGCTAGGGTGATCCCTAAGCTCATCTTTTGATCGGTTTATACCCGATTCCATCCGGATCTCGTGATTTTAACGGTTTAATGTGTCGGCTCGTCGTTTCGCCACTAGATTTAACGGGTTTGGATCTCTACAATATCATACTATCATTACCTCGGGTCAGAAATCGATTCTTCTTCTATGTTTCGGCTAGAGAGAGAGAATTATGAGAGAGAGATTAGGTGTGTGTTTTGGGTGGTGTATGGAATATGTGTAAATGAAAGGATTAATGGGTGATTGTGGTTTATATATTATGGGTCATGGGCTTGAGCCCATGGTCCATCTTCCTCCCTTTCTAATCCAGGTTCATTACCCATATTACTTAACCCAACACAAGCCCGACTCATAATAACTCCTACTTATTTTATTATTCCTCCACTAACCCGAGTACACTTTCCCACTAATATTAAATAATATAATTAATATGATTTTAGAAATTTCGGGATGTTACAAAACGCCATGTAACGCTCATGGGTTGACAAACTCTATTGTATTGCTAATTCGTTAGTTAGTTGGGACAGTTAAAACACCATGTAACGCTCATTGGCTGTCCAAGTCAGTTACTTTTATTCGTTAGTTTCGTTGGCCATTCAAACTGCCATGGAAAGCTCATGGGAAGCCAACACACCATTTGTGTTTTGCTAGTTTATTGTGGAGTTGACTTAATCAAATAAAAATTAACTTTTAAACTAACCTCATCACCTCGTGTAGTCACCACACATTAATCATATTGACTACATAATCTAATCACTATTTATGCTATGTACCCCTTATCTTATAATCTTTTACCTTTATTCCTCATGATACGATTCAATTCCCCCATTTCTTAAAAGCAAAGTTATTATAAGGCAATTAAACGATTATTATTTAAGTAATTTCCTCAAATTATCCTTCATCTCATAAATCTTTATTTTTGGTCCTCATAGAATGTCTCACAAAAGAAACCACCGTCGTCCTCGACATCATTCGTCTAATTCTCATGACCACCGCGTGTATAGCCAAGGAGTTAACTACCACAACCTCTAAAATATAAACTCAAATTCAAAACATTAATACAACCCATTCAAACTTGTTCATTAACTTCTAAATTAAAATTTTTAATCCATTTACCCTTGCTCATCCTCGCAACAACAACAACGTCAACATCAAGCGCAAGTCTAATCATAAAAACTATGTTGTTAATCAAATAAATGATCAACCTCGACAAAATTAAAGTATCCCGAGCAAGAAACTCTCCATAGGTATTCACTCGTTATGCCCCACTAGTAACTTTCATCATTCGACTCAATCCTCATGTCGTTTTTGAACCCAATGTAATCGCTTCGATCATACTTGCATATACTTTCCCAACACCGCCTAATGCACAAGTCATCCCACAACATCCTATTCCTCATACTCGACCTGCACTACGTGAAAAATGACTTTTAGCCATACATGTGGTCTGGGCGATTTGCCACACTTCGGCTTAAATGTGTGGCTAAAAGGTCTTTGAACGCGTTTGAAAATAACGGATCAAAATACCAAGTTTCAAAGTCCAAGGGCCAAAAGTGACAATTATGTTTTCCTGTCCCGTCGCGAAACGCGTCTAAAACAAAAGACAAGCCCATCGCGTATCATGAAGGGCGTGTTTACCAACCCAAGAATGGGTGGTGGAGCGATACGTGACGCCTCAAAGACCCAACGTCATCGCGTATCACGATTACGTGGTCTGACAGGTGTTGAAACATGTCCACACGTGGCACATCGTCCGCCACATGTCACCACGTGGCACCACGTGGCAAGCCTACCGGCGTGTCATCAATCTACGTCGCGATACACGACGGCAGAGCCAAAGGACCATCGCGTATCACGATGGCCTTCCTGATTTGCCTATACATAGAGGCCTTTGGCCCTCTCAATCCTCACACCAAATTTCACACACCTTTCTCTCTCTAAAACAACTCTCTACCTCGAAAAACGTGCCACCGAACTCATCTCGTAAACCGTGCCCAATTCTGACGTTTCCTCGATCTACGTACAATACACCGACAATACCGATGACATTTTCTTGAAGAACGTGCCATCAAGGAGATGACGCTACACCCACGTCGAAGTGCGTGTCAAGCAAGATTGAAGAATGATGTACCTCGATAAACGTGTCGAAGAAAATTGTTGATCAAGACACTCAAGAAAACAAAGCAGCGTCAAAGTGCTGCTCAAGTAACTAGGGTTTTATAAGCGAAACGAGGTAGGCATTATACCCGAATAAAATATTAATAAAATATTAAAGGCTTAAAACCTTAAGTCGAGAATATACTCGATACCTCGAAGATAACAAAAGAAAGTAAAACAGAGAAAATATATAAAGATAATTATGTGAATATAATTATTTGTTATAGATAAAGTATAATTTTTATTTAAATGATTTTATATAATAATAAAGAAATAAAGTATACGTTTCTTCAAGAAGAAGAAACGTAGTGTTAGAAAAGTAAATAAGTTAAATTATACATTTTTAACTTATAAAAGAAAGAAAATAATATTTAAACTAAAGGTTTAAAAGAAAATATAGTCGAGGTAAAGATTATATAAAAGAGACTAGAAGTTTTAAGCCAGATTAAAGATCTGGTATTAATAAAAAGTTATACTCATACTATAGGTGCGAGATAACAAAGAAAGGAAAGAACCGGTCAGTGTATTGAAGCTGATCATTTCAAGAAAAAAGTGAATACGCCCAACTTTATAAACTTGTATTAATCGAGTCAAACAAATAGATGATTATATGAGATTACGTATCTCTAAAACATTATAAACAAAAGTAATCGCTGGCCCTCAGACTGTCGTGTACGTTTGTTTGGATCCTTACATATGTGGTAAAAAGTCGGTGGGCACACCGCTCCACACCTGGTCATGAGCCTCCGCCACGATGGGTCGGACCTAAGTTACGTCCGAGTGAGGGTTATCATGTGTATACGTATGATACCTAAATAATGTTGAACGCTGCGGTGTTTGCTGGGGTGTCTTGTGTGTGACTTAAGTTTATAATTGTGTTTTGTTTTTTATTATTCCTAAGCCACGATGGGCTGGACCTAAGTTATGTATCGAAGGGTACTCAAGTAAAGAAAAATATTTTATGCGTCAGCTTATTCACCAGCATGTGTTGCGGACGTATTTTCTAAACATTTTACAGACAGCGAAGATTAGCCACTTAATGAATCGAAGGGAATGGTAGATGATATGATGGCTCAGATCCTTTTGTTAAACATTAAAAATATGTAATGGTGGTTTAATATAAACAAGTAAACTTTTGTAAACACTAAACGGGTATTTTTATAAACTTGTGTTTTGTAACCATAATATTTTAATCCACATAAATATATTTCCGCTTTAATCCGCTAACTCTGATTTATTTACAAATGTGGTACCAACATATGTGTCATACTCCTAGGCCGTGGTTTGGGGTGTGACACTAGTTTTGGCCACACATGTTTTTCTTCATGTGACCATTCGTTACCGACTCAGGTACTTTTCGCCACACTTTGAAAAAAAACTGTGACATAAGCTAGCCACATTATAAAAATGTGTGGCGAAATGTGACCAACAATGATAATTTGTTTGATCTTTGATACTATGACAGTTAAATATTTTTAACTGTGTCCAAACGTAATTAATGGCCACACGGTGAATTGACGAGTGGCCAGGTAATCATTGTCTTTCCAGTTCCTTGTGCCGCCAATTTCAAATTGTCAGGGAGATGTACCGGTTTCCGATGGTGTTTAAATACCACTCACGGTTTCCGATTTCCCCCATCGCCTCCAATATTCCAGCAAATCACAATCCACAATCCCACCTTCTTCCGATTTCCGAAAATGGCGCATGCAAGTTGGATTGTACGAGAAAAGGGTGAGGCTGAACCCATCTACTACGACCCCACCTTCTTCACCACCGTTTTCCACTTTGATTCTGGCGTCCGGAAGAATTAAAGGGTGATGTATGTGGACTATGTCAACACTCTAACCTTCAGGTACCAACAACTTAACCGAATGGTTAGGTTTCTTGGGTACATCACTGCTGACTATTTCAGCATTGTGATGGAAGCCCGGGGCATCGAGGTTGCATGGATTGGGTTGAACTACATAGAGGACTTCAAGGTTGTGTCCGCTTATGGGGAATTTCATACTGAGGTGAACCTTCACCTACAAAGGCTAAAGGACTCCATCTACACCTCGGACGACATGTGGGAGAATATCATGCCCTCTCTTACTCCAGAAGAGAATGATCAGATGATAGATTCAGATGTGGAATCTAATTGTAGGACTTAGCTAGTAATTTGTAATTAGTTTTTTTTTATAATGTAATGTAAATATTTATTAACTATAAATATAATTAATATATTTTTGTTATTCTATTAACTGTGTTGATGACGCTGTATTTTATATTTGTTTTTGTTGTTTATTTGGTTTCAGCATTACACTTGATATTTGAATGTGTGTATTTAGCTAGTTAATGTCTGTTTGAACTTAACCAAATGAAATAGACTAGGGGTGCAAACGAGCCGAGCTGCTCGCGAGCTACTCGTGATCGGCTAGTGAAAAAGCTCGATAGAGCCGAGCTTAAACTAGCCCGAGCCCGAGCTCGAGCCTAAAAGAAAGCTCGTTTAATAAACGAGTCTGTCACACACACACACACACATATATATATATATATATATATATATATTAATCGATACATAGATATTTAATAATTATTAAGTGATATATATATATATATATAATTTTTTGGAAAAAAATAACTAAATAACATATATTATTTTATATATAAATTTATTATGAAAATAAATATACATATATAATTATAAAGATATAAAAAATTAATTAATAAATATTAAACCATCCGAGCCCGAGCCGAGTTCGAGCTTTATTAATAAAGAACAAAACGAGCCGAGTTCGAGCTCCGTATAAGCTAAACGAGCTGAGCTCGAGTATGGCCGAGCTCGGGATTGGGCTCGGCTCGACTCGTTTGCACCCCTAAAATAGACCTTCACTTCTATTTGAACTTGACACCAATTGACCAAAATAGCCAAAAGATGAAATGAATTCAACAAACCGGCCTGTATAAGTAATAATAATATTAAAGACAACCAATATTTATTTACTTTGAATTAATAAGTACAAAGTAAAGACTAGTGATATCATGTATCACAACTAAATTTAAACATTATTGACATCTAACTAGGCGAACAAACTACTGTATCAATGTACACAACTGTTAGGTTTGAAAATAAAATGTTGGTCGACAACCCCGACATCGGTGCCCATCACCATAACATGTCTTTCGGAACCCTCAGTTATTGTAACCAACAGTTCTTTGCAGGTGCTCTATGATGATCAACGACCTCACCAGCAGTTCTGTAACAATAGACATAACTGCCGGTTTTGAATCAGCAGTTCTATGCAGGGTTCAATCTCCATTACGAATAGTTGTAGGCTTTTCCCTGAACCTCCAGTAATCATCCGGGGACTCATTACGAAACAGTTGATTTGGTTGTACACGTGGTAATCTATTACCCTCATGTGGGAAAGTTACCGTACTAAATTCATCGACCTCGTCATACGAATGTCTATAATTCTTGGGTGGAGTCATGAGGACAACATGTTTTTTTATATCCAGCTGATCTTGAACATAAAACAAATGTCGTTCTTGCGAGACCAATACGAACGAATCATCCTTGTGGCCAAATTTGTTTAGGTCGACCGACGTGTAACCAAGAATATCATGTTTGACATGTTTACGGTCAACCCATCGGCACATGAAGATCAGAATTCTTTTAGTATGATAATCTAGGACCCATATCTCTTGCAAAACCCCAAAATAAAAGTTTTATCCATAGGACACCATGTCTTTTTTGATGTCCATGTCATCCGCCTCTACACCAACCCCGTTGTTCTGGTAAACTCTACCATCATGAGATTTTGTACGAAATGCAAAACTTTTGATGTCGTATGAGTCGTATTTGTATACATTGCGGTGTACTCCGTGTGCAATCCACTTTACGGTTTCTGATATAGAACCTGGGGAGACCGCTAGCTCTCTTTCAACCTGAATTTCATTACAAGGATTAGATTCAGCTACATTGCAGAAACAATAAAGATTCTTAAAAATTATAGAAGACAAAATAAATTGATCTATCTTGTCGCGTAACCAGTCACCAAACTTAAAGGTATGCTCCTTCTCTAGGAATGCTTGTCGTTTACCACGTGTTTGGTTTTTCAAATAGGTCTTGTGTTGTCTACAAGTAGGAGTATAATATATTGGGAATTAATATATATATATATTTTAAAGTATATATGTTAGTAATACTTACTTAGATATAAGGCGCTATTTTGGGCGTATTCTGCAACACATAAAAATGTGCTCTCTTGAAGAGACCAGGAGAAACTTCAAGTGATTTGGCGCCTATGATAGGAATTGTGTCCCCATTATCATCACACTTATCATGTGGAATAACAACAGTACTCTTGATGCTTTTTTGGTATTCGCTAAGAAACTCGATTGTTTCTTCCGCAATGTTCTCCTTAGCAATGCACCATTCTGGATAAGTTTTGTTTCGTACATGCCCTTTGATAACATTCATATACCTTTCAAAGGGATACATCCAACGAAAGCATGGTGGCCCACATAATTTTATCTCTCTGACAAGGTGCACAGTTAAGTGAACCATGACATCAAAAATTTATGAAGGAAAGTACTTCTCTAGCAGGCACAATGTAACAATTTGCTCTTACTGCATCCTATCAAGCTTTTCTACAATGATTTCTTTGTTACAAATTGACTTGAAAAAAAAAACAAAGCCTGATTATAGCATTTCTCATTGGTTCTGGTATGATAGACCGTATTGCAAAGGGCAGAAACTGTTGCATAAGCATATGATAATCATGTGATTTAAGGCCTTGTAGCTTCCTTTCTTTCAGATTCGCCAAACTAGAGAAGTTAGAACAATACCCTAGTGGAGCCTTCAGTTTATACAATGTTTCAAGAAACATGTCTTTTTCTTGTGCTGATAATGTGAAGCATGCTGCAGGCAGTTCTGTATTGTTGCCTTTTGCTTTCAGTTGCAACTCATTTTTAATCCCTAAAAACTCCAAATCCTTTCTAGCTGCCAATCCGTCTTTTTCCCTACCGAGAATGTTCAGAAACGTCCCGACAATACTCTCTGCCACATTCTTTTCAACATGCATCAAATCAATACAATGTTGGACAGGTAGATGTTTCCAATAGCTGAGCCGTTGGTACCTTATGTTGAACTTCTTCCAATATGGCTGCGGCGTTGTGTTATCCCATTTTATCTTACTCCCACTTAGAGATTCTGATCCCTTTCCCCATTCATTCTTAATGTTTTTGACCTCGTTGTATATCTTTTCCCCTGTCATATGCTCTTTAGCGGTTCTCATCTCTTCTTTTCCATTGAACGTCTTTGTTGGTTTTTGTAAAAGGTGGTGATGTGATAGATACCTTCTGTGGGCAGCATAACTCTGCTTCTTTGTGTGATAAAGTCAAACACACTGAGTTTCTCCCCGAAACACTACACAACCTTTGAATCCACTGTAAAGGCAACCACATAGTGTACCAAGAGCAGGGTAATCATTAATCGTCCATAACACAGTTGCACGCAATGTAAACATTTATTGTTTATACGCATCACATGTTGGCTCCCCAACCTCAAATAAAGATGCTAGATCGTCAATTATAGACTGTAAAAACACATCAATATTGTTTCCTGGCACTCCGGATATTAATAAGGAAAACATGATGAGCTTTCTTTTTATACACATCCAAGGTGGAAGGTTGTAAATGACTGCTAAAACAGGCCATACACTGCGGTTTCTGTTGCCTCTATGTACGTCGACCCTATTAGTGCAAATCCCTAGATGAAGATTTCTTGGGCTGCTTCCGATGGTATCGGAGTACCTGTCATCTATGGCTTTCCATGCTGGTGAATCTGATGGGTGGTGTAAAACACCGGGTTTATTGGTACTCGTGGCCTGCCATGTTAAATTCTCTGTTGTGGTATTTGATTGAAAGAGACACTTGAATCGTGGAATAATGGGAAAGTACCACAGTACCTTAGCGGGCGTGTTTATGTAAGTTTTGTTAGTCTTCTCATTTACCTTCTACCTTGACTTGTTACAAATTGGACATGCTTCCAAATCCTTGTAATTCTTATAGTAAATAATGCAGTCATTGATACACACATGCATCTTTTTGTATCCTGAGCCCATTGCCTTCATCATCCTTTTACCCTCATACATATTATTTACCATTTCATTATCTGCACGTAGCATCTTTTTCAACAATTTCAGAAGTTCATCAAAGAACTTATGAGATACCCCGTGCTTGCTCTTCAAGTTGAGTAGTTGTAGTAATGCAGACAACTTGGTGAAGTCAGGACATCCTTTATACAGGGGCTTCTCAGCGTCAACAAGTAGTTGTGGAAACTGTTGATGCTTCTAGTCGCCTTTGAAATTGTCTTTTGTAGCATTTACCATTTCTACAGTTTCACAGGCATCTGTTGGAATGTTGGTGTTAACAAACCCAGTATTATTATCAGTCACATTAGTTGGATTGTTGGTGTCAACAAACCCAGTATTATTATCATTAGTTGGAATGTTGGTGCAAGCAAACCCAGTATTATTAACATTAGTTGGAATGCTGGTGTCGGCTTCTCCATGTTTTATCCAATTAGTATAATTCTTATCAATTTCAAACCTGTACAAGTCATGTTCTACATCGTCTACACTAAGAGATACGTGGTTCACACACCGAACACATGAATATGAAATAGAAATTGGTGGTGATGTTTCCTTGCAATTACGAACTGCATAATCTAGAAATGCCTTAACACCATCTTTATATGCTCTATTGCACCCGTCGCCTACTGATATCCAAGAATTATCCATCTTTATATGATTAATGAAGCTTTTTGGTAGGATTGAGTAGCCGGCAACAAATTTAGTAGGGTTTGGTGATGTTGTGAGATTTTATTTGGTCATAGTTCAGTTAATTTATGAGAGTTCAATTATGTTCTCATAACGGTTGAGACGTTTGTGATTATAAATATATTAGAAGAGGTTCTATTATGTTCTTAGGGTGTAGCTCAAACGGTTGAGGCGCTTGTGATTAAACATAGATTGCAATTGTCGCGGGTTCGAAACTCAGGAACATATTTTTATTAAATTTTTATATTAACCTTTTTGCAGACATCAAGGCCCTAAAATTAAGTAACAAAACTGATGGAAATACAGTTTTTTAACTTTTCTATTATTGCAAAACTAATTAAAAGCCCCAAAAACAACAAACACAAAAAAAAATACAATTTCTTAGCTTTTTACTCAGATTACAAAACTAATTAAAAGCCCTAAAAACAACAAGAAGCAAATAAAATACAATTCTTCACTTTTTTTCCGATTCAATCCGTGAAGCTACACTCCTTGCAATTTGATCCTCTAATGAGTTATTTGCCCTTATCAAGATAGGAATTATGTCAGTACATCTTGTGCACACATCAGATCTTGTTGACGAAACACAATCAGACCATTTAAAGAAATCACATTTTTTTACCTAAGTTAAAAAATATAGAGTTTAGGGTCAACAATCAACATAAAGACGGGATGAATTCCAAATTTATTTTTAATTTCACTAACATGAGATGCACAATTGTAGAACCTCGACCTGAATTTTTGGTGGTCCTTTATGTTCTTATAATGGCTTCTTGACCAAAAAAACAATAAACTTGAGATCGATTGCTTCTGTTACTGGATGTTGAGTTCGATTCCGTGGAGATCTACAAATGGTTTTTTTTTAAGTGTTTTATTTTAGTGTTTATGGGGGTGAAAATGGAGTTTTTAGTTTTTACTAAACCAAGGCAGCTTATATATATATATATATATATATATATATATATATACATATATATATATATATATATATATTAGTGGGTGGTGGTGGGTTCAGGTGATCATGATGGTGGTGGGCGGTGGCGGAGGTGTGGTGGTTCGTGGTGGCGGATTAGTGGTGGCGGTGGCGGCGGGGTGAGTGGATGATGATGGCGGCGGAGGTGTGGTGGGTGGTGCTGGCGGAGTTGGGTGGTGGTGGATGGTGCTGGAAGTGGTGGTGGTTGGTGCCAGTGGTTGTGGCGAATGTGGGCGGTGGATGGTGGCAGTGGGTGGTGTGTAGTATGATTGAGGATATGTAACTCATGCGACGATGACAGTGCTATCCCGTATGATGACCATGATGATTGGCCTAATTATGATGACGACGATGCTGATATAATGATACCCACGTGAATATATGGATATGACAACCCGTGTTGTGGTGATTATCATAATGATGCTGATAACCTATATGGTACGGTTTAATGATATGTAACCCGTATGATCGACGACGACCATGATAACGTATACGATGATCATACTGATGGTAGCCCGTACGAATGATGATGTCGTTTGATGACGACAACAATTCATAAGATGGTGCCGACAGTGATCACTAATATTGGGCTTTTTTTATGAGATAACCCATATGATGCTGACTACATCTCGTACATGGCAATATGCCATATATATGTTGGTGTTGATGATGACACTGATAACGAGATATAGGATACCCGTATGATCGACGCCGACTACGATAGCCTATACAATGACCACGTTGATTACCCGCACGACTGATGATGATGATAACCACTATAACACATGATAATGATGATAACTTTATGGTGTTGATCATCAGCATAACACATATGGTGATGATGATAACCTAGAAGATGATAATGATGACGATATGATGATGATTCCGATAATTAAGATGATGATGATGATGATTATAGCCCATATATATCGGGATGACGATACGATAATGCCTTAGCCGTGTAGTGTATACCATATATAAAACATCTCACCCATAGGTCACATCCAATAAACTGACAAATAGTTCGATCTCGACATCTATAAACCTAGCTTACATGTCTTATGACCCATGGGTGCTATAGAACATTTTAAACCATGGTCTTGTGTTATAAGCTATATCATGTAACGTTTTTATGTAACTTTGTGTATAATATTATATACACATTAAATTTAGGTATTGTTTTTTCTAGGGTTAACAATGTGGTTCATGTTATATTTTTATTTATTTCTATTTAAGGTTTACTATAAAGTTTTTATAACAAGTCCATTGGTTGTATTGTGTTTTTATAACTTATTGAGGATAAAAAGGGAATCCAAAGCTCAAATTAGTCCAAATTAGTTCAAATTAGCTCTAAATTAGTTCAAATTAGTCCAAATTATTCAAAAACTCCAAATATTTGGCGGTAAAATTAATTTTCGTATTAACACTCCAAAATCAAATTACATTCCAAATTATTAAAAACTTTTCCACTCCCCAAATCAATTCCTTACACTCAAATCCTTACAAAAGAAACATTCGAAGATGAAGCTTAATGATGAAACAATCGGTGAAGAACATGATTTATACTTTGATGAGGACGCTCAAACAGACGACACTGGAGGCTACTCCAGCGAGGAACCCAACGATGACTATATAGCGACGGAGGCTATCGAACCCATCAACAGTTTGGAGGCTTTCGAAACCATCAACAGTTTGGCTAGTACGAAAAAACCTACAAGGGGGTTGACGAGGTTAGCTAAACTACGTACCGATTATGCAAACTCTGGTGGTGTCAAACTGGTAGTGGAGTTTGATAATATGGGTAGGTTCACGGGCCAAACCATATCAAAGTTTCCAAGTTTTTTAGGGGATGTTGTAAGGGAAATGGTTGGCTTAAGACATTTAAGTTAGAGGAAGGTCACAAAGGAGCTTAGAGATAAGCTGTGGGAACAAATAACGGTTATTATGTATTTCTTATTTGTGCATTTTATGTTGTAAAATCATTTATGTTTGGTAAAAGTGGTTTTAACTTGTAAAAACCATTTATGTTTGGTAAAAGTGGTTTTCCAATCTATGCAGAAATATTTTGAGAAGTAATTTATGTTTCATGGGTTGGGCCACTGTTTGTAGAACTAATTTACCTTTACTGTATTGTATTATGCATAAATATTTTGAGATTGAGGCGTGTCACAGGCCTTCTGTGATGAATCGGCTCGGACACCTTCTTCGGAATTTTCGAAGAAAAATGTATGCCAAATACATTATGCCGAACATCGGTAAACCTTTGAAGATGAAGGCAATACCCAAGGGACACAGGACAATGATCAAGAAAGAAGACTGAGATCGCTTCGTTGAGTACACACAGTCAGAGCATTTTCAGGTATAAATCCTCTACTCTGCAAACGTAGATTGATCGACTATATAAGGTTTATGTTTTTTTTAATATAATGTAATGATTATAATGTGTGGTTGAAGAAACGCTCGGCTTCAACAAAGGGAGCTCAAGCAAACAATGTTTTTGATCATCACATGGGACGAGAGGGTTATTCCTACCTTCAAGAGAAACTGGAAATCACCTCACTCTCTAGTTCAATGATTTGTTGGTTATGTGTCTAATGCATGACCGTCAGCTGCTTTCTCTTGAATATTTTACAAGGTAAAAAACAAGGAACTTGCACCGGATGAGATGCCCGGTAGTGCATTAATGTGGATGAAAGCAAGGAAGGACAAAAATGGTGCATACAAGAATGTTGTTGTCGAAGAGTGGCAACCAAATTAGTATGTTTTAGTATTAAAGTTTTTCAATCATGTTAAAGTCAATTCACTGCCACACACACACCATTATAGTGGCGTCAAATAAACTTGAGTCTGTCTAAATTGTCTCAACACTTTATGTGGATACAACTATTGGTTAGGATGGTCAACAGCATTACTACCAAACCAGCAGTTGTTTAATTACTCACAGTAGTTTATCAAGTACTAGGGATATTGGACTTGATTTTTTTTACTGGGTGTGACTGGTTTATTTAGTTAAACAAGTACTAGTATCATTTCACTAACATGATAGAAATGCACATAACTGTTGTTTTTTAAGAACTGCTGGTTAACAGCTTTAACAGCAGTTCATGAAATCTGACGTTTTATGCTTGTAAGGAATCGGCAGTTTGACATTTGTTTTCTTGCAGGTTCAGCATGAATAACATATCGCCTCCGGAGCCCTGAAACTTGAACTGTGCACAGATTCCGTCACCTTAGTACTTGGCAAAGAGAAAGGTGGGTTTTTAAAAGGGATTGGGTACGGACTGAAAACATGTAAATATTGGGGTATGAGTCGGGTAAAAGGATCGTTTAAGGAACGGATTTGCCAACTTGAGTATGAGGCGGAACAGAGAGATGAAGTGGTGAACAAGTTGACGACTCTACTTGAATTCACGAATGCTATGCTAGCAAGCCGTGATAAGGACCAGTTAGCATTTGAGTCCAGATTTAGACATCTCGAAGGAATGTTGCCGCAAATATCGGCAAGTCAAGTAAGTGACGTATGTTACATATAAACATATTAATTAATGCATTCAACATACATAATTGGCACTACATGTTGTCACAATTCGTAGGTAAATCTTGCTCCCATTCTGGTTGGTTCTGCGCGAAACATTGTTAATTTCCCACCATCATGGCATATCCATGGGTATGTACTTATACATTGCCTTCGACTAATCCATCTTAATTTCCCATGCTTGTTTATAGGTGTATAAGTGTGGTTTATGTCTGAATGACAAGCGTAACAAGGTGGCACATGGTAGAATTCATTGGTCACCGGTTCCACAACAGTTGCATGGAAAAGCAATCCCGGAGAGTTGCTATAAAGTTAGTATTGATGAAGCCATAAAGAAACATGCAACTATTCCGTGTGAGTCAGGTGAAATTATGACTGTTGGTGACGCAACTGGTACTTCTGTTGCTTGGCCAGAATACCTAATCTCATGTGACCAGGAGGTTTGTTCCCTTTTATTTCTATTCAAGTACAAATAATAGGGTGTTCACGGTTCGGTTTGAAACTGTTCAAACTGGTCATCAGTTTGGTTTCATGGTTGGTTTTTTTCATAACTATCTGTCGATCAGTTTCAAAAGATTCAAACCGTAGCAAACTGTTTGGTTTACGGTTTACAACAAAAACCAACCGTGTATTAATTTATTTCTATTTTTATGTATATATATGTATTCAAATATAATACTGGACATAATTAACTTAAAATTGTTTTATAATGTATATAAGAGAGCTATATTACTAACAATATATACTAAACAATTTAGAAAAGGGATGGGCAAAGGCCAAATACATATTGTATTAAACTTAATAGTTTGTGGCTTGATTGTGTTTACTTGAGTATATACATGTTAAACTTCACAAATACTTGATAACTTTACTATAATATATCATACGCTAATTTGGACATCTTGTATAAAACCCGAACAAGCCCAAACCATGAAACCAAACCGGAACCAAACCGTTACTAACGATTTGGTTCGGTTCAGTTCGGTTCGGTTTAAGATTCCTACGGTTCGGTTTTGGTTTACAAAAATAAAAACCGTTACCAACGGTTTGGTTCATGGTTTGAATCAAAAACCGCAAAAACCGAACCGTGAACACCCTTAACAAATATCACAAGAGAGCATATCTTTTGTGACACAGAGGTTTGTTCCTTTTTTGTTCTATTCAATTACAAAATATCACAAGAGAGCATATCTTTTGTGACACGGAGGTTTGTTCCTTTTCTGTTCTATTCAATTACAAAATATCACAAGAGAGCATATCTTTTGTGACAAGGAGGTTTGTTTCTATTTTGTTCTATTAAATTACAAAATATGACATTAATTATACATACTTATTTTTCATATTCTCTTGTTCCAGCTACCACCACTCCCATCCTCAAAAAAACCAGACAGAGCTGGCAAGAAGTCAAAGGTAAAGTATACAATGATAGACATGGTGAACAAACAGAAGACAAGGAGCAGTGCCAAGAAAACCGATGCCTTAGCTAGTATATAGGTAGTCGTTATTTTGTGTGTATATATATATATTGGTATAACTTATTTTGCATATATCTTACAGAAAGATGTATAGATTTGCTTAAGTTAATATTATTGTTAATATAATTTGTTTCTTATTTTGTTTTGTCATGCTTGTTTACAGCTGTTTTATATTACTGCACAAAAAATAAAAATAATCATATATTGCCTAATTACACAGTATTGGCCACATAGAAACACATTAAATAGATGTGGCCAAAAGTAAGACAATAGCCACACTTCAAATTACAAAAATTCGGGTCTATAAATGACCATTAGCCAAGCACAAACATTGTTGTGTGACGGAATGATAGCAAAGTTGATGGAGATAACAAATTATGTGTGGCTAAAAGTGTGACATAGCCACTACGAAAACACAAGTATTCGTGTGGCTATAAATAACCATTACCCACACCATGCTTGCTTCGTTTTATGTTTGTGTGATGGAATCATATAAAACGTCATATAAAAATATCACTAAGTGTGACCAAATGGCATAAAATAACCACACTCTACATATTTTCATGTGTCCATCACTAGCCATTGGCCACACTTTCATCACTTGGTTTTTGTTTGTGTGGCGGAACGAGATCAAATGTCATTAGAAAAATCACTATGTGAACTACGGTAATAGCCGCACTTTATATTACAAAAGCATTGTGTGTGACAAACGGTAAGACAATGGCCACACCACAAACTACAAAAGAGTGTTTGAGTGGCAAGTTCATATTTTTAGCCACATTGTCAATAATCTCCATTGTCTGTATGATATGATTAGCCACACAATACATCACTATGTGTGACGAAATGTTTGACAATAGTCACACTTTAAATTACGAAAAGCATTATGTGTGAGAAACGGTAAAACAATGGCCACACCACAAACTACAAAAGAGTGTTTGAGTGGCAAGTAAACATTTTTAGCCACATTTAATATAACATCCGGTTTCTATGTGATATAATTAGCCACAATATTATTAAATTCAAGTGGCCATTGCTTTGCTATAGCCACACAGTATAGGTCACAATGCTCGCTTACCACAACCCTATTGGCCACATTATTATAAAATTGATGTGGCTGAAACATGAATTCATGTGGCTCTATACATGCAATGGTCACACCTAGTAAATAGTCATTTGGCTATTTTCTACCGTTTAGCCACACTTATTACAGAGGCTTCTTGATGACCAGCAACTAATGCTGGTACCCTTTAGCCACACTTATAATTACATAAGGCCACTAAAAACTGTGTGTGTTCATATGATACCTACGATGTTACGACCTTTGGTCACACATGACCTAAACCAGATGTGTATGGCTAAAGGCCTATGGCCACACTTTTTTCGTGTGACCGAAGGTCATTATCATGTAGTGCTGATGCCTCAACTACCCATGCTTGCTACCATTCAGGAGACCCTAATCCTCTCAACGATAAGTGCTATCAGATTATCCATGGCAATCAAGTTCAAACTATAGTTACACCCTACTACATTACCCACCAAGTCCATACCTTTCAATCCCATTGTCACACCCCAACCTACGGCGGAAATGCCGGGGCGTGAGCTGATTGCTAACAGCTCTTAAGTACTATTATGCAATAATTGAAATTATAATATCTATTAAGTTAAATTCAAATAAAACAAAAATATTCAAATACAAAATCCAGCATTCAAATAAGCCAAACAAAAAAATTATATCAAAGATAAAAATCTTGTTTATTCTCTTTATCTTGCAAATCCTAAGTTTTCTTCCAAACCAACTTGAACATCACATCACACGATAACCAGCATATGCGTTAAAAAATACATTAGTTTTGTCAACACAAGGTTGAGTGAGTAAAACACTAGATTTTCATGATTATATAATAATAAATAAAAGAGCAAACTGTGTACCAAGCCTACTCCGCTCAAGATCTGCTATGCAAGCTCAACCCATTCAATCTATTCCAAGAAAATCTACCTCAACTGCTCTTACTCCTATGAATGCAACTCCTCATGGTGCCTCAAGTCACATCACTATATTTTAAGATAGATAAAGGGAACATCAAGAGTCTTCATGTTCGTTGAGTAACTTAATTGACGTGACTTGAGGCACCATGAGAAGTTGCATTCATAGGAGTAAGAGTAGTTGAGGTAGATTGGCTTGGAATAGATTGAATGGGTTGAGCTTGCATAGCAGGTTCTTGAGCGGAGTAGGCTTGGTACACAGTTTGCTCTTTTATTTATTATTATATAATCATAAAAATATGGTGTTTTACTCACTCAACCTTGTGTTGACAAACCTAATGTATTTTTTAACGCATATGCAAGTTATCGTGTGATGTGATGTTCAAGCTGGTTTGGAAGAAAACTTAGGATTTGCAACATAGAGAGAATAAACAAGATTTTTATCTTTAATTTTTTTGTTTAACTTATTTGAATGATGGATTTTGTATTTGAATATTTTTGGTTTTATTTTAATTTAACTTAATAGATATTATAATTTCAATTATTCCATGATAGTACCTTGAGAGTTGTGAGCAATCAGCTTACGCCCCGGCATTTCCTCCGTAGGTTGGGGTGTAACACCCACGTCCTTCAAGCTTATCTCGTCAAGAAAGATCATCCATACTTAACCCAAAATTATCAGATTCTACACCCGCAAGCTCAATTTTACCAAGCCTACTCTAACTAATCAACCCTCATGCAAACCGTTCAAACTCCAGTTATCCAAGCGATGTCGAATCAATTTACCCCGACCGCTCAAGCTCTTATGGATCAAATCACTCAAGATGCTCAAGTTTCAAGGTTTCAAGTCATGCGCAACTGAAGATTAAACTACTAGAGGACTTTGTCGCTCGTCATATTCTATCTTACTCGAATTTGATTTTTCTGCCTTGTATCGACTCTTTAGTAAATTTTGAATTAACGTTTTTATAAATTATTGAGGTACTAACTAAGATTTTATATTATTATGCCCCTTGAGTAAAGTGTAAAATTATCGAAGAGTGGTTTTATAAAATACCCCCACCCCCCAAATTTTAAATAACCAAACTATAAACTTTTGTCTGTTTAAAGATGTATCACTTAAAACTCCTTTCCCTAAAGAATTTCTATTCTTAAAATTATATTTTCAATCGTTTTGTAAATTCACATGATGGGATGAATCATGTGGACCATCCGACGATGAAAATAATTATGGTCCGGAACATAATTATCGAAGTCCTCGCATAGAAAATTATGATGCGTAAGATTGTGTGTCATAATATAGAATCGAAAGTGGTTGGGATAACGGTACAAATGTAAAGATGATAAGGACATGGTGGATACGCCGCTGGTACATCCTATATATAAATGTCTTTATTGAATTTTTGTTTGGAGCGTTGTTTTAACTACTCAGAGTTCCATGTAATGATAAATTTTTAATTTTTATTTATAAATTCTCCTTTCTTCAAAATTTGATGGTTTGTTATAGGATTCTTTAATTTTGAGACGAAATTCCTGAAAGTAAGGGAGACTGTAACAACTCGATTTTTCCAACTTGTATTACCCCGACCCGCTTTTATGTTCGGGTTATTTTATTAATATCACGTTTATCGAGAAGATTAACTATTATTATATTATTACTTATTTAATTATATAATATATAAATATAAATAAATATAACTTTCTTTCTTTGGCAAAAACCACCTATAACCACACTTTAACACCAATATGTTACCATCCTCAAACTCCAAGGATTAGAGTGCAAATATTGTTATTTTTATCATAGAACCCGTATCCATGCTGAACCCAAACCCATACCCGTATCAATATTGCAACCCAGTGACCCGTTCAACATCTTGGACCACAATTCTCGCAACAAACATGGAAATTGAATCATGCGTTTGATTAACCTTACCTTAACGACTCCACCGACTAAACTAATTTGGAATTCGTGATATATTTGATACGTATTGACAGATTTGTTTAAAACGTCCTTAATCGTTTTTGGTGTATTACATCTAGAGGTTGTTTTATTGTAATTAAACCCGTCTGTACAATCTTCATCACGTCGCCAAGCAAACCCCTATACCTAATTACATTATAACAATCGTTATGATGGTGTTTTTGATCTGCCTACTGCCGGCCACTGTATCAAGCAATTAAGCTTCGTTTAATCTTGATTATAGGTAATAAGTTATATGTATCTATTCGTCTGGGTCCCTAATCCATTAACCCTATGGTTAATCGGCCAAACTAACAACGATTTGGCCGATTAAGATTTTCTAGGGTTCATGATCTGATCAGGTGTGCATCTGTATGGTTATATGTTTTTCATATCAAGTTTAAACGAACTAACACACCAGCTCGCATGGCTGGTGTGTATTTGTTAAGGCCTTGTGAGGCTAGGGGTGCGGGTTCGAAACCGCCCCCCCTAGCTCGTTGTTGTTACTTTTTTTTATTTAGTCACTTAAGCAAATATATTTATATATATTATCACTTAAATTATATTGTTAATAGTATAAAATCATAAACGATCAATATTTTAAAAAAACTGATATATGTAACTAGTCGTTCTTCCGAAACTTGGTTAAAACCATATATACACATATATTTATATATATGTTACTTATTAAAAATTAATAAAGGTTTAAGAAGGCTTGTTTATTTAAAATACATAATTAAAATATATAATATATCATATTATTTTATATAATTATTTGGTCAAGTATTTTATAAGCCAAATGTATTTTTATATATAAACTTTAAATAAAAAAGATAAAATTTATAAATAAAAGTCTTTTATAAACGATTCTATCATATATGAATTATTATTTATAATATTAATAAGTAATCATTATTTATAAACCTTAAATAAATTATTATATCTCAATCATCCGTTAAATCTCATATCTCTGTATACAACCATCCAAAATTTTACAAATATTTATTTGAGTATTTTAGTTATAATTATAATTTTCCATAGTTAAAATATATTAATTCATAAAGTAATAATAAATCCTTGTAATATTAAACTTTCGCAAGAACGCACTCGGTCATCCATTCCTATGTCTCTATCTAGTTTTAGCTTCGTTATACGATCCATAATTGTTTCCCCAACTATTCTTTATTAGGATTTCTCGTCGGTATTTTTCCCGGAAAGCTTGATCTACCTTTATATCCTAACGGATCATATCTCTTGCTTAATTGCTAAGGTGAGTAATCACTCCCATTTTTACTTATTTTAAATCCTTTTGGGGACATATGCGTATTTACAGTATTTAACTATTATTTAGTATTTAAAACTGCAACTGTTAGTCATGTGTGTTTAAAAATTTATGCATATCGTGTTATATGCTTATGCTTTACTTGAATACATTTCGAAGAGGTCCAACATAATAGCAAACTAGTATGATCATACGCACGTTGTGTTAGCCATCGTTCAATTTCATCTGACATCGAGCTTACCGACAACATTATTTACTTGCTCATTGGTTAAATTGTTTATCTCACTTGACACAGTTTGCAATTTTTTTTATTTATTATATATTATTACCATTGTGTCTTAAATTGGTGTTTTACTCACTCAACATGTGTTGTTAACAAAACTTATATTTTATACGCATATGCATGTTATTGTTTGAACTAGTTGCAAGTTGGTGAAGACTTAGCAAAGATTTAAGTTAGAAGAATTATAAACAAGACTTAGATTTATATTCATTGGTCGTTCAAATGAGTTGTACTTTGTATTTGAATATTTAATTAAATTAAATAGATACTGTCACATTTAAATTATTGCATGATTGTATCTTGAGAGCTATGATCAATCAGCTCACGTCCCATCATTTCCGTCTTATGTTGGGGTGTGACAAAATTGATAAAGGTTTAATATTTAAAAAGAGTTTTAATCTAAAATAAATTTAATATAATCTTGTTAATTAAACATATTACAAATATAATGTAAGTCAAGTATTTTATAAAAAAGACCTTATTTTATATAAATTATTTATGATCTATTAATTATTATTTACACCCTTTAATTTAAAAGAAATCGCCAATAAAGGTATATATATATTAATTGTATTTTTAGTTTAAAACGATTAAACTAACTTTTATATCATAAAGATGTATTTAAATGATTAAATTAAATTTTATACATATATTAGTTTTTATCCCCCGTATTACGGGGGTTGTTATATATTATTTGTTTCCAATATTTATTTATTTTTTGAATATTTATTTTATTTATTGTATGAAAGTACATAATATACTTATGGTTTGATGATAAATTGTTTCACAAATAAATGAGATGTTATAACCCAATTTAAAAGCTATATGGGTTTGATGAGACCCGAAATCCGTTTATTTTTTAGATTATAAAATTGGTCTTTTAATTATAAATAATATATATCTTTCTGTTTAAATAAATCATAAATTAACTTTTAGTATATTCCTACTTTATAGGATTTTTATATCAAATATTTGGTGAGATTAATTTTTAATTTAATGAGCTGTTATAACCCGTTTAAGAAATATCTGAGTTTGATAAGACCCATACCCGTGAATTCGGGTCAAATGCATGAGAAGCCTCCATTTAAAAGTCAAGCAAATCTGGTGACTCCAAAAAAAGGGGAAGCGACCACATCGTGACACATAGGATTTTTATGTTTTCGTTTATATATATTATAGATATTATAAACATGTATTTTACATAATAATTTATAATATTAAGTATATTTAAAGATTTATTAAACGATCTATAAAACAATAAGTCTAAATATGTATTATCAATCCTCAAACTCTCAAGCTCTATTGTTACTCGTCAAATCCTTATGTTTGTTTCCGCATTTAATCTTTTATTAGGCTATATTGTCAACGCTTGAATCACCGTCTTCATTCTGATTATCTTATTAATCTCTTTGCTCATTCAATAAGGTGAGTATCTCACTCCCCCTTTTTACTCATTTTTACTGTATTGGGGACATATGCGTTTCTAAATATTTTTTAATTATTTAATACTCAATTGCAACTGTTAATCATGTATGTATACCAATTTATGTCTAACATGTTATATGTTTACTTTCTTATTTGGTTGTACCGTCGTAGTAGCCATCGTCCAATGCATCAGGCATCGAGCTTACCGATAACTTATTTACTTGCTTATTTGGCTGTATCGTCATAGTAGCCATCGTCTAGTTCATCTGGCATCGTGCTTACCGACAACTTATTTGGCCATCGTCCAGTTCATCTGGCATCGTGCTTATCGACAATTTATTTACTCGCTAATTGGTTAAATTGCTTATCTCACTTGATACAATTTGCACTTTTCTATATTTATTATATATTCACTTAACAGGTGTTTTACTCACTCAACCTAGTTTTGACAAAATTATTGTATTTTTAAGCATATGCAGGTCACCGTATGATATGATTATCAAGATTGTATGAAGAAACTTAGGGTTGCATGCTAGAGAAGAAGATACAAGAATTTAAATTTGAACTTTGTTTGAATTAGAATAATATTTTAAATATTGCATGATAGTACCTTGAGAGCTCTGAGCAATTTGCTCACTCCCTTGCATTTCCGAATTAGGTTGGGGTGTGACAAGCCATACAAGCAGTGGACCGAGGATGAGGAACTAGCCCTCATAAGAGCTTGGATCGCCATTTCGGAGGATCCCGACGTTGGTAAGCTTTTCAACATTAAGTATTTATATAACTTTATTTAGTGTTATTAAAAATTTATATTAATTGTGAAAAATAATTTTAATTTGTAGCTAACTTTCAAGTCGTCGGAATATTTTGGAGGAAAGTATTTGAAGCTTGGCTCATGCTAACGGGTAAACCGAAAGCATAACGGGGTAAGGAAGCGGTTCAAGCCTATTGGAAGGTCGTTAAGTCCGAATGCTAAAAATTTGCCGGGATATACAACCGATTTCGTGATCGCGGTTGGCGTAGCGGGCAAAACGACACCGACATCCAATCTAAAGCGTTAAGCAACTTTCGAACTCAAGGGCAAACCGAAGGGCGGATTGGGAAAGCGTTTAAGCATTTAAGTTGTTGGAAAAAACTCAGGGTATGCTCGAAATGGAATGGGGCACCCACCGTTCCGGGCGCTCGACGAGCCGGCACATCATCCTGAGCTTCAAAAAAATCGAGGACATCGTCTTTGACAAATCCGAGCACTCCAACAACCCCATCCGATACTCGTAACTTCAACCTCGTTGACGAACATGACGCGGTTAATTTAGACGACGACGACGAAGTACATGCATTGGCTCAACCCCGTGGGAGAGCAAGAAAAAAGAATACAAAAAAGGGAGGGTTCGTCGTCGTCACGATTCAATACAGAGGCCAGTGAAGAAGTCGAACATCTAAATGAGGTGTTCGGTCGTTTCGAAACCCATACCGTTGAACTCACCGATACCATGAAAGAAACCAACGAACACCACAAAAAGCTTGCCAAGACGTTGGAGTTGCGGCAAATGAATAAAGCTTACAAATCCCTAAAAGCGGCCGGGTTACACGAAGATGCCTCATTATTACAACGACGACGACTTGAAAAAATGCACGAATATTATGGATATTAGTTTTTTTTGGTTATGTATTTTTTTTGTAATTATTTTTTAATTTCAATGTATATTTATTTAATTATTTAATTATTTAATTTAATGAGTTTTTATTTGTTTAGTTTATTTATAAAAAAATGATAAAAAAAATGTTGACGTGGCAATGACGGGCTACACACCATTAGGCTGATGGGTGTGGATGCCTGATTACCGCTGAATTGATGACACGGCAAGCGGGTGCCGACGGTAATCACTGCCCGGCGTTGTCGGGGCCACCCAACGGCGATAAATCTGTGAAAAAATCACATATCAAAACCCCGCTCTCCTTCAATTTTCAAAAAAATATACCATTTTTTCAATATTTGCGAGACTATGGTGTGGTGGTGGAGGGCCGATGGTGACGAACTGATAGCGGTGGTGGGTGAGTTTGGGGAGTACGAAGACGGTGGATGAGTTTTAGACTTTTGTGGGAAACCATTTCCATCTAATATTTTACTAAATTGTATATATTAGTATGTTTATTTTTATTTTTGGAACGAAGTAGGTTTATGTTTTTAGTAATATGTTTTTTTTTTAATTTATACAATGCTTTTTTATTTAATATTTTAAATGTATTATAATATTTTTAATAATATAATTTTAATATTATTAACCATTATGTTTTTATTTAGTATTTTATATGTAGTATTATGTTACGTTTTTTTTTAATATTTTAAATGTATAAAACTATCTAACTATCTATATAAATGTCTACCATGAAATCCTACGTGTCACTCTCATGTTGCTCCCCACATTCTCTAGAGCCATCAGATTGTTTGATTTTTAAATGAAGGTTTCTCATGCATTTGACCCAAATTCGCGGGTATGGGTCTTACCAAACCCGAATAGTCTTTAAACGGGTTATAACATCTCATTTATTTGTGAAACTCTTTCATAATCTAACAATAATTTTTGTGGGTCATGGGTCTCACCAAACCCGGATAACCCTTAAACGGGTTATAACATTTCATTTATTTGTGAAATAACCCCTTAATCATCAAAGAATAATTTTCACGGATTATAGGTCTTACCAAACCCTAATAGCCCTTAAATGGGTTATAAGATCTCATTTATTGGTAAACACTTTCATTGTTAAACCCTAATTAATCTATCTCTTTTACATGTTCTCTGTTGTTGGTCTATGATCTATTTCGCCGGTTAGCTTCCGATACTACCCACCATCGTCAACTACATCAACGTCCCATTTTTTATTAGACAAATATTTATGTTCATGTTTGTTCATTTAAAAAAATCAACATGCCCGTGTTTGTTTATGTTTGTTCGTTAAAAAACTAAAAAACATACACATCTTAGTTGAAAAAACGACACCGCTAAAAAATATAATAACAAACTAATATATACGTATTAAATTTAAACAAAACTATGTTAAAAAATAAAATAAATCATTATAAAATATCGAAACGATTAAAAACAAAAACTCAAATAAACTTTCGTAGCATGGGAGAATCAAATAGTTATCAATGACAAAACGGTAATTGTTACCCACCGGAGGAGACACCGCTAAATTTAATGAAATCATAGCCGGCCACCTTCCAATTCATCTCAGGCGACACAGTTAATTGCAATTAATATGAAATCAAAACAATTAAACGGGCATCCCAAGCGAGTGACCCTCATCCGTTACCACACTTTGCTGAGGCATTAATTCAGTTGTATTTAATCAGTCCAACTGATCCTATCCAGTGCTGCATTTTTTCAAGCTCTTTGCCGATTCCGCCTACTGAAAAGGAAAAACTTAAGATCACCATAGGTCTCAATCTATTACTCAAAACTCCATTACTAATTGTTTTATTATATTGGGTTCCCAAATCTGAAATTAGGGTTACTATGTGTATCCATTTGTTCAATTTCATCATTTGATTGCCCAATTTGCAGGGTGTAGGTTTCGCCCATGTTTGGTGGACTGACTTACGTGAACCGACACGTGGTTGTTGCTTTATAGAAACCTATCTACCATAAGTTTTTAAGCAAATAATGAAATTCTTATCAAAAGTTTAACATACAAAGCTTGGTATGTGATCCTTATTCTATACCGTACGTTAACAAATGATAATGATATGTGCATTAATAAGAGACCTCTCTGCTACAGGGCTCTGTTGTGATGAACTTGGTACTTGCTTCATTTGCAGATATATACTTTCAAATGACAGAAGAAGTTGTAATGTGCAATCTGGTCCACAAACTTTAAGTATTCTTCAACTCTTGCATCCTCAATGGTTGTAATGATTGCATATTCACACTTTACACCAGAGAACCATTCCGTTTATTATCAGAGAATTTATTATGAAGCCGGTAATTCATCTTTTTCATAAATTAATTTGTTATATATAGTGTCTATAAAACATGATTATGATTATTGTTGAATATGTGTTTGACCAGATTTGGTTGAAATTCGAATGCAAATATGGGGTTTTAAAGCTTTTTTTTTTTTTCCAATAATGACAAGCATTCTAATCGTCGGTCCAGATGATCAGGAAGTATGTTCATGCACTTGTATTTCTGGTTTGAGGTTGCATTTTTTATCTTTTCACAGATTTACCTATCAACCATTTTAGATGTTTGTTATGATAAATTGGAAGCCAATGGCACCATTGCTGATATGAGCAGTTTCATTATTGACAAAAAAAAATACAATACACAAAGGACATGACTCTTCAAAAGGTATAAAATTTTAATGCTTATCATAAAAAATAAAAAGCAAGAAAAAGATTGAAACCATAAGATTGAAACCATGTGAACTTTTGTTATTATCAATCAGGCTCGTTCACAGTTTGAACGTGGCCTTGAAACTTTGTGCCTAAACTTTTTTTGTTATGTAAACGATTATTTGATTATAAGACATTTAGACCTAAATTTTTTGGGTTACACCATTTGTTATTTTCTTATAAATACTTAAAATTGGTTTTTCCAGTGTTTGTTAGACAGCCAAACTAAAAACGAAAAAAAAAATGGATTTTATAAAAACATAAAACCAAACAGTCGTTTTTCTTTGGGTTCAGTTATTTCGATACAGTATTCCGGTTATAGTTCAGGTCTTTCGGTTTCGTGCACACCTTTGATATAAAAGATTGGAACTTGAAAACATAACTTGATTTGAAACTCTAAACCTAAAGATCATAGAGGCGCTACTTAGGTTAATTTCATGGAACCTATAGTATTAAGTTTTAATAATGAAGCTTTTGATGATTTGGAATTAGATTGAGTGTAGAGATTACACTATACTTAAACGAGGTAAGCGGATTTACGGGCTGTAAATGACTAATAATGAGTCATTAACAGACTAACGGCTTGACTATATAAAGTTTTTATTATATATATTTTAAAAACCATTATTTGTCGCCGTTTCCTTCCTTTTATTTTATTATTATATTCAAATGTGTCTTATATATATATATATGTATATATATGTATATGTAGGATGAGTATCATTATATAAGGGCTACAACACCATTACACACATCCTAAGGTTCTTCTCTTCTTTCAACAAAAATGAGTATGCTCTGCTAATTTGATACACAAGTTTAGGATTGATGTTTTCTTATTGTTGATTATATTAGTTGTTTCTTAAAAGGAGTTTGAAGCCTTTGCTACTTGTTTAGATGATATTACGATTATATTGAAGGTGGATTATGCCAATGCTTATTTTGTTACAGGTTCGTTGTTGCAATTATCTACAATTTATATTTTATGATTAGATCGAGGCATATTATAACATTCTGTAATTACATAATGTTGATCTTAGGGAATTTTGTTACTTGAATTTATGCAGAAGATTATATGTGAAGATTTAACCATTAGATTATGTGGTAAGAGCTTAAATGATTCAACTCATTTGAATGGTGACCTAAATTACATGATTATACAATCTTGTTTTCATTTGTAAATCAATGTGTATATTCTGATAGTGAAGACCTGAAGGTAGGGAATTGTACTCTTGCAACTTGAAATTGCTTATACCGTTCTTTGACCATCCTTCAATCTCATTGCAAAACACTACAAAGGTATTATTTTTTTATTGAATTGTGTTTTAATAACTTTATGATTACAATTATAAATAAATTGATATGGTAGCAATAATAGTGAAAGAGCACAGGTCTTGAATGGTTATTGCATTAAAAGTTGGTTATATAGAGTAAATAATACTTTTGGTGTATGCCATGTTTAACTCTTTATTCGAATGTTTTGACATATAATCATGGTATAAAGTCTAAATTTTTGGCGTTTTCATTTCCTTTTGCTAACTTTATCTTTTTACATATAAAAAGATTGACCGAGTCGATAGCTTTGAATTCGGCTTGGTTGTAAACGAGTAAGCGGGTTGGTTCGATTTGTAAAAGTGCGGGTACTGAGGAATTACTGAAGGTTTTACAAATATCAAATATAACATACAATGAAACTTTATTAATTTTGCCAACTTGCCATGTATTAGTTACATAACTTATGTTTGTAATTGTTTTTAAGGTTTTTATGAAGCAAATTACCATTACTAGGGGTGTACATGGGTCGGTTTGGAACGGTTTTGGCCCAAACCCATAACCATAACCGGGATGTCGGTTAATGAAAAAGCATCCATAACCGTCGGTTATGGCGGTTTCGGTTAATCGGTTTTGAATGTTATAGCGAGTCGGTAATTGGCCGGTTAACTGTGACCAAAACAATTTAACTGGACTTAAAAGTCTAGACTTGCTTTTTGTTATTTGACATAAATATATATATTAGAATATTACACATAAAAATGACATGACACAGTTATTCTTAATTATCATTGAAATTGATTTGGAAACATAGAGAGTCCTCGTTTATTTTAGTCACAATACGATTTAGGTTTGAGATTAATGTGGGATATTTTAAAATTTGAATTTGATTATGAATACTTAGATGGAAATTAAACATTTAGTTGTGGATTACTGGTTTGTGGTTATACAAAGAGTCAATCTCATGCACTAATTGTCATTATCTATGGAATATTGATATAGATTATAATATAATATAGGGTGTTTTCTAAATTATGTAATTCATGAATGCTCAGGTGAAATTTTGTTAATACATTGGTCGGTTCAGTTTTCATGGGTACTGAATTATTATAAACATAACCGACCCGTCTTTGACGGTTTATTTTATCATGTCACCTGAGCTTTTTTATAAATCGTTAGCTGCAACACTTGTGCTTTGTATGCCATTTAAGGTCAGTTCAAGTATACTTGTTTCACCGAACATATACTTGTTCATGTTCGTTCGGTTTGTTTGGAGGCCTAATAAAAAATCGTTATACATGAATATATATATTAACAAACTGAATTTAACAAAAATATGACATGTTGTTTTTATTATTATTTTCTCCTATTCCTTAGGCCTTATACTTAACTTATTTAGGACACATACCATAATGGTATTTCCCCCGCATATATTATTATTATTATTATTATTATTATTATTAACATATACTTATTTAGGACACATACTATTGAACTTTGATTCCCTTTCTTTTGCTCCATACATATGTACTTAGAGCCGAGGGTCTCTCTGGAAGCTACCTCTTTATCCCTTTGGATAGAGGTACGGTGTGCCTACATCCCATCCTCTCTAGACCCTACTTATAGCTTTGCTGTCGGTGGGACTTCACTGGGTATGATTGATTGAGGGTTAAAAGCTTGTGTGGAAGCTAGACGTGTTGTGAATGAAGAACCATATGAAGTTAATTTAGATATGTATGGTTGGCCTGCGGTAGGAAGGCTAAGAGTCCTAAATAATGTAGGATTGATGTTTTTTTATAATTATTATTTCAGCGGCAGAATGGCATGCTAATGATTATGATAATTACGTTATTGCAGGCTCTAAAACTGTTTAACAACATGAAATTGTATTTGATGGGGATTCTGATTAGGTTTGAATAAATGATCTTTTGAAGTTGGTTAAGACTGTTGGTGGGATAATCAGTGAGACCTGTGGAGTGACCCAGATCAAGAAACTTTTGTTGTTTACAATGCTAAATTGTCAATATGTGCTGAGTGGAGAATGAAGATAAGATTAGATGCACCAAGAGTGTAGGTCAAGAATGTATTTTTAATAAGTTTTGTCAAGTGATTGAAACTTATATCTTTTGTAACTGATTTGGGTGTTTTTGTCACCCAATTTAGAATTATAATAAGTAAAAATTTTTGTTGATTTTACTTTTGGAGAAATAGAAAGATTAGTGAAACAAAAATTTAATGTTGCATTTTAAATTCTCTAAATCATAAAATAGACAGTAGACCGTTAAACCATCAAGATCAATTTGTAAACGCTTCATGCTTAATGTTTTGTTTCTTTTTATATATTCATATTATACAGTTTTTTAGGCATGATTACCGTCTTATTAAAATTATATTTTTCCGTCATAACAGATTTTGAATTTCTTTTTGTATAGAAAGTACATAACGAATAAGTCATATACAAATGACGTAGAGGCCCAATAATGAATGGAATAAACGTGCTAGACATATGCTCATACACCCATACAAACTACTATGCCTAATTTTGTAAGGACATAATATAATGTTTAAAACCAGGAATGGGTTGACTTGTAATACACAGCAAAATTGAATATAACATTAGTTGAGACACCCGCCGCAACGCGCAGGCTCTCTTACTAGTTTTATTAAAAAAAGAATAAAAGTGGTAAATTGGTGACTATTTTCTTAGTATTGTGAAAGAGAGTAGAGTGGATTGGGGTGTGATGTTTCGCTGACGTGACATTGTAAACTGGGAAGCAAAGAGGCATCCATGCATGGTAGCCTTACACCCCAAAAACAAAAACTCATCATTTACCAACTGGGAGCCACATGTCGTAATTCACCCTAAGTTGTAGCCCCTCCACTACACATAGCCTTGATATTCTTTTGTTGTGCACATGATTAAGGATTTCTGGGTCATAAATTCTAGAGGTGCACAAATCGGGTATTAGAAAAACCAGGATTCGAGTATGAAGCCGGGTTCGGGTATGATCGGGTATTGGAAAATCAGGAATTAGTAATACCTAGGTCGGGTTCGGGTCCAGGTATTGACTGGAAAAACCATACCCTATTTACCGGGTTCGGGTCGGGTATTGAACGGGGTCTTCAATACTCGGGTATTTGAAGACCCTATTTCCGGGTATTTGAAAAACCCGTTTTCCATGTATTTGAATACCCTATTTTTGGGTATTAAAAAACTCATTTTCTACATAGATAATTCTGGTCCTTCCGGATAAAATAAAACCACTGAATCGTCTTCGATAAAGTTGATCGTCTTCATTTAGTCTCGCATGTCTTGAGTTCCAATTGTCTTTTCAAAAAGTCTTTGACTCGCTGCTCGACATGATTTCACATGTTGATTCAAAATCATTATGGAGTCCGACCTCAACATAGAACCACAATGAACGCAATGAGCTTTCGCTGGACCGGACAACATTTGACATAACTTGAAATGAACCCAAATTAGTGATAATCGAGCTGTAGAAGTGGAAACTGTGCCAACATAAGAAGAAGCCATTTTCTTCAAGTGTTGTGACTTGTGAGTTGTGACTAAAACCAAATATCAACCAAGTATTTTATACTACTTGTGGTGTAGAAAACTAGAGACATTAAAGCATATTAACGGTCAAAATTCAAAAGGACTCTAACTGCTATTTTTGAGTGGTTTTGGAGTTTTTGTTTCCTTTTTTTTTTTGTATTTTCTTGTTTGGTATATCAAAAGACAAAAGATGTTAGCTCTAAACAATTATAAATTGCCCTAAAAAATCATTAGAGAATGAAAGATCACTATATGGCTAGCCATACAATCAGTGCCAAGTGTTATACATACATAGGTGCACAAACATTAATATACGGATATGCATAAAACCCGGTTCGGGTATGCAAAAAACCCGGGTTTCAGGTATAACTAGAACCGGGTTTCGGGTAAAACTAGAACCGGGTTTTCGGGTATTATCAGGTTTAGATCAGGTATGGGTTCGAGTTTCTGCATTGAAAGTCATACCCTATCCGTACCTTACGGGTAGGGTAGGGTTCGGGTTTGGATATTAAAAACCCGGATTTAAAAAATCCGGTTTCAGGTTTTTTTTCGGGTCCGGTTTCAGGTTCGGGTTTTTTTCGGGTCTGGTTCCAGGTTCGATTTTTTTTCACCTCTAATAAATGCTACTAATTTACTTTCTGCATAAAACCGCCCGGGTGCAGCCCTCCGTAGGCCCAAGTAAAACGTCCAAAGAAAAAGAAAATAGTGACCTAACCTAACTATTGGGCTTTCTAAGGCCGAAACAGGTTTTGTGTCATGGTTAAACTTTAAACTAATCAATTTTAAACCCGCTTTGTATTTTGTCAAAGGGAGTCTAAACCGGATGGGACCAAGCCGGTTCAAATGTGAAACCCTTTTTTTCAAGGAAAATAACTTAATTCGGTTTGAAACCGACTTTAACCGTTTTCGTTAAGTTTAAACTGGTTTTAAATTGACTTCAACGGAAACTAGCAGATTGGATCGTTTCGATCCGGTTTCACCCAAACCGTTTCTTGGCTCGATTTAAAAACAAGTTTATGATCAGGATCTGGTTACGATGTGCATCTTTGGCGTGACACAATCTAGCCGAGCCCTAGCTTGACGAGGCTTAAGCTCGACTCGTTTGGCTTACCATAGCTCAATCTTTACTCATTTCGAGCTCTTTTCTTAAGCTCGAGCTCGACTCATAAGAAATATTTTCAAGTTCAAATTCGGCTCATTTAATTTTTATTTATTAATTTATATACAAGTCTACGCTCTGCTTGCGGTGCGCGCATATAATGTATATATGTGTGAACCCTCGGGTGGGCAAAAGTAAAATTGCACTAATTTTGACGTTATTTTACTAATCTCGTGAAAATAACGTTAAAAGTGGCGGAAGGTTAATCAGGCATCATGTGGTGGCGTTGATAGCCGAAAGACAAGGGCACATGCACCGATCAGCCGGTGTCCCGATGATTGAGTGCTATGTGCCTTATGTCCTGATGCAAAACTACTATTGAGCCGGGGGTCTCACCGGAAGCAGCCTCTCTATCCCTATGGGATAGAGGTAAGGCTGTCTACATCTTACCCTCCTCAAACCCTACCATAGCATTGCTATTGGTGGGATATACTGAGTACGATGATGATGATGATGAATTTATATACAAGTCTAATTGTTTTTATATATGTTTTAATTATAATTTTAATATATTGTTTAGTTAGTTTTATCATCACTTTCTATATAAAAATATTATATACACACATTAAAAAATAAACATATAAAAATAGGCTTGTGTGCTAGCTCAAGCCGGGCTTGTTTGTTAAGAAGCTTAATTTGAAGGTAAGCTCGTCTAATATGGGCTTGATTCAAACTTTTACAAGCTGATCTCGAGTAGCTTATTCAAATTGCATGAAAAATTATCTTTGTATAGGTAAGCTCGTCTAACATGGGCTTGATTCAAACTTTTAACTAGCTAATCTCGAGTAGCTTATTCAAATTACACTAAAAATTATCTTTGTATCATCCATAAAACATTGTAATTTTCTCTATTAACTTTCATTACAAGACCAAAAGAAAGTGTGAGGGTTGAGTAAACAACATAGAGAAAGGAATAGATAGATTATGAAAGTTAAAAATAAAATATGAAATTCTAACGTAAAACCTTATAATTTACTCTAATAAAAATAGATCAGAAGCCAAGTTTGAGCAAAAAAAATAAAGCAAACATGTAGGAAACAGGTGGTTTGATTATTTTACACAGTTATATATGTATAGTGAATAAACAATATAGATTATTTCAGCATACCCTATAGGAAAAGAAAAAGGTAAGTAAATCTCAAGAGTACAAACGAGCCGAGTTTTTTTGAGTTCGTCGAACCCGAACTTCAAGTAATGTTCGTTTAGTTGTCGAACCCGAGCTTGAGTTTTGTATGGAAAGCTCATTTTAGCTCGTCAAGTCTTAATGAGCCTTCTATGTACTAATTTTACACTACACAACTAAGCTCGAGCCGAGCTTAAATATTTTTTTAGTGGCATAGAAAAATAATTATAAATTCATATAAATAACTAATAAATAATAACAAGCCCAACCCAAGGATAAAAATTAACTCACAAGTTAAGGTCGAGTTTTTGAAAAATAGCTCGAAAAAAAACGAGTTTGAGTTCAAGCTTTCCTAAGTCAAAACAAGCCAGGCTCGTGCCTAATCGAGCTCGATCTCGGCTCGGCCATTTACATCCCTCCTACAATTGGATTTAAAAAAAAACTCAATTTTAGAAAACGATATTATGTTTGGTTTGGCATCTCGAATGGCTTATTTATAAGTCACCCCGAGACAAAAAGACAAGTGAAGAACAAACATACCAAACACCAAAGAAAAATTAATTAAACCATCTCGTTGATACCTTCTTCTCAGATTCTTGGATAAATCAAGACCTCCCTTTCCGACATTCCTAAATAAATTTTCTTCACATCTTTCCAGGTATATAATAAAATATAAACACATGTTATTATCGATCTACATGTTCTGTATTATTAATAACCTTGAGTTGTAACTTTTAAGTGTGTGAGTTTTAATAAATTCTTTCAAAAAACATTCAGGAACCACAAATGTCTCTTCAAAACCACACGACCGGCTTTGATCCAACTGTCACACACGACGACTTCCTTAACCAGTTACTCTCCGGCCTCCAAACCACCGTCTCCTGGCCGGACATATCTGCCGGCGACGGTCACAACAACACATCACTCCCATGGAACGTTGACCACTTTGACCACCACTCAACGTTTCTCTCATCCAGTCTCCGTCAACATCAGTTTCCCACTCGTACGGCGTTAAAATCTTTGCAACTACCATCCGCCGGCGAACCCACTCCCTTCCATAACGACGACGTTTCATCTTTCAACTCGCCGGTAACTTAGTTAATAATATAATATATTTATTTATTTACGTCACATTAAGTTCAAGTTAAAATTCTGTTATAACGTATTAATATTATGATTCAGATTGGAGATAATAATAATATGTCAATTCAGAATCTGTTTCATGGGTTCACCGGAGCTGCGGTGGTGACGGCGGGAGGTGGTGGTGGAGCACCGTCGCAGCCACGGCAGAAAGTGAGGGCCAGAAGAGGACAAGCAACTGACCCACACAGCATAGCCGAAAGGGTAAAGCGTCGTACCATGTTTTGTTTCCTAGTACACCTGGTACTAAATGTCAGATTTTTTAAACTTTTTTGTTTCTTGTCCATCGGAATGTGACAGTTACGGCGGGAAAAGATTGCCGAGAGGATGAAGGCTTTACAAGAAATCGTTCCCAATGCTAACAAAGTAAGCGTTACATTATTATTATTAAATAAATAAATAAATGGTTTCAAATAATGAATTAGTTAAGATTAGATGAAGTTATTTTAGCATTATCTCTAATTACTATTTAGTTATCTCTAGCACTACATTATATGAAAATGTATCATCGACGTCGACTTAGTTTCGGTTCCATACTTTCCTAGACATGATATAATTTATTGAGGTACCTTATGTTTATCTTGAACCATTGTGTCTAGTGTCTCTTTAGGAGACTTTTTTTTCTGGCATTACTACTATCTCAATTTGACTATGCTCATTATTTGCTCCTTTTTTCTTTCGAGCATTTTTGTCTTTGGAACCAATTGGTTTGCCACACTTTAGGTGTGCATTAGATTCATTACCAATATATGGTGGTCATTCTGGGACACTGATTTTAATTGGAGCATTAGCAGTTAATATATGTGACTTAGTCACTCTCTTTGGGTCAGTAAATGCATTCGGTAATTGATTTGCTAATCTTTGTAAATGAATTATTCTTTGAACTTCAAGTTCACACTGTTTAGTTTGAGGTTCCAAATGAGACAACGATAGTTCATTCCAACATATATCACCTTTTGGCTGATTTTCATCTCCCCTATTTTTGGGAATGCTGATTCATCAAAATGACAATCAACAAACGAGTGGAAAACAAATCTCCTATCGTTGGCTCTAAATACTTAATAATAGATGGTGACTAATACCCGACATATATTCCTAACCTCCTTTGAGGTCCCATCTTTGTACGTTGTGGTGGAGCTATTGAAACATATACAACATAACCAAAAATCCTTAGATGAGAGATATTTAGTTCCTGACCCAAAACCATTTTCAATGGGGAGGAAGTATGGTAACTCATTGGTCTGAAGCGAATTAGTGTTGCTGGATGTAAAATTGCATATCCCGAAGCAGTAACTGGTAATTTTAATTTCATAATCATTGGCCTTGCAATCATTTGAAGTCGCTTAATAAGCGATTCAGCAAGCCCATTTTGTGTGTGTACATGAGGTACAGGATGCTCCACACATATCCCAATAGACATGCAATAATCATTAAATGTTTTTGATGTAAATTCACCAGCATTCTCTAATCAAATTTTCTTAATGGGGTAATCTGGGAAATGTGCTCTTAACCTTATTAATTAAGCAAGTAGTCTTGCAAATGCATATTACGACTTGATAATAAGCACACATGAGACCATCTAGTTGATGCATCAATTAAGACCATAAAGTATCTAAATGGTCCTATAGTGGGATTTATAGGCCCACATACATCACCATGTATTCTTTCTAAATAAGAGATTAGGTCCCTACCTTAGCCGGTGATGGACGAGTAATTAATTTTCCTTGTGAGCATGCAACACATGTAATGTTCTTAGGATGAAGAACCTTTTGTTTTTTCAAAGAATGCCCGCATGTATTTTCAATAATTTTTCGCATCATAATTGATCCGGGATGGCCTAACCGATCATGCCAAATAATAAAATTTTCCTGGTCCATAAACTTCTGGTTTATGACCATATTTGATTCAATTATATTAATTAGTATAGTACAAACCGGAGGCAAGTGCGGGTAACTTTTCTAGTACATGTTTCTCACCCGAAATTGTACTTGTGATTTGAAGATACTCATCATGTCCCTCACATGTCTCAAGATGATATCCATTTAGATAAATATCTTTAAAACTTATTAAATTTCTTTGAGACAATGGGGCAAACAATGCATTATTAAATTTTTAAACGTGTTCCACCCGGTAATACAACATTTGCTTCTCTAAGGCCTTCAATTAATTTTGACTACCCGATATAGTAACAACGTTTGCCTCTTTTATAAATAAATTAGAGAAAAAATTTCTTTTCTTGAAAATTGTATGCGTGGTTGCACTACCGATTAGACATATGTCTTCATCATTAATAGGACATTTTAAATGCTCCATACACTTCAAAATAATAACAAAAAAATCACATAAGTAAAATGGCTTACGCCTTTCAAACATAACAAGTCCAAAATATCTCATATGCTTAGAATGAAAATATCATTTCAAAATAAATGTCCAGACATAACATAAAGAAAACCAAAATGTCCAGATATGAACATAGACATAACATAAAGGAAAACATTTATTAAAGTCCAATAATTCATATGTAATGGAAATTGGAAGCATCCAACTTGGGTGTATCATCCATGATATCATCAGAATTTATATCGATTGTATCAATAATGAAATTATCCACATCAAGAGCAGTTGTATTAGTATGCTCATTGTCACCATCAGGGATATCAGTGTTGCCATCTTCATATGCAAAATTCGTTTCTATTCCATTTCCTTTATTTTTGACTGATTGTTGGTAGAGTGCCACAAAGTGTTTAGGTGTACGACACGTATGTGCCCAATGATTATTACTTCCACAACGATGACATGCATTTGATGTGGTTACATTTGTCTTTTTATCACTTTCATACTTAGGCTTCTTTCCAATTTCTTGCCCTTTATGATGGAATCTTGTGTTCTTAAACTGAACACCATGATAACTTCCCCGATTATATCCATGTACACGACCACGACCACAACCCCTATAGTAACCACGACTTCCACTTTGATCTTTATGTACTGCCACATTCGCTTCAGGGAATGGGGTGGTGCCAACCGGTCAGGTCTCATGATTTTTCATCAAGAGCTCATTGTTTTGTTCGGCCACAAGTAAATATGAAATAAGGTCACAAAATTTTCTAAAACCCCTTTCACAATATTGTTGCTGCAATATCACATTTGATGCGTGAAATGTGGAGAATGTTTTTTTCCATCATATCCTCATCAGTAAAATTTTGCCCACACAAAATCAATTGTGAGGTTATTCTAAACATAGCCGAGTTATACTCGCTTATTGATTTAAAGTCTTGTAACCTTAAGTTGACCTAATCATAACGAGCTCTTAGTAATATTACTGTTTTTTGGTGGCCATATCTTTCTTTTAATTTGGTCCACAAGTCAAGTGGATCCTTAACTATTAAGTACCCAGTTTTTAAGTCGGTGTGGATATGATGGCGAAGGAAAATCATCGCCTTTGCCTTATGTTGGGTGGATGCTGTATTACTTTCTTTAATTGTGTCACCAAGATTGTTGGCATTTAAATGTATTTCCTTGTCCAACACCCATGACAAATAATTCTTTCAGGTAATGTTCAAAGCTAAAAATTCAAGCTTTGTGTTGGTGCATAGATGTCAGTAGTTCATATGTCTAATGTCTGTAATCGAGTCTGTAATATTGTTTGTGTATTTGTTTGTAAAAGCGAAGTTGTTGACAAGTTCGCTTAGGCGAACTTGTTAACCAAGCGAACTTGTTGAACGAGCGAAGTTATAGACAACTTCGCCTGAGGCGAAGTTGTCGTGTATTTATATAGGCTTCGGGTTTACTGTTTAGGAGTTGATCGAATAGTTCAGTTTACGTGTAATTCATTGAGTCGAGTGACGTGAGGTCGAGAGGCTGTAATTAACACGGTTCGAGTTATTAATATAACGTGTGTTTGTTCGTATCGTGTTCGTGTGTTCGTGAGCTTATATTCTACGTCCGTAACGATCTACACAGGGATTCCGCACCTGTGTATATCGGGATATCTCGTGTGATCCGTCCAGGGAACCTACAATTGGTATCAGAGCTTTTGCTCGATTGTGTGGTTCGGGATATTCACGCGGGTGTAGAATTCATTCCATTTCGGGTATTACCGGGACGAGTTTTTGGTGTTTTTGCTCATTCTAGCTTCCTACCAGTGTGTTTAAGCCTTCAAACCGTCAAAAACGTCGTTAAAATCCGTTTTTCAGATCTGCAGAAAGTTTCAGTTCGTCAGGCGAAGTTGCTGTTCATCAGGCGAAGTTGCCGTCAGGATACGTAGGGTTTCAGCGAAGATATAAGGAGAAGCGAAGTTATTCACAACTTCGCCTAACTCCTCAACTTCGCCTAACTCAGCGAAGTTCTTCTCAAGTTCGCCTAGTTCAGCGAAGTTCTCTTCAAGTTCGCTTACTTTCTAAGTTCGCTTATTCTAAGCGAAGTTATTCTCAACTTCGCCCAGTTACGCGAATTTAAGAAGGATCCAGCGAAGTTATTACTTAAGCGAAGTTATCCTTAACTTCGCCTACAGTACTGTTCAGAGGAAATTTCTTAACTTCGCCCTTTTCAGAATTTGATTTTTCGGGTTTCTTAGTCTTCAAGAAGGATGTCGTCGATCAACATTTCAGAGCTTGTAAAGATGGAAGTTGAAGCGGGGTCAGCTACAAAGGCCCCAAGGTTGCTGAAGGGAATCGACTTTGTTGCGTGGAAGGATCGGTTCATACAGTATGTTAAGTACCAGGATGCGAAGATGTGGGTATGCATCCAAGATGGATATATTCCACCAATCATGGAGTATGAGGGTCGAGACCAAATCAAGAAATACAGTAAAATGGAAGAGGAGGAGAAGAAGATGTATGAAGCCGAAATCAAGGCTCATGCTGCAATCACAATGGCTCTTCCACAGGAGATCCTCCATACGTTCAGAAAGTATACATCAGCTAGAGAGCTTTGGGAAGCTCTTGAGAGCAGATTCGAAGGAAATGTAGGTATTCGAGCGTCAAAGATAAAGTTGCTCAAAACTCAATTTTCAGTCTTTAAGTACTTGAAGAACGAATCTCTTGATGATATTATCACTCGATATTATCATCTAATGACTGAATTGAGTAACTACTCCATTTCATATCGAGAAGAAGAGATTGTGGAAAAACTTCTCGATGCTCTCCCACCAAAATGGGAGATGTATACTGTACTGATGAGGGAAGACAAGGACTTCTCTACTTATGATCTTGAAACCGCTGTCAACAAGCTCAGAACTTTTGAGCTTAATATGGTAAGAAAAGAAACATCTATGGATTAGGTTCAAGATTCAGGCATGTACGGTGCTAAAGTAAACTCCAATACAAGTTCAAAGACTGACTCTGCCGCCTACTACTCGAAAGGTGAATCGGGTGCCAATTCTTCACAGGAGGGGCATGTGTCAGTAAACTCAAATGGGGATGTTTGCTTTGTTGCGGGTGGATCAAGTGGTACTCAACAGACAGCAAGCCAGAGTAGTGGATCTTCAAGTTCCTCAAGCAATAATTACTCTAAGATGCCAATGAGCGTCAAATCTGCTGAAGAGCAGTTTGGCCTCTATGCTTCATTGATTGCTTCATATGAAAACTATATTCAAGGAAAGGTGGTTGATCCAGCGATGCTAGATGAAGACTACGACCAGATCGATGCTGATGATCTGGAGGAAATGGATTTACAATGGCAGATGGCCATGATAGTGAGGAGAGTGAAGAAGTTTATGAGAAAGACGGGGAGAAAGTTTGTTGGTGGCAGGCCAGGGTTCGACAAGTCTAAGGTGAGGTGCTATAACTGTCAACAAAACGGGCACTTTGCCAAAGATTGCAGAAACGAGCGAGTTGAACGTGGTCAGGGCCGGTCTGCACAGCACACTAGGAGTACTAAAGAAGTCAATGCCATGATGTCCAGAGAAGCAGGTGAATACAACTGGAACCTGCATTTGAATGAAACTAGTGAACATGCAAATATGGCTAAGGTTGAGAGTGAAGAACGTGAGAAGACTACCGGAGAAGAGAAAGCTACTGGTAAGGAAAAAGCTTTCATGGCAGATAACAATGATCAAATCTCCGAGGTAAGTTCTAAATCTTTTTGTACTAAATGTGAGAATTTGTCTGAGCAACTTGCTACCATAACTGATCAGTATGTTCGTTTAGATGCTGAATTTAAAACTCTTAAAGAAGATCATCACTTTACGAAAGCAAGAGAAAACAGTTACAAAGTTAAAATAAAAGCGTGTGAAAAAGATGTTAAAAGCTTAAAAACTAAACTTGCTGAAAAAATTGAAGTAATTGATCTAAGTTATGAAGTTTTAGAAGAAAAGACTAAACTGATTGCTGAACGAGAAAAGCATATTGCTGACCACCAGGTGAAAGTGGTGGAACTGAACCGAAAACTAGAACAGTTCAGAAATTCCTCAGCTATTCTTGATCACCTTGTTAGTGATCAAGGTACCTCTACAAAGAGAGGAGGAATTGGTTATCACGAGGTTCCACCACCGTATAACCACAATTACACTTTTAACCCTAGTGTTCAGAAATCTGTTGATTTTGAAGTTCCTCAGACAGTTCCAATCAAGGTTACGAGTAAAGAACCAAGTGTTAGTAGTGGCGAAACGAGTTCGCCTGTTTCAAGTGTAAATATTTCTGTTACGAGTCCAGTCTCATCGGATTCGGATAAGTTGTCCGAATCGGTTAAGACAAAAGAGAAGGTAGTGTTACCCACTGGTGGAGAAAAAGATAAAACTTCTAAAAAGAATACTCCACTCAACCCGTACGTCCCACCTTATGTGAGACGAACGGCCGGTAACACAGCCTCTACATCCAAAACAACATTTGAAAAGAAAATGGAGTATAGGTGTTGTTTTAGGTGCAATAAGTTAGGACATCTTGTTGCAGATTGTCCTCTGACGCCGAAATTCAGAGGCGTGAGGCCTATCAAAACTGAGCATAAGGCTAATGGTAATTTTAATACTGCTAAAAATGAAAACCCTTCAAAGTTTCGAAATGTAACTAATTCAGGTTTTCACAGAAACAAACCTCAGCTTTACAATGCAAATCACCAAACCACAAGATATAATACTTTCAATGTACATAGGTTTGGAAGGCCACACACTCAATTTCCAAGGAGATTTCCTAATAGGACTGACAGGAATTATCCAGATGCTAACTTTGGAAAGCAGAAGTACGGGATGTATAGATCCAAGACCAATTGGGTCCCTAGATTCTAATCCTTTGCTTTATTGTGCAGGAACAGTTGAACAGGGCTGCCCACAGTCTTTGGATTGTAGATAGCGGCTGTTCCCGGCACATGACGGGTAACAAATTTTTGTTGCACTACTTAAAACCTGTTCAAGGAGCGAGAGTTAGTTTTGCTGGTGAAAGTGGAGGAAGAATTACTGGAAAAGGAACGGTGTCCAATGGGAAAATGACACTTGAGAATGTGAATTTTGTAGAAGAGCTGAAGCACAATCTGCTGAGTGTGTCGCAGATTTGTGATAAGGAGTATACTGTTCATTTCACGAAGAATGAGGCGATCGTGTTGAAGCCTGGTTTTCAGATACCAGACGAGTGGATAGTGATGAAAGCTCCACGTGATACAAACACTTATGTGATGGATATGAGGTCTATTGAAATGGCCACGGGAGAATCATGTTTAATGACGAAAGCAAGCGAATCAGAATCCGAACTATGGCACAGGAGAATGGGGCACATTCATCTTCGGAAGATGAACCACATTGTCAGAAATGGGCTTGTGATGAGTGTTCCCTTGAAAAGTTTTAACTTTGAAGACAAATGTATTGCATGCAAGAAGGGAAAGCAACACAAGAAATCCCATCTCACCAAGAAGGTCAACTCTATTGCTAGTACTCTAGAACTGCTTCACATGGATCTCTTCGGTCCCGTGAATGTAAAAAGTCTAGGAGGTACTTCTTACTGCTTGGTGATCACTGATGACTACTCGCGATATTCGTGGGTATATTTTCTGAAATCGAAAGATGAGACGGCTCAAATGGTGAAGAATTTGATTACCAAAGTTGAGAACGTCATGAGTAAAACAGTTAAGTTCATCAAAAGTGACAATGGGACGGAGTTTAAGAATTTTGAAATGGAGATCTTCTGTCTTCAGAAAGGAATTGAACATCAATACAGCGCTCCGTATACTCCGCAACAGAATGGAGTGGCTGAAAGGAAGAACCGAACTTTAATTGAAGGAGCCAGAACTATGCTGGCAGATTCAAAGCTTCCTGTGATGTTCTGGGCTGAAGCAGTTGCTACAGCCTGCTATGTTCTGAATAGAGTGTTAACCGTTAAAAGACTTGGTAAAACTTGTTACGAGCTTATGCATGGAAGGAAGCCCAACTTGAGTGGTCTTGAACCATTCGGGTCCCCTTGTTCGATCTTGAAGACAAACTCTAAATTTGGCGAAGTAGCCGATGAAGGAATCTTAGTCGGTTATGTTGTTGGGACTCCTAACAGACGTGTCTTTAATATTTCGACTTGCAAGGTGGAGGTGGTGTGTAACACCGACATCACAAGTTACCAACCGCCAAAACCAAGCAATGGACCTGCTGAGCTTTTCGACTATGTTAAGCTTTTTAAGTCGTTTAACGTACCGGATTTGGAGATTTCTGAAGAAGAAGAAAGAGCTGCGACGAAGATGATACTCGATGAGGAAGAAAATCTATTGCAAAGACAGCTGATTGATAAATGTCAACCTTCCTCATCAAACACTATCGGTACCCCCGCTGCCTCAACTGAAGAAGAATTTATCAATCCTTTTCACTCTCAGCATGAAACAACCATTGATGAGATCTCTTCTAATTTGGAAGATAATTTGCATGTCGGTTCTGTTCCGACCACGAGAATTCATAAAGATCACCCTCTGGATAATGTGATTGGTGATGTGTCCTCAGGTGTACAAACGAGAAGTAGCTTGAATGAACATACCTGTGTTTATACAAGCATTAAGGAGACAGGAATAATCGATGAATGCCTGTATACCTGCTTTATAAGCCAGATTGAACCGAAGAATTATCAAATGGCTTTAAAGGACAGCTCGTGGGTCGAAGCCATGCAAGAAGAGTTGGCTCAATTCGAGAAGATGGAAGTTTGGACTTTGGTTGAAAAACCAAAGAATGTGCATGCGATAGGCACAAAATGGGTGTTCAAGTGCAAGAGAGATGATAAGGGGATCATTATAAGAAACAAGGCGAGGCTTGTAGTGAAAGGTTTTAATCAACAAGAGGGGATTGATTATAACGAAGTGTTCGCTCCTGTCGCGAGGTTGGAAGCCATAAGATTGTTTTTGGCGTTTGCTGCTCATGAAAAGATGAAGGTGTTTCAGCTAGATGTAAAGAGTGCGTTTTTGAATGGGAAAGTTGATGAGGTTGTGTATGTTGAGCAACCTCCGGGTTTTCCTGACCCAGACTATCCAGATCACGTGTACAGGTTGAGCAAGGCGTTGTATGGATTACATCAGGCACCTCGTCCCTGGTATGCAACTTTATCGGATTACTTGCTCGAGAATGGTTTTGAAAGAGGAAAAATTGATAGCATGTTGTTCTTCAAAAGAGATGGAAGCGACATCCTGCTGGTACAAGTCTACGTGGATGACATTATATTTGCTGCATCAAAAGTCTCCATGTGTCAGGAGTTTGAAGCCGTCATGAAGAAAAGGTTTGAAATGAGTGCTATGGGTGAACTAACTTTCTTTCTAGGATTGCAGGTTGATCAGAGGAAGGACGGGATGTTCATTCATCAGACGAAGTATGTTCATGATGTGCTCAAGCGCTTCAAGATGGAGGACAGTTCTCCATATGATACTCCAATCTGCGTCAATCACAAATTGGGTGCTGAAGTAGACGGTGATGCAGATGTGGACCCAACTCAATATCGGGCAATAATAGGTTCTTTAATGTACTTAACTGCATCTAGGCCTGATATAATGTTTGCTGTTTGTCTTTGTGCACGTTTTCAGTCAAATCAAAAGAATCTCATTTGAAAGGTGCAAAGAGGATACTGCGGTATCTCAAGGGCAAGCCGAAGCTGGGGTTGTGGTACCCGAGAGGAGGAGACTTGGAGCTGGTCGCTTACACAGACTCTGATTATGGAGGGTGCAATCAGAGTCGGAAGTCAACAACTGGAGGTTGTCAGTTTCTTGGTGGCAGATTGGTGTCGTGGCAATGCAAGAAGCAGACTTCAGTCGTAATTTCAACCTGTGAGGCAGAATACATGGCAGCATCCAACTGCTGCTCTCAGGTTCTTTGGATACAACAACAATTGCGCGACTATGGTCTGAATTTCTTACTTACTCCTATTTGCATTGATAACACAGCTGCTATCTCAGTAACTAACAATCCCGTGAAACATAGTAAAACTAAATACATTGACATACGTCATCATTTCATACGGGATTGTGCTGAGAAGAAACTGATAATTCTTGAAAAGGTGGATACGCTTGATAATTTCGCTGATTTATACACTAAAGCGTTTGACAAATCCAGATTTCAAAACCTTATTGAACTAAATGGGATGATCAATCCCGAGTAACCATGCTTTTCTTGTGATATTTAAAAAAAAAAAAAAAAACGTCACTAATCGCTTAAAAATATGTCGGTTACATCAGTTTGAAGGACTTGTCTTCGGATATGTTTTGGTCCTCATTTTCTACGTGTAGATTTTGAGGATAGCCATTAACCAGATTACTGATAGTGACCGGGGCGGTTTATGATGAGTTTTTCTTTCTTTTGCTTAAAATTAGTTGACCATACTTAGTTAGAAGGACACATACTAGTATGTGGTCGGTCCAGCTGATCCATTGGATCTTCGGGATAGCCGTTTACCTGAAGACTTTGTTTTGGTCGGGGCAATAAATGTTAAAATTTGTTTTATGGGAAATGAAATTATTTTTCAAGTCTGTTACTTCGTAAGAAGTTTGTTTGCTATGTTAAACGGAAAATTGATCCAACCTTGGAAAATGATAGATTTACTAATTTTGTGTGCTTAGCTAGTGAAGTTATTAGGCTTAAAAGGCTTTAGGACAATAATTGTATGTCATGGTAACTTTTTATGGTGCGTAAAAGTAGACGTGATACAAACTAAATTTACTTGATTTTACGTGGAAACTCCTTAAGAGTTTTGCATGTCTTCAGATATATCTTTCCGAATGATAGGCAGAAAAGCGATTACCCAGTCATACACGAGCCCATGTGTGTTCTGATTCACGTGAAGATAGCGTCTCAAGATACTACAGTGATCCAGATACGGGACTTGCAGTTAATTTCTACTTTGAAGTCCATGTTTATTTAAAAAAAAAAAAGAAAAAAAAAATTTTGAGTTATTGAAACATTTTAGAGATGACAAAATATCAAGACTTCTCAATCTTAGAGTAAGAAGAAGAACGAGAACCAGAAGAAGAGTATTTACAACTTAATCAGACACTATGGGTCGAAGTCAATTCGGGGTGACTTGGGGAAAGCCAAATACGCTTTGAGGATAGATAGGAGACATCAATATTTCTGAGTTGTTGCCCACTTAAATTTTGAGGCATAATTGAAAATAACTCGTATCACAGAAACGATGAAAACATCTTAAGTTATTTACCTGCTTACAACCTGTCTCTATATGTCATAATACAGCTAAACACGGATCTATGTGACAGTCACGTAATTAGTATGATTCCTGTTCGGATCTTTTCGAAAACGTAGCAGTCCCTATCGAGACTGAAATTTGATCCCTTATACTTTAAATTTTTAAGTTTTTGTACTTATATAGTTTTATGATTTTTAACTGGTTACTTAGAATTGATCATGTTATTTATTTCTTAAAGGAAAATTTATAACTTAATTGACAACTGTTAAAATTTTAAGGGTTAATTTTTGAAATTTTAGGCGATGTTGAACAGGCGAAGTTGTGGATAACTTCGCCTAGGCGAAGTTATCAGTAACTTCGCCTGTATAACTACGCCCCTATAAAAGGATGTTCAAAGGTCAGAACTGTTCATTATATCAGCGAACTTATCCACAGCGAATATTTTTCCGGCGAACTTGATATTTACACCGATCACGTGTTATTTATTACCGATTTTCACACCGATCAAAGGTTCGAGATGTTGTTTTATCATATATTACAAGTTCTTTCATGCTAATCAAGGGTCGTTTCGACCCGGGTAATACCCTCGAACCGTCGGACCTTCAAACCGATTTTCAAAACTTGTTGTTACGTGTTATTCACCATACTGATCGTCAACATGTCCTTAAAAAGCTTGTTTTAAGGGTCCTTAATCGTCTAAACTAGCCGAAACATCGGATTTCGATGTTTGCAGTATCTTACTGTCGCCGATTCAGATTCAGGCGAAGTTAGGGTTTAGGCGAAGTTATCCGTAACTTCGCTTGAAGCTTAAGTTCGCCTGAGGCGAAGTTATCCGTAACTTCGCCCGAAGCTTAAGTTCGCCTGAGGCGAAGTTATCCGTAACTTCGCCTGAAACTTAAATTCGCCTGAGGCGATGTTGTGATGAAGCGAAGTTAACTTTAACTTCGCCTAGATCATTTTTACTTAATATTAATTAGACGAACTTAAAGCTGAAGCGAAGTTGTTCCCAACTTCGCCTCAACTTTAACTTCGCCTATACAGAGTTTATCACAACTTCGCTCATGGTAACAAAGCGAACTTGTGCTATGTCTATATGTCGTTCTAACTTGGTTAGTTTGTTGCAGATATGGCTGCGGTAGCTGGTGCTGGAGGTGCAGGAGGAGATGATGGTGACAATCAGAGACAATTTTTCCCGGGTCACAATATGTACATTACACTTGACCCGGAGGCGAGCGGTGTGGACGATTACCGCGAGATCATAACGTTCCTCCTACGCTCGAGGATTTTTCATGCCATCACCAACACTCTGCCGATATCTCTGCCGAATATCGAAGACTTCTGGCAGACGGTTGAATACGGCTGCCGTGTTGAGCCCCCGGTCATGAGAGCGACGGTGAACAATCAACAAGTTTAGTTCAATTCTGAACAGATCCGGGTGGCATTAAGGTTTGGTGAAGAGACAAGGGACGACCCAACTGAGTTCGTAGCTCCGTTCCGAGATGGAGCGTTTCTCCGAATGGGCTACTCTGGTCCATTAGGAGATACCCAGAGGAGGAAGGGTTTCCTTCTAGATCAGTGGCGCTTCCTCATGCACGTTATGATCGTTTGCATGTCTGGGAGGAAGGCGGGCACTGACGGCATGGGTGCGACCATGCAGTCTGCAATGACTGCACTGACCTATAACAAACGTTATAGCTTCAGTCAAATGGTCTTTTACGAGATAGACAGACAGAGGAGGGCGATGTCTCGGGAGCGGTTCATTATGTACCCACGGTTCATCCAGATGATATTGAACCATGTCGCTCCGACTCTACCTCAGAGACGCCCGATCAGATACGTCGAATCAGTGAGCAAACGTATCTTTGCTCAATGCCGCACTTCGAGTGCGAGGAGCAACCCTGAACGTCGTCCCAGGCATACTCCACTGTTTGGGTTTTTAATCAACCCAGAGTATGTTCCTGCTGGTGGGGACGAGTTCAGAGATCCTCAACCGCGACAGGCGAGAGCAACTCAAGCTGTTCCTGCTCCTGCTATGCCTGTTGTGTCTGCTGCTGAGGATATTGATCTTGACGCTGTTTTTGGAGGTCAAGGCTATTTTGATATGGATCACGTTGAAGAGGTGCAGGTCTCGGCTGCACAAGGTTTGGGTGTGAGTATGACTAGAGCAGCTACGTCGATGGCTGAATCCGATTTGGATGAGATTATGAATGAGGGGAGACGGTTGATGGTGTCTCGAGAGAGAACGATAGGGAAGAGGAAGAGAACGGAGGATGATGATGAGTCGGAAGAGGAAGAAGACATACATAAGCTGATAAGAAGATCAAGACGGGAGAGGACAGGTGCTGGCATGGGAGCTGGAGAGACTTCAAGGACTGTACGATTTGCTCCGGCCGCACTGTCTGGTATGTCCATTGTTCCTTCTTCTGTACAGGTGACAAGTACAAGCGCTGCAGATGTTCCCGTGGTGGCTACATCAACGGCTAGCATTCCATCCACCACTGCTATCCAGACGTCGACTCCGGAGATCGTGTCTCTACCGCCTCCAACGCTTACTCAGTCGGTGGTAGCAGCACGATTTGTAGAGTCAACGGTCGTTACTGCTGCAGGGTTATCAGGTATGGTACCACCTGCGGTTACGCCTGCTTCTGGTGTCTCGCCTCCGCCTACTTCAGATTCAGAGAGAATAGCTTCACTAGAGCGGATCGAGGCAGAGCAATCGAAGACTATTCAAAGCCTAGTGGAAGCAAATCAACTACAGGCATCCCTCCTGGTTGAGCATGGGAAAGTTATAGATGCCTTGAAGGAGTTCTTGGCATCTCAGGGGGAGATGAGCTGTAAGGGCGACGAGCTCAGAACGAAGAAGAGAAACGACCGAGACGATGATCCCAATGCATCGAAAGATGCAGGTGGTGAGCTGCCAAGAACTTCTCAAGCTCTTGGTACTTCCACAGCTGAGGGGGAGTCTACCGACGCGGCTGGTGGTGATGATGTGGTGTTAGTTGAAGATGACGTGATTGATGCGCTGAAGGAGCTTGACGATGACATGTTCAGCGACGATGTGTTATTTGATGAAGATGTGCTGCCGAGTGATATGATTGAGAAGATCGGTGAGCAGATTGTGATTGAAGATGGAATAGAAGAGGGGGAGATAGTAGAAGAAGACATTGAACACGAGATCCCTGATGTTGAGAAAGCCGACATGGGTGTTGAGATGGATGAGACTGAGTGGGAGGAGCAGCCTAGGTGGAAGGAAGGCTGTGCTCATTGGTTTATTAAGACCAAGAAGCCTGCTGTTCCAGCCATGTTCAAGAAGAGCTATAACATCAAAGGCTATGCTGAGTCGAATAAGGGAATTATCTGTTGGATTTATGATGAACAGATAAAGTTGTTTGTGGTGAAGCGTTATGATGGTATTCAATACTTCAAGAGAATGTTGAGATCTCTCAATACGTTACCGGAATGTGAGGTGAAAGATTTGGCCAGGTTGGGCCTGATAAATAGAAGTGACAACAATATGGCGAGAGTGATTGAGAAGATTGTGTGGAAAGAAAGCATAAAAGAAAAGAAGTTTGAACTATTAAAGCCACAGAAGGGAAAGCTCGTGGAGGATACAGAAAGGGGATTGAGAGCAGATGGCAAGCCATGGATGGTGATGAAGTACAAACCGATCCGATGCATCAAGGAGGTTCCGATGAAGACTATGCCTCAAGATGTGTTGAAGAATCTAAAATGGTGGTACGTTGATTGCCAGACTGCTGAAGCCGTGATGGAAGACGAAGATGAACAAGAAGTGCTGAGGGTGTATGACCCGATGCATCTTGTTAACTTATCGAAAGCTGATTTGCAAGTGCTGAATGAAAAGAAGATATTCTATATTCCTGCTTGGAAGGATGAAGCAAGGAAATATCAGCGAGTAGTCACGGTGTGTGTTAGAGAAGGAGTGCACGCATGAAGATACAGGATTACGAGACAAGAGCTGAAAGATCAAGATATGAAGCTACTGCCAAGGGGGAGTCTGTTGGTGCATAGATATCAGTAGTTCATATGTCTAATGTCTGTAATCGAGTCTGTAATATTGTTTGTGTATTTGTTTGTAAAAGCGAAGTTGTTGACAAGTTCGCTTAGGCGAACTTGTTAACCAAGCGAACTTGTTAACAAGTTCGCCTAGGCGAACTTGTTGAACGAGCGAAGTTATAGACAACTTCGCCTGAGGCGAAGTTGTCGTGTATTTATATAGGCTTCGGGTTTACTGTTTAGGAGTTGATCGAATAGTTCAGTTTACGTGTAATTCATTGAGTTGAGTGACGTGAGGTCGAGAGGCTGTAAGTAACACGGTTCGAGTTATTAATATAGCGTGTGTTTGTTCGTATCGTGTTCGTGTGTTCGTGAGCTTATATTCTACGTCCGTAACGATCTACACAGGGATTCCGCACCTGTGTATATCGGGATATCTCGTGTGATCCGTCCAGGGAACCTACACTTTGCTAGGTTTGACATGTTGAACTATTATATCAAGACACATGAATTAATATATGCCACTCATGTTAGACACCAATTCATATCAAACTTGCAACAATATTGATTATAATCGTAATAGTCAAAGAGACAGAAAGAAAGAAAAAAACTATATACAATGAAGATATGAAATTCATACTTTAATAAAGTATTCATGAAGCTGTTTTGTCTAATATAATAAGTTTACACATATTTCTTTTAGGGTAAGTGATAATTTCCTCTATGGACTGGCCAAAACTCTAATCATGTTTGGTTAAAACTATAATATCATGTTGAATGTGCTAGAACCTGGAACATGTTCTTAAGTACTTACACATATTACAAATTAAAATAATAAAATTGTCTTCTTAATAATAACGTTCATGGATGAGAATTTCTATTTGAATGCTTACTTATTGAAAATGCTCACCCTTATATCAACCGGATACATATGTTGTTAAGAACAAAAGTTTAGAATATATTATCCTTGTTTGTAGATAAAAGTACTTCAATGATTATGATATTCTTTTTACAACATTTTAGACAAACTAACAGTTTGATAAATATAAATGACTGTGAATTTCAACAAAGGCTCAGAGTTTGGTAACTTCAAGAGAAATGCTGATAACGTGTTGTAAAACAACTAGAACCTATTAGAAATATATAAATATTGGGGAATGAATTCTTATTGATCACTCAATATGGAGCATGAGCCCTCTATTTATAGGCTCATTACGTTGATTATATAATATTGGGCCCTTTTCTGTTTTAGTCTGTCGCATTTGTAATTCGTTTTGCTTATGTTTATGTATGTTTGTTAAACAATATCTTTTGTATGTTTGTGCCTTAGACCATTATACTTAGAGCCCACTGGCCAATTTATAATATACCTATGTGCATGAGAACTCATACTATAAATAGTTTGAGTCTCTCATACACAAACAACCTTTTTCTAAATATTATCTCACCCTACAAACTCTCTCTTCCTTTCTTCTTTGTTCACAACCGTAATAAACAAACAAACAAGATCCGAGATCTCGGTCCTAATTAGTTGTTTCCGCCAACTAGTGTAGAGGTTGATCCAAGATAACTAGTAATAGTTAGTGTGTGGTTATATCCGGTCAAGGGACATACAATTGGCATCAATGCTTTCGGGCTCTACTAGCTGTAGATCTTGGGTCACAATCTTGGATTTTGGTCTTGTTTGTGAAGAAAGATGGATTTTCAAGAAGTTTAGTGGATTACAGGTTCATAAAACTCAAGAAAAGTCTTCAAAAGTTCAAGAAAAAGTGTGTTCAAGCTTCAAAGTTTGTGTTTAAAGTGCATGAATTATGGGTTAAAGTGGTGTTTAATCTTCATGTGTTGGTGTTTGAAATAGTGAATATTTTGGGTTTTGTGTAGATCTACAAAAGATTTACTTAAAAGAAGTGACTTACACGAAAAAGGGATTGTTTGAAAAGGTGGCAGGAAAGTTCCTCCTGAACTTTCTAAAAATACAAGTTCATTCTAATCGAATCCAACATTCGAATCGAGTGTTGAGTCGAATCACCAATCCATTCGAATCTACCGTGCATTCGAATCTAAAAGTGTAATCTAATCAAACCAAGTTTTATCGAAGTGAAAAAGTAAACCATTCGAATCAAGACCATTCGAATACACATTTCATTCGAACAGTTTGTACTTGTATTTTTTAACAAAATCAGTTAAGTGTGTTTGATCTTATATTTGTTTGAGCTATGGCAAACCCAAGTGTGGAAGTTACTAATGAGGCTTTGAGAAGTTGTATGATGTTTGAAAATAAAGCCGGGACCACGAAAAAGCCTCCAAAGCTAATGAATTGGGACAATGACTTTGATGAATTCAAATGGAGATTTAAGAACTATCTTAAAATCATTGACTACAATCTTATTAGACCATTTGAGTAAGGTCCACATGTTCCCACATCTTCAATTGTTGATGGTGATGTTCCAAAACAAGTGGCTGATTATGATGATACTGACAGAAGGTTGCTAAGTGATAATAACAAAGCCTATGGTGTTCTGAGTTGTGTCTCTTAAGGGAAATTGCACTAACCCTAAGAGATTACACTACTACCAAGACACTTTGGGATGCATTGGTAACCAAGTTTGAAGGAAATCTTGAGATGAGAAACAACAAGAAGGGAATGTTGAAAGGAGAATTCAACATGTTCAATCACGTTCAAGGTGAACCAATTGCCAGCCTGATTAAGAGATTTGAATAATTGATTACCAAAATTAAAAGTGCTGGAATGATTATGATCAAGTTGAAATCAATGACAAGTTACTCAATTCACTCCCCTATGCATGGAACAACAATGTCATTACAATCAAGAGGACTACAAATCTTCAGATTACCAGCCTTGCTGACTTGACCTCCACATCAAGTCATTTGAAATGGATGAAAAGTTAAGGATGGGTAATCACATTAGTTCTCTTTCCAAAGATGGTATGACTACTGGATTTGGTGTAAGCACAACATTCATAAGCCAATATCACACCGCTGCTCACAATGCAAGTTCAACCTTCAAGACTGATGCCGCACCTCAAGCATCATCAAACTCAAGTTCCTTTTAGAATGTTGTTGACAAGGCCGTTGCACAAGCCTTAAAGGCTCATTGGATCAAAGCATCAACCAGTACTCCAGCTTACTCTGCCCCTCAAACCATCTCTGCTGATGACTCCAATGTGGCACTGTTTCATGCCTTTATGGCAAGCCATGAGGAGTTATTGCAAGGAATTTTGCTTCCTCTTTCCTTTGAGCAAGGAGATCTTCCCAATATCAACAAGAAAGATCTCAAGAAAATGGACATCAAGTACCAGATAGCCATTGCTGTTCACAGAGCTACTAACTTTATGAAAAAGTATGGGAAGAACAGTTTCAAGGATGTTGATGGGAAGAACATTGGTTTGAGAAAGACAAGTTGCGCTGCTACAACTGTGGTGAACCTGGCCACTTTGCAAGTGAATGCACCAATCCACCGATGGCCGTGGGTGATATCAAGATCACGGAGATGTCGGATAATGAAGGTGATAAAAGAACTGACAGAAGGCATGCTCCAAACTACTCCTTTAAGACATTCCAAAAACCGCATTTCGTACTCGATATGGACATTTCGAATTTTTGGTCATGCCCTTCGGGTTAACCAACACACCCGCAATATTTATGGATCTCATGAACCGCGTTTGAAAACAATTCCTTGATAAATTTGTTATCGTCTTTATTGATGACATTCTCATCTTTCCAAGACCAAATCCGAACATGAGCATCATTTGCGTTCCATTCTCGAGCTCCTTAGAAACGAACGACTCTCCGCCAAATTCTTCAAATGTGAATTTTGCCTAGAGGAAGTTCAATTTTTAGGACATATCGTAAACGACAAAGGTATTCATGTTGATCCCGCTAAAATTGAGGCCATTAAGGATTGGAAAACTCCAACGACTCCCACGGAATTTCGATTCTTCCTCGGTTTGGCCGGATATTATCGGCGTTTCATTCGAAACTTTTCAAAAATCTCTTTGCCCCTCACCTCCCTCAATCATAAAGGAAAACCATTCGATTGGGGTTCAAAACAAGAGGAATCCTTTCTTACTCTCAAGGACATGCATTGCAATGCTCTCGTTCTAACCCTTCCCAATGGAAACAATGATTTTGTTGTTTTATGCGATACATCCCATCAAGGTCTCGGTTGTGTTCTCATGCAACGAGGTCAAGTCATTGCTTACGCATCAAGGCAACTAAAGGTCAACGAGAAGAACTATACGACTCACGATCTCGAACTTGGTGCCGTCGTTTTCGCTCTCAAAATATGGAGACATTACCTTTACGGTAGAAAAGGTGTTGTGTTTATCGACCATAAAAGCCTTCAACATATTTTTGACCAAAAAGATCTCAACATGAGACAACGAAGATGGGCCGAATTACTTAGTGATTATGATTGCGAAATTCGCTACCATCCTGGTAAAGCGAATGTTGTCGTCGACGCCCTAAGTCGAAAGGTTAATGTTAAATCCGTTATCTTTTAAGCGTTGTTCTTCAAACCGATCTTCAAATTCGTATCTTCCAAGCTCAGCGTACCTCCGTCGAAGAATGTAATATGTATGACGAAATGTCATGTGGAGCTGAGCTTCAACTCGAAACCAAACCCAATGGTCTTTTGTACCTTCTTAATCGTTTGTGGGTTCCCGATCGCGATGACCTTCGTACTTGTATACTCGACGAAGCTCACAATTTGCGATATTCCGTTCATCCCGGTGCGGATAAGATGTATTTCGATCTTCGTGCTACCTTTTGGTGGTCGGGTATGAAAAAGGACGTAGCGTTGTATGTATCTAAATGTATTACTTGCTCAAAAGTCAAAGCCGAACATCAAAGACCTTTTGGTCTACTCGAGCAACCACCGATTCCCGTTTGGAAATGGGAAGACCTTGCTATGGACTTTATCACTAAACTACCCAATACCCAAAAAGGAAACGATAGTATTTTGGTGATCATTGATCGTTTAACAGAGTCTGCTCATTTCATTCCGATCCGCGAGAAGTATTCTGTCGAGTAGCTTGCTCAAATCTATGTTCGGGAAATTGTGTGCCGACACGGTTTACCATTTCCTATCATCTCCGATCGCGATGCTCATTTTACTTCTCATTTTTGGCCATCACTTCAAGAAACCTTGGAACACGTCTCGATCTTAACACCGCTTATCATCCTCAAACGGACGAACAATCCAAACATACCATTCAAACACTCGAGGATATGCTACGAGTGTGTGTTCTTGATTTCGGTGGGAATTGGGATTCTCACATTGCCTTCATCGAGTTTTCGTATAGTAACAGTTATCATTCTAGCATCGAGATGGCTCCTTTCGAAGCTCTTTACGCTCGTAAATGTCGTTCCCCGATTAGTTGGAACGAAATCGGTGAAGCTCAAATCACGGGACCTGAAATGGTCCAAGAGGCCACCGATGTTATCAATAAAATCTGTAAGAACCTCCTAGCTGCTAGAAGTCGTCAAAAGAGTTTGGCCGACAGACGGCGAAAACCGATCGAATTTAACGTTGACGATCTTGTCCTTCTAAAAGTATCTCCTTGGAAGGGGGTAGTCCGTTTCGGAAAGAAGGGTAAGCTAGCTCCTCGTTTCGTTGGTCCTTTCAAAATCCTTGAACGTGTTGGGAAGGTAGCTTATCGGCTCGAACTACCGGAAGAACTTGCCAATGTTCATCCGACGCTTCATGTTTCGAATCTTAAAAAGTGCTTAGCCGAGGGTAATCTCCATATAACTCTAGACGAAGTACATGTCGATGAGTCGATGATCATGGTTGAACGACCCGTTGAGATCATGGATCACAATGAGAAGAAAACCAAGCGTAGTCGTATTCGGTTAGTCAAAGTTCGATAGGAATCACGGCGTGGTGCGGAATTCACTTGGGAACGAGAAGACACAATGAAAGAGAAGTATCCACACTTGTTTGCATCATCATCATCTTCGTCTTAATTTGGGACGAAATTTCTTGAAGTAGGGGATACTGTGACATTCGTCAAATTCGGGTCCGATTTGTATTCGTTTTGTAACAATTTATTATGTAAACTGACCCGCTTTGTAAACCAAAACTTATGATATAATCAAAATGATGGATGTTACAATATTGTTTTACACTTGTTGGGTCTCAAAAACATCCTTTTCGGTCCTTAAAACGCGTTAAAAACACTTAAAACGAACTTTGGGGGCCAAAGCTGCCAAATTTCAAAATTTGAATCACCCAACCATGCTCCCCATCGCGCTACGCGATGGGGGAGATACGCGACCTCAGCAGACAGCAGACCTGCAGTTTGTGTTTATTTGTTTGTTCTATTATCCAAAATCCGGTTTTACCCTCTAAATCACTTGTTTAATCTATTTAAGCTTATCCTATAAATACATGACACTCTCCCACATTAATCCCTGCTCATAAACCATTTCTTCACTCAAATTCAAGTGATTTCAAGGTTGTTTTTCTTTGTTTTTGATAAGTTTGACTTTCAAAGTCAAACTGACAAAGTCTTGCATTTTAATTAGTTTACTTAGTCTTAATTAATACTTGAAGCATATGGAACAACATATATATAATATAAACCCATTGTTACCTTCGGTGGTCACTTTCCCGGTCTCGGTCGGTTGAGCGTCGAGCCTCGTAAGGCAAGGCTTCATGGAGGACTTTCGTAGTCCTTGATACATATATATACATACTTATATAACTTGTTTATACATATTAACCATGCTTAACTTCTGCTCATTTTAGTTTGTACACCATATTTATGAAGTTCTTTGGTTATGGGTTTGAAGAGACTTGCCTCGGTTTAACCGTAAATAGCTCTAAACCGTAAACCAAACTTGTTTACTAGTTTTGTTAAATAATTGTTTAAACATGCTTTATGTTAGATTTAAGTTTCAAAAATCATTTTTATAAGTTCTATGGTTATGGGTTTGTAGAATCTTACCTCGGTCTTAACCCGAAACAAGATCCGAACCGAAAACCGAACTTTCGTTTAAAGACTTTATTGTTAACTTTTTGGTTGTAAAACTTAAGTATCTTCACTTATAAATTTTTATACAAGTTCTTTGATATTTAGGCAGGTGACAAATATACATGAACTTATTGTGAGATAGAAACCGAACTTATTAAGACACACAAGTGTGATTTTAGCTATCAATGACTTGTATATTTCTTTAAAAATACTTTACAAACTGATTTTAAATATTTTCTAAAAGTATTTGGAATGTTGAATCCAACTTGATCTTATAACAAAGTTTGGACCGACAAAACCGAACACTCGCTTAACGGACGTTGTTAGTTCTAAAACAATAGAACTATATACTGGGTTAAGTCTTATTAAATTTTATTGAGTTATCTCATAACATTTACTATTTTGGAAAGTTGACTTTTGGTTTGACCAATTATCAAGACCCGAACCAACAACCCGAACACTCGTTAAAACCCGTTTTAGTATCTATATTATAAAGGGACTTGCATTCTAGCATTTTTACCCACCTTATTACTTAACATAGGTTGTGTTTTGGATAAAAATCAGCTAAGGATAATGTATCCAAATCTGTAAATGTGAGGTATAGTGCTATGATATTAACAACGATTGTGTGAACGAAATAATGAAGAACACCGATATTTGTTGCGAGGAAAAACCCCTTGATCTTGTTCAGATAAAAGGAAAAAAACCCCGGGTGTGACAAATCGTCTATCACCACTTTATTAATCACAAAAAAGGTTACAATGGGTGGAGTTTGTGATCATCGAATATAATAATGCTATGTGTGTGTGATTAAAGAGAACTTAGCAGCTAGAGTAAGTGCGAGTGTAACTATATGACCTAGTATTGATCACAAACTCGATATATAAATAAAAGAAAAATACAAGTAACAACTAACTCCTACTAATCCGCCATTTCTCCACTCTCTTCCTTCGTGCCTTTTGACCAGGTGCTATAGAAGTCCAGTAGCGAAATTGATGGTGGTCTGAGTCTTGGAGTCGTTGCATTCATTAAAATAATAACCTACACACATGAGACAATCGTTAATATTACCAATTGCTGAGGATCCTTGATCCTATCACAGCTCCGGAGCCCTTTAGTAGGATAATTGATCCAGATCTGTCGTCAAGAATAACATATCCTCAGTATCGAAATTATCTGCTCTAACAATTGCCCCCAAAATGGCGGGTGTTTATGCTTTACAACTGACATTTTGAAATTTGAATCTTCTACAAAAAGTATACGATTAGACAGTTGCCAGAGATATTTATTATCTAACCCTTGATATTAATCATAACCGCCTATATACGTGATCCCTATAATCCTTTCATAACCACATATCCAGGAAGATTATCAGGTATCCTTTCCTCTCTTTATTTTCTTTACTTTTTGATAAATATGTCTGTTGCTTCTTCTTCTTCTCCTCCCTCTAAGCCGTCCGACCAATCCCCCGACGACTCCGGGTTGACGGAGATGTAGTCCCAAAACCTTTTAGCCAATCCTTCAATGGAGATATGCAAGTTCACTGACCCCGAAATCGACGAGTTCCGACCGCTGTTTCCACTAGAAACCGTCTTCCGACCGTATGACTCCGGCGTTCGATGTGACGTTTATTCTCAAACCTGGGTGTGCTTTACGGCTTGTCCCTTCCTTATTGGCTACACTTATCCTTTTCCCCCCTTTCACACAGAGTTTCTTTGAAACCACCGGCATATGTTATATCCAAGCTATACCCATGATATGGATGGTTCTGGGTACCATTGAGAAAATTATCGAGGAAGAAAAGATTGATTTTGGCATCCCTGAATTATCTCTCCTTTATACCCTAACCACCCACGGTCCGAGTCGGTTCGTTTTGAAGTCCAAACCTCGTCAACCCATCTGATCTCTAAAGTAACTCTGAATGATTCCTTTTGGAGAAATCAGTTCTTTGTGAATCGCAACTCCATACCTGGTGTGGATGATTTACCTTTAAAATGGGTCAGAAATGGTAGGATCCTGGATCCTTAACAAAGACATGATCCGTGATGACTGATCTAACTCTGAGTCTTTTTTTTCCTTTTTATTATGTGTAGTTGAGAACTTTGCTTCCCTGGCCAAGCTACCTGGAAAAGAAGAAAAAACAAAATGATTCATTGCACTGGATCCCGAGGTTAGAACCTTTCAAGCCCGATTTGTCGATGCCTTTTGTGAGATCTCCTCAGACTCCAAGATGTCAAGTAAGATTAATATAATAATTTGAAATAAATAATGTTAGATAGAATACTTATCTGTTAATTTATTCCTGTAGGTGCTAAGAAATCTCAGAAGTCTGCTAGCAAATTCTCCTTGGAGGACATCGACGGCATGATTACTCCTCAAGATATCAAAAAGGAGGCTTTGAAGGCAGCAACCAGTTCCGAGCAAAAAACTGCGACTACCAGAGCCAAGTCAGCCGCTTCCAAGAGAAAGAGATCTTCCGATCCCGAAACACACTTTGATGTGATTCTCCTATAAGTATCATGTATCCTATTGTTTTGAATATAAGGATCCAACATCCTTCTAATCCTTACTTAACTGTTGGTTACAGGCTGTGAACGCTTTCAAAGACCACTATGAAAATATTGTGAACCAGATGAGTGAGAAGCTGTCCGGGATGGGGAATGCTGTGGTTACCAAGGATAAAGCCTTAATCCAGTTTTCAAAAGACAAGAAGTAGTTGGAGGATCAACTATCCTCAGCGGAAGCCCATCGCCAAGAAGAGGTAAAACAGGCTACAGAGGAGGCTAAGATGTGGGCTGCCAGGTCGGTGCTACATGCAAGGATTAAGATGGCGACGGAGGCCGGTGATCCTACTTTTGACAAAGCGACGTGGGATGTTAAGAAGTGGAAGACTGCTCTGGCGGCTCTTGGTGGTGAGGAAGATGTGGAGATGGCTGAGGGGAACAAAGCTGGGACTAGCGGGGTTAAGGATGCTGTGGAAACTGAAGAAGGAGTTGGTGCAGCAGAAGGCGAGGAGGCTGCTTGAATAGGCGATGAAGGATATTGAAGACAAGGCCAGAGCCCATTTTTTTATGTTGATGTTTTTATGGACAATTTGGTTGTAACAAACAATAGTAATTAGGATTTAAGGATTAGTGATCCTCAAGACAATCTTCAGGGGTACCGAAGGTGGATTGATCCTCTATTGTGGGGATGAAACCTTCGTTGCCCTTGTCTTTTTATGTTTTCCTGCACTCTATGAACAATTATTAACACCTACTTAACCGGGTGGATGGTCCATCTTTAGTATGGTGAAATCCGGGTTAAGGATTTTGGATAAGTCAAGGTGACTTATGTTTAATAATATAAAACTTTTGACTATTTGCTTGTTATTGTGAATGTTTGATATAGCTTTAGCTTTATTGAAAGTTTTAAGAAATAACTTTAAGTAAAAATCTTTAGGATAGAATATCCTTACAATAATAACTTAAAGATCTTAAATCCTTAAGTAAAAAGGGATTACAAAGATCGTAGACACATAAAGGTAAATTGACAAGCAGAAATCATACCATAAGGTCTAATTAGACCTAGGTTACCATAAGTAATGACCCTTCTGCGATCCTTATAGAAGTAATTTAAGGATTTTGAATCCATACGTCTTGATCTTCGTAATTGAACTTAGAATATCTGTTGCAAACAACTTGTACGATTAATCGGGGTTAGACCCATTAATCCTGGGGCAAGCCTATAAATAAACTGGGGACAAGCCCGTGCAACTGGGGACAAGCCCGTGAACTTGGGACAAGCCCGTGAACTAGGGACAAGCCCAAAACTGGGGACAAGCCCGTGAACTGGGGACTGGCCCAAGGATACGGATGTCAACTGGGGACTCGCCCAAACCGGGATTTAGCCCAAACGTGAGTGACGTGAAAATGCCAAAACCTTAGCTAACATGAAAATGTTAGAAACTTTTGTCTTGGGATAACGTGAAAACGTTATAAACCGGTGGTATGGTATATCTACCATAAATCGTAGGATCCTCCATATAGCCGAAGACAACGAAATTGTCAACAACTAAACGTGTACTAGTCCCGCTGCCCCGGACTATACGTTGGATAGCGTGCGCTCCAGGCTAGAGTGTAGAAACTCTAATTTATAAGAAAGATGAAAACCTTTAAACCTTGGAGGATATAACCATCGGGGGTCATATCCAATCGTGGGCTAGGCCAAGGGAAATAGTAAAGTACCTTACATGTAAAGTAGAGGTGGCCAACCTCTTGGTCACCGAACATATTACTAGTATCCTGCATTGTTACTTAAAACTTGGAAAAACAAATGTTAAGAATATGTTATCCTTAAAATAATAAGAACCTTAGATGAATAAGTAATTAGATAGATATTACCAATTTTGGGATCCTTGATCCTTTAAGGATACGTGATCCTTAGAGGATACTTGATCCTGGTCAGAAAAAGTACTTCTTGAGGTGGATAGCATTCCATGCACTTGGTAACTGTTTTGGATAAAAATCAATCAAGGATAAAAATCACTCAAGGATAATGTATCCAAATTCGTTTAGTGATGATTAGTGCTATGGTGATGAAAACAAGTATGTATCGATTGTAAACACAAACACACGGATTTGTTACGGGAAAAAGCCCTTGATCTGGTTCGGATCACCGGCACAAAAACCCCGGGTGATGAAAAATCGTCTATCACCACTTTATTAATCAAAAAAGGGTGTTACAATTGTGGAGATTATGATCAGTGGTACAATAATTCTAAGTGTGTGAGCTGTGATAGAGAGAATACTTAGGTGTGTGTGTATACAATGTGTCCTATAACTGATCATAATCTCAATTATATAGAATAGATAATAACTCAATGGAGTTATTAATAATAAATGATATTAACTAATTTTCCTAAAAATCCGCCTTTATCTTCAATGTAAACGTAACAACCACTTTGACCACGTGCTCCATCACTCAGGCTGCGAAATAGGGGCTAGACCAGGTCTTGGAGTCGTTACAGTTGATAAATATCAGCCTTCATATAAGAAATAACCGTTAATAGCATCAAATACCGAGGATCCATAATCCTGACATAGCTCTGGAACTCTTCAGAAGGATAATTGATCCAGATACGTAAATATCTTCTTGACTACAAGTTAGTAGATAGACTGAATCTTCTAATCGTTATACCTGCTAAATATTAGATTACACATGAGAACAACCGTTAGTAAATAATAAGTACTATGGATCCTTGATCCTTACGGGATCTGGAACACACGCTAAGGATAACTGATCTAAAACATATGCCAGGATAACATATCCACAATGTCAAATTTCTGTGCACTAACAATTGCCCCCAAAATGGCAGTTGTGATAAGATCACAGCTGTCATTTTGCCTTTGAATTCAAACTTCCTGCAAAAACATATGAGATTTGACAAGTTGGATATAATTGTCACATATCAATGGAGTTTCCATGGGAACTTCCCTTCCGGCTGTATATCCTTCTCCCTGCAAATCATGAACAACTAGTAACACCTGTTTAACCCGGATGGATGGTCCATCTTTAAATGGTGAAATCCGGGTTAAAGATTTTTGGTAATTGCAAGTAAATAGTATCTTTTAACTATTTGTTGATTGTCTGTTATTTTGAAAGTATGTCTGATATAGCTTTAGACTTGTTGAAAGTTTTGAGAAATATTCTTTAGTAAAATGTTTTTAGGATAAAATATCCTTGCAAAAATAAACCAGGATCTTAAATCCTCATAAAAATAGATTGAGAATAATGAATCCTTGTATCTATGAAGATATAAACTGAAATCAAATAAGTGTAAACCGATAAACAGAAATCATACCGTAAGGTCTGGTTAGACCTAATTTACCATAAGTATTGATCCTTTTGCAAACCTTATAAAACTGAATTAAAGGATTTTGAATCCATAAGTATTGATCCTTTTGCAATACTTATAAAACTGAATTAAAGGATTTTGAATCCATAAGTATTGATCCTTCGGTGATCCTCAGAATCTAATTTATGATACCTGATGCAAATAATTTATGATATTATCTGGGATTAAACCCAATAAACCGGGGACAAGCCCATAAAATAAACTGGGGACAAGCCCGTGCAACTGGGGACTAGCCCGTGTAATCTGGGGACAAGCCCGTGTAATCTGGGGACAAGCCCGTGAACTGGTGTTAAACTGGGGACAAGCCCAAAAACTGGGGACAAGCCTAAACTGGGACAAGCCCAAGGATACGGATGTTAACTGGGGACTCGCCCAAACCGGGATTTAGCCCAAACGTGAGTGACGTGAAAACGCCAAAACCTTAGCTAACATAAAAATGTTAGAAACCTTTGTCTTGAGATAACGTGAAAACGTTATAAATCGGTGGTATGGTACGCCTACCATAAATCGTAGGACCCTCCATATAGCCGAAGACAACGAAATTGTCAGCCACTAAGCGTGTACTGGTCCCGCTGCCCCGGACTATACGTTGGATAGTGTGCGCTCCAGGCGAGAGTGTAGAAACTCTAATTTATAAGAATGGTGAAAACCTTTAAACCTTGGAGGATATGACCATCGGGGGTCATATCCAATCGTGGGCTAGGCCAAGGAAAATAGCAATGTACCTTAAGCGTGAGGGAGAGGTGGCCAACCTCTTAGACATTGAATCTCTTTTTGAAATCTGCATTGCTACTTAAAAACTTGGAAAATATAAATGTTAAGAATACATTATCCTTAAAATAACAAGAATATGAAATGAATAAGTGATCAAATAGATATTACCAATTTTAGGATCCTTGATCCTAGATGGATGCTTGATTTTCGAAGGATACTAGATCCTGACTAGAAAAAATACTTCTTGAGATGGATAGCATTCCATGCTCTTGGTATCCTGTTGCCTTCCATGGTGAGCAAATGATATTCCCCCTTCCCTGCTTCCGACTCGATCAGATAAGGACCTTTCCACTTGGGTGCTAGTTTCCCATCTGCCGGATGGTTGTGTTTTGGAAGGCTTTACCAAATCTCCTTCTTGAAATCTTCTGATCCTTATATTTTTGTTGTATGCCCAAGCTGCCCTTTGTTGATATGCTGCCATTCTGATCTTAGCTAGGTCTCTGAGCTCATCAACAATATCTAGATCTTGGAGAAGGATTTCATTATTGGCCTCAGGATCACGGATGCTTGTTCTAGCAGTAGGAACCACCATCTCTGTAGGGATTACTGCCTCTGATCCAAACACCAATGAGAAGGGTGTTTGGTCTGTTGCATTTTTAGGTGTATTTCTATCTGCCCAAAGAACATAAGGAAGTTCTTCAGCCCATTTTCCCTTCTTGGATCCTAGTTTCTTCTTTAAATTGTTGATGATGATTTTGTTGCTAGACTCCGCTTGACCATTGGCTTGAGGATGAACTGGTGTAGAAGTGATCATCTTGATGCCCCAACTGTCACAAAAGTTAGTGGTTCTTTTCCCGATAAACTGGGAACCATTTTCACAAACGATTTCAAAAGGGATACCAAATCTAGTTATAATATTTCGTTTAATAAAGGATATAACTTCCCTTTCTCGAACTTGCACGAATGCTTCTGCTTCAATCCATTTAGAGAAGTAGTCTGTCATAGCAAGCATAAATACCTTTCTGCCTGGTGCCTTTGGTAGCTTGCCTACAATATCCATTCCCCATTTCATGAAAGGCCATGAAGAGGATATAGGATACATAGGTTCTGCTGGTTGGTGAAGAATGTTTCCATGCCTTTGGCAAGCATCACACTTCTTTAAGTATTCCATAGCATCCTTCTTCATTGTTGGCCAGAAGTATCCAGTCCTAAGTATCCTGGAGAATAATGCTCTTCCCCCCTGTGTGGTTGCCGCAATCGCCTTCGTGAAAGTCTTGAAGTACCTCTTGTATTTCAGGATCCTCAATGCATCTCAGATAGGGACCTGCAAGAGATTTTCTATACACAATATCTTGTAAAATAATGAATTATGATACCTTTAATCTGAAAGCTTTAGGATTTTCCCCTGTAGGGATCTCTCCATCTTGCAGGAATTTTTTGATTGGAAGGATCCAAGATCCTACTTTTGAAGAGGATGGAGGATCCGTATGTTCTCCTGTGCAATCCACTGTTATCTTCACGGATTCTTGTTCTCCAATTGCCGGAGACAATATATGTTTGATAGGGACCTGCAAGAGATTTTCTATACACAATATCTTGTAAAATAATGAATTGTGATACCTTTAATCTGAAAGCTTTAGTATTTTCCCCTGTAGGGATCTCTCCATCTTGCAGGAATTTTTTGATTGGAAGGATCCAAGATCCTACTTTTGAAGAGGATGGAGGATCCGTATGTTCTCATGTGCAATCCACTGTTATCTTCACGGATTCTCATCTGTTTAGCTAAGAGTAAACCTGCGATAAGTGCTTCGTATTCTGCCTCATTGTTGGTTGCTTGGAATGCACATGCAATGGACTGAGGTATTATGTCGCCCTGTGGCGATTTTAGTAGTATGCCCAAACCTGTTCCTCTAACATTGGATGCTCCATCTGTGAATAGGATCCAAGGATCCTTGGTTTCTTCAAGTTGTTGGACTTCTAGATCAGCTTCATTTTGCATGTCACTACTGAAATCAACCACAAAGTCTGCAAGCGCTTGTGATTTAATGGCTGTTCTAGGCTCATACTGAATATCATATGCATTCAGCTTCACAACCCACTTGGCCACTCTACCTGACATTTCTGGTTTTCTAAGCACATTCTTAACAGGATAGTTAGTTCTCAAAATAATAGTATGTGTTTCAAAATAGTGTCTCAACTTGGTTGAGGCCATAATCAAAGCAAGAATTAATTTTTCAAGGTGAGCATACCTGACCTCTGCGTCTAAGAGGCTTTTACTTACATAATAAATGGGATGTTGTTCACCATCGTGATCCTTTACAAGGATGACACTTACAGCATTACCTGACACAACTAGGTAGAGGTATAAGGATTCTCCATCCACAAGCTTCAACAGAGCCGGTGCTGAGGATAAGTAATCCTTCAAGGCTGTAAGCGCAGCCTCATGCTTTTTCGTCCACTCAAACTTCTTATTCTTCCTAAGGATGTCTAGAAGTCCTTGCACTTCTCGGAGGATCTTGAGATAAACCTATTAAGAGCGGCTATTCTTCCTGTGAGCCTTTGGACATCCTTTGCGTTTTCAAGAGATTTCAAATTGAGGATGGCTTCAATCTGTTCGGGGCTTGCTTCAATCCCTCTTTTTGTCACCATATATCCCAGAAAATTTCCAGCCTTAACACCAAAGTGGCATTTGACGAATTCAATTTCATGTTATACTGGTCGAGGATATTGAATGCTTCCTCGAGGTCTCTAAGGTGATCCTCAGGTTTCTTCGACTTTACCACCATATCGTCTCTGATACTTCCATAGTCTTTCCCAACTGATCCTTGAACATCATGTTGACTAGTCTTTGGTATGTTTCCCCTGCATTTCTTAGTCCAAACGGCATAGCAGTATAACAGTATATGCCGGTAGGAGTCATGAATGCTGTATCCTCTTGATAAGATGGTTCCATCTGAATTTGTTGAAATCCATAGGAAGCATCCATAAAGGTAAGCATTTCATGTCCTACCGTTGCATCCACTATGGAATCTATATGTGGTAACGGGAAAGGATCCTTGTGACATGCCTTGTTTAAATCAGTAAAATCGACACACACCCTCCACTTTCCATTCTTTTTAGAAACAACAACCACATTAGCTAACCATCGAGGATACTTAACCTCTCTGATCATACCGGCCTTAAGAAGTTTTTTAACTTCTTCTTGTATGATCGCGTTCCTCTCAGGAGCGAATTTTCTTCGCTTCTGATGAACGGGTTTAACAGATAAATCAAGGCCGAGTTTATGAGTGATTACCTCTTTTGAAATACCTGTCATTTCAGAATGCTTGAAGGGCAAAGGTAGATCTTCTTCACCCTAAGAAGAATATGAGATCCTCCTCGATCTTGCTAGGGATACTGGATCCTAGGAACACCTTTATCTCTGGATCCTCGGGGTCCAAAGATACTTCTTTAAGGTCTTTCTCCCGAGCTTCCAGCACGTCCCTAGGATGTTGCTGTAATTGCTATGCTGTATTTTGCTTGGTCGTTGGCTTCATCGATGAAGAATAATAGTTCTTGGCCTCTGCCTGATCACCAACTATCTTCACAACTCCACACGGAGTAGGTAATTTGATGCATTTGTGGTAAGTTAAGGCCGCCGCCTTCATTCCATGCAGCCAGGGCCTGCCTAAAATAACATTGCAAAAATAAAGGTTATCAATAACACAAAATTTTTGATATGAATTTAACCCTTCAATATATATTGGGAGGTTGATGTCCCCCAATGTCTTCTTGGTTTCTCCACTGAAACCGACTAGCACTGATGTTCTAGGAATGATCTTCGAATCCGGTATATTCATCTTCTTGAGGACATCATACTGGACCGGGCTACCACCATCCACTAGGATCCTGCGTACATAATGGTTAGAAATAAATAAAGTAATAATCAAACCATCGTGATGAGGATCCTGAATGTTTAGCTTGTCTTCCTCATCGAAGAAGATTCTTTTGTCTGTTGTCAAGGTGGTCGATACTATTGGTCGATCTCCGTTATCCATCTTGATTTCTTTGGCAAGTCTTTTTGCTGCAGAGAAAGAAGTTCCACATATGTCCGATCCTCCGGAGATGAAATTGACCGTTTGCATATCCAGCTTATCCTGATGAGGATCCTGGATCCTTGAATTGAAAAAGATTCTCTGATCAGTCACTTGAGTAGTGGGGATGAGTGGTCTTCTTTCATCGTCCAACTTAAATTCTTCTACAAGCTCTACTTTTGCTGGACAAGAGGTTCGAAACATGTCGTAATCTCTGGCGACGAAGTTGATTACATGAGCATCTGGTGGTGGTGGCATTGCTTTTTGTGGAAGGTCTTTAGGATCCTGGATCTTGGATTTTTCCTTCCCAAGAGTTCTTTAAAGTGACCATTGCTCAGGAGGTATCCAATTTCCCTTCTTAAGCCGATGCACTCGTTTGTCATGTGGCCAAAATATTCGTGAAAAAGCGCACCACTTAGACTTGTCCTTGAACGTGGTTGTCTTCTCGTTTTTTCGGGGCCACCTTGCTTTTTCCCCTAGGTCCTTCATGGCACAGATCAAGCCATGAGTGTCCCCAGAGAAACAATAGTCAGAGATGCAAGGATAGTCTTCATCGTCATCTCCTTCTTCGACTGCTCGTACGTTTTGATTGTTGAACTTGGTGTACAGCTTTGAATTGTTGTTCCTGTATGAGGATCCTTTATTTTTATCGGGGGATCTTGTTTTGTTTGCCCCCAAAGACGATCCTGGATCCTTTTATCATCTTCTAGTCGGATGAATCTTAACGCCCTGTTCCTGACTTCATCGAAGGTCCTGCAAGGAGTCATCACAAGATCGTCATAAAAGGGGGAGCACCTCTGAAGTCCCATCTTGAAGGCCTCAACAGCCGTAGCCATATCAAGATTAGGGATTTCCAGAGCTTCCCTACCAAACCTCGTAACAAAATCCCTAAGGGATTCATCACTCGGCTGGATAACCTGGTATAAGTCACTAGTAAACTTTTCAAATTTCCTGCTACAGGAAAATTGGCTGTTGAACAAGTTAACTAAATGAGAAAAAGATGTAACAGAATAAGGAGGAAGACTTAGCAGCCATTTAAGTGCAGATCCTGTTAGTGTGGATCCGAAACCCTTGCATAGACAAGCTTCCTTGAGTCTTTCAGGAATTGGATTGATCTCCATCCTTTCCCTATACTGTGCCACGTGCTCTTCCGGATGAGTGGTCCCATCATACACCTTCATGTTGGGTGTTTGAAAGCGTTTTGGGATCTCCGCATCGCATATTGGTGGAGCAAACTGGACAACTTATGGCTCCTTTCTGGTATTTCAGGAATTGGACGGACCACTCCTGGCACACTGGATATCATATCCTTAAGCTTCTGAAGTTCCCTAACCATAGCCTGATTGATACCTGTATCCTGCATAGAGCCAAGGTTAGTGTCTGAGGATATGTGATTATAGGCGTTACCTCTTGGTTGGTTGAACGTTGGCATCCAAGAAGTGTAGTTAAGATAAGAGGCATCTGCTACAGTAGCAGGTCCACCAGAGGCAATGGTCTGCATGGGGATGATGTCTCCTTCATGGACCTCAGAAGACCTTTGATGGTGAATTCTTGAGGATCCTTGATTATGCCAGAAGGATCCTTGAGGTTGGGAGCCGAAGGATCCTTGAGTATACAACCAAGAGGATCCTGGTTGAAGGATGGATGATTCTTGTTGAAGGAACGAGGATCCTTGAGTTTGCTGATCTATGGACCCTTGTTGAAGGATAGATGATCCTGGCTGAACGAATGAGGATCCTTGAGTTTGTTGACCCATGGACCCTGTTGAAGGATAGATGATCCTTGTTGAAGGATCGAGGATCCTTGAGTATGTTGGGCCACAGATCCTTGTTGAAGGATAGATGATCCTGGCTGAACGAATGAGGATCCCCCAATGGACCCCTGTTGAAGGATAGATGATCCTGGCTGAAAGAACGAGGATCCTTGAGTTTGTTGACCCACGGACCCTTGTTGAAGGATGGATGATCCTTGTTGAAGGATCGAGGATCCTTGAGTATGTTGAGCCACGGATCCTGGAGTAGTGAAATCCAACACCCTAGGCGTCAAGGGAGTCTGATCCTCCGGTGGCCTCTTTCGTTTCTTGAGATCTTCAATTTCACGTAGGATCATCTGGTTGGTTTTGTTCTGCTGCTCCATGTATGCCTTAACCTGTGAAAACATTGTAGAAATATCATTGTTAGATTTGACCACCGAAGTGGCAGCAGTGGTTTTTGAGCTCTGAAAGACTGGAATTTGTGTCTTGTTTCCAGCCGCGGTGGTCCTTGATGCTCCCGTAATTGGAGGAGGCAACGGCGGTAAAGATCTTGATGAGAGAGAAACCTAAGACGGCATTGTTGATGAAGCAGAGGTTGATTGAGAGCCCATTGATGGTGATATGGGTATGAAAAGTTGAAAATTGATAGGAAATAATTTGGATTATAGCACCAATTGCCCCACGGTGGGCGCCAAATTGTTTTGGATAAAAATCAATGTATCCAAATTCGTTTAGTGAGGATTAGTGCTATGGTGATGAAAACAAGTATGTATTGATTGCAAACATAAACACACGGATTTGTTACGGGGAAAAGCCCTTGATCTGGTTCGGATCGCCGGCATAAAAACCCCGGGTGATGACAAATCGTCTATCACCACTTTATTAATCAAAAAGGGTGTTACAGTTGTGGAGATTATGATCAGTGGTACAATAATTCTAAGTGTGTGAGCTGTGATAGAGAGAATACTCAGGTGTGTGTGTATACAATGTGCCATATAACTGATCATAATCCCAATTATATATAATAGATAATAACTCAATGGAGTTATTAATAATAAATGCTACTAACTATTTTTCCTAAAAATCCGCCTTTATCTTCAATGTAAACATAGCAGCCACTTTGACCACGTGCTCCATCACTCGGGCTGCGAAATAGGGGGTAGACCAGGTCTTGGAGTCGTTACACTTGATAAATATCAGCCTTCATATAAGAAATAACCGTTAATAGCACCAAATACCGAGGATCCATGATCCTGACATAGCTCTGGAACTCTTCAGAATGATAATTGATCCAGATACGTAAATATCTTCTTGACTACAAGTTAGTAGATAGACTGAGTCTTCTAATCGTTATACCTGCTAAATATTAGATTACACATGAGAACAACCGTTAGTAAATAATAAGTACTGTGGATCCTTGATTCTGAAGGGATCTGGAACACACGCTAAGGATAACTGATCCAAAACATATGCTAGGATAACATATCCATAGTGTCAAATTTCTGTGCACTAACAGTAACCTATTGCCTTTCATAGTGAGCAAATGATATGCCCCCTTCCGTGCTTCCTACTCGATCAGATAAGGACCTTCCTACTTGGGTTCTAGCTTCCCATCAGCCGGATTGGTTGTGTTTGGAAGGCTTTCCTCAAAACTAGATCTCCTTCTTGAAATCTTCTGATCCTTATATTTTTGTTGTATGCGCCAGCTACCCTTTGTTGATATGCTGCCATTCTGATCTTGGCTAGGTCTCTGAGTTCTTCAACAATATCCAAGTCTTCAAAAAGGATTTCTTCATTGATCTTAGGATCACAAATGCTTGTTCTGGCCGTAGGAACCGCCATTTCTATAGGGATTAATACTTATGATCCAAACACCAATGAGAAGGGTGTTTGGCCTGTTGCATTCTTGGGTGTTGTCCTGTCAGCTCAAAGAACATAAGGTAGCTCTTCAGCCCACTTTCCTTTCTTGGATCCTAGTTTCTTCTTCAAGTTATTGATGATTATCTTGTTGCTAGATTCCGCTTGACCATTAGCTTAAGGATGTACTGGAGTAGAGGTAATCATCTTGATGCCCCAGCTGTCACAAAAGTTAGTGGTTCTTTTCCCGATAAACTGGGAACCATTGTCACAAATAAATTCTGAAAAGATACCAAATCTAGTAATAATATTTCTTTTAATGAAAGATATCACCTCTTTTTCGCTTACTTGAACAAAAGCTTCTGCTTCTATCCACTTTTAAAAGTAATCAGTCATTGCAAGCATGAATACTTTTCCTCCTGGTGCCTTAGGTAGTTTACCCATAATATCCATGCCCCACTTCATGAAAGGCCATGATGAGGATATACGATACATAGGTTCTATTGGTTGATGTAGGATATTTGCATGCCTTTGACAAGCATCACACTTCTTTGAGTATTCCATTGCATCTCTTTTCATTGTTGTCCAGAAGTATCATATTCTTAGAATTCTAGAAAACAGAGCTCTACCTCCAGTGTGATTACCACAATCACCTTCATGAAAGTCTTTGAGCTTGGATCTTAGGATCCTCGATGCACCTCAAGTATGGACCTGCAAGAGATTTCCTATATAGCATATCATGTAATAAAATGTGTATTGTGATACATTGAGTTTGAAAGATTTAGGATTCTCTGTGGCTGGAATCTCTCCAGTTTGAATGTTTTTTTTGATTGGGAGGATCCAAGGTCCTTGGTTGTTTGAGGATGATGGATCCCAAAGTACGATTTGTTTGTCAGTTGTTATCTCTCCAACTTCTTGTTCTCCTATTGCTGGCGAGAGTATATGAATGATTGTTGTCCAGAAGTATCCTGTTCTTAGAATTCTAGAAACCAGAGCGCTACCTCCAATGTGATTACCACAATCACCTTTGTGAAAGTCTTTGAGCACCTCTTGGATCTCATGATCCTCGATGCACCTCAAGTATGGACCTGCAAGAGATTTCCTATATAACATATCATGTAATAAAATGTATTGTGATACCTTGAGTTTGAAAGATTTAGGATTCTCTGTGGCTGGAATCTCTCCAGTTTGATTGTATTTTTTTATTGGGAGGATCCAGGATCCTTGGTTGTTTGAGGATGATGGATCCCAAAATACGATTTGTTTGTCAGTTGTTATCTCTCCAACTTCTTGTTCTCCAATTGCTGGCGAGAGTATATGAATGATTGGGATCTTCGTGTCTTCTGGAATCTTCAATGATGAGGCTAAATTTGCTAATGCATCCGCCCCAGCATTCTCTTCCCTTGGTACCTGTACTATGCTAAACAATTAGAAGGATTTTGCTAATTCCTTCACAACATCTAGAAATCTGATTAGTTTTTCTCATTTAACAGCATACGAGTCATTAAAGTGGTTAACGATCAACAATGAATCTATATATACTTGAAGATACCTGATCCTCATGCACTTAGCTAATTGCAAACTTGCGATTAGAGCTTCATACTCTGCCTCATTGTTCGTTGCTTGGAACTCACAGGCTATAGACTGGGGTAATATGCCCCCCTGTGGTGATTTTAGTAGGATACCTAATCCTGTTCCTCTTACGTTGGAAGCTCCATTAGTGAATAGTATCCAAGGATCCTTGCTCTCTTCTAGTTGTTGAACCTCAAAGTCAGCTTCTTTCTGCTTGTCGATACTGAAATCAGCCACAAAGTCTACGAGTGCTTGTGAGTTGATGGCTGTGCTGGGCTCATACTGAATATCATATGCACTCAGCTTCACAGCCTACTTGGCCATTCTACCTAATAATTCTGGCTTTCTAAGAACATAACAGGATAGTTAGTTTTCAAAATAATAGTATGTGTTTCAAAGTAGTGTCTTAATTTAGTAGAAGCCATAATAAGTGCAAGAATTAATTTTTCAAAATGAGAATACCTGGCTTCTGCATCTAAAAGACTTTTACTTACATAATAAACGGGATGTCATTCACCTTCTTGATCCTTCACAAGGACAACACCTACAGCATTTCCTGAGACAGCTAGGTACATGTATAAGGATTCTCCATCGACAGGCTTCATCAAGTAATCCTTCAAGGCTTTGAGTGCAGCCTCATGCTTCTTGATCCATTCGAACTTCTTATTTTTCCTAAGAATGTTGTAGAAATCTTTGCACTTTTTGGAGGATCTGGAAATGAATCTGTTGAGAGCAACTATTCTTCCCGTTAGCCTCTGGACATCCTTAGCATTCACAGGGGATTTTAGATTGATGATGGCTTCTATCTGCTCGGGGCTTGCTTCTATCCCTCTTTTGGTCACCATATATCCTAGAAACTTTCCGGCCTTAACACCAAAATGGCATTTTGACGGGTTCAGTTTCATGTTATATTGGTCAAGGATATTGAACGCTTCCTGTAGATCTCTGAGGTGATCCTTAGCTCTCTTCAACTTCACCACCATGTCATCTATGTAGACCTCCATGGTTTTGCCTAACTGATCCTTGAACATCATATTCACCAATCTTTGATATGTTTCCCCTGCATTTCTTAGTCCAAATGGCATGGCAATATACCAGTATATGCCGGTAGGAGTCATGAATGCTGTATCCTCTTGATCAGATGGTTCCATATGAATTTGTTGAAATCTAGAAGAAGCATCCATAAAGGTAAGCATTTCATGACCTGCCGTTGCATCCACCATGGAGTCTATATATGGTAATGGGAAAGGATCCTTGGGGCATGCCTTGTTTAAGTCAGTAAAATCGACACACACCCTTCACTTTCCATTCTATTTAGAAAAACAACCACATTAGCTAACCATCGAGGATACTTAACCTCTCTGATCATACCGGCCTTAAGAAGTTTTTCAACTTCTTCTTGTATGATCGCGTTCCTTTCAGGAGCGAATTTTCTTAGCTTCTGATGGACGGGTTTAACAGATAATCAAGGCCTAATTTATGAGTAATTATCTCCTTAAAATACCTGTCATGTCTGAATGTTTGAAGGCAAACGTAGACTTTCTTCGTTTTAGGAAGGATACTATATCCTCTTCGATTTCACTAGGGATACTGGATCCTAGGAACACTTTCACATCTGGATCCTCGGGGTCCAAGGATACTTCTTTTATGTCTTTCGCCCGAGCTTCCAGCACGTGCCTAGGATGTTGATGTGGTTGCTATGCTATCGTCTGTTTGGTTGTTGGCTTCATAGATGAAGAATAATAGTTCTTGGCTTCCACCTGATCACCATGTATCCTTACAACTCCCCAAGGGGTCGGTAGTTTGATGCATTGATGGTAAGTAGAGGCCACAGCCTTCATCCCATGTAGCCATGGCCTGCCTAATATAACATTGCAACAAGAAAGGTTATCAATAACACAGAATCTTTGGTAAGAATTTAACCCTTCGATGTATATTTGGAGATTAATGTCCCCCAATGTTTTCTTGGTCTCGCCACTGAAACCAACTAGTATCGACGTCCTTGGGATGATTTCCGAGTCTGGTATGTTCATATTTTGAAGCACATCATGTTGGATGATATTGACCGAGCTTCCACCGTCGACTAGGGTCCTGCGTACATAATGGTTAGCAATAAACAAAGTAACAATAAAACCGTCATGGTGTGGATCCTGGATGTTTGATTTATTTTCTTCATCGAAGAAGATCCTTTTTTCAGTCGTCAAAGTGGTGGATATAACCGGTCGTTCCCCGTTATCCAACTTGGTCTCTTTGGCGAGTCTCTTAGCTGTGGAGAAGGAAGTGCCGCATATGTCTGAGCCTCCGGAGATGAAGTTGATCACTTGAGAATCTGGTGGGGGCGTAGTTGCTTTTTGAGGAACATCTTCAGGATCCTGGACTTTTTTCTTCCCGACAGTTCCTTAAAATGGCCCTTACTCAGGAGGTATCCAATTTCCCTCCTTAAGCCAATACAATCCTCCGTCGTGTGGCCAAAATCCTCATGGAAAGAAAACCATTTGGATTTGTCTCTGAAGGTGGTTGACTTCTTGTTCTTTCCGGGCCACCTCGCCTTCTCCCCTAGATCCTCCATGGCACAAATCAAGCCATGAGTATCTACGGAGAAGCAATATTTTGAGATGTTGGGGTAATCTTCATCATCATCTCCTTCTTAAACTGCTCGAACATTTTGATTGTTGAATTTGGAGTACGACTTCGAGTTATTGTTTTTGTCTGAGGATCCATTATTCTTGACAGGAGATTTTTGTTTTGTCTGAGACCCCAATTGTTCTTGGATCCTTTTGTCGTCTTCCAGCCGTATGAATCTTAGTGCTCTGTTCCTTACTTCATCTAAAGACCTGCAAGGAGTCATCACAAGATCATCATAAAAGGGGGAGCCCCTTTGAAGTACCATCTTGAATGCTTCAACAGCAGTAGCCATGTCAAGATTGAGGATTTCTAGGGCTTCCCTGCCAAATCTGGTAACAAAATCCCTAAGGGATTCATCACTAGGTTGGACAACTCGGTATAGATCACTAGTTAACTTCTCAAATTTCCTACTACAGGAAAATTGACTGTTGAACAAGTTAACAAAGTGCGAGAAAGAAGTAATAGAAAAGGGAGGAAGACTTAGCAGCCATTTTAAAACAGATCTTGATAGTGTGGCTCCAAAGCCTTTGCATAGACAAGCCTCCTTGAGCCTCTCAGGAATCGGGTTGATTTCCATCCTTTCTCTGTATTGAGCTACGTGCTCTTCAGGATCAGTGGTCCCGTCATGCACTTTCATGTTGGGGGTTTGAAAGCGTTTCAGGATTTCCACGTCACAAATTGGTGGAGCAAATCTGGAAAATTTGTGGCTTCCTTCCGGTATCTCGGGGATTGAACGGATCACCTCGGGTATGCTGGATATCATATCCTTAAGTTTTTGCAGTTCCTTATCCATGGCTTGGTTGATACCTGCATCCTGCATGGAACCATGGTTAGCATTTAAGGATATAGGATCATGCGGGTTACCTCTTTGCTGTGTAAAGGTCGGCATTCCAGAAGAGTAGATGAGGTAAGAAGTTTATGCTACAGGAGTTGGTCCACCAGAAGCTATGGTCTGCATGGGTATTATATCTCCTTCATGGACTTCAGAGGATCGTTAATGTTGATATACCCTAGAGGATCCTGGTTGAAGGATCGATGATCCTCTATGGAACATAGAGGATTCTTGAATCTGCTGACCCATCGATCCTGGATTATGAATTGAGGATCCTTGCTGAAAGACTGAGGATCCTTGAATCGGTTGACCCATGGATCCCTGGTTAAGGATAGATGATCCTGGGTGAAAGGTTGAGGACCCCTGAACATGTTGACCCATGGATCCCTGGTTAAGGATAGATGATCTTGGGTGAAAGATCGAGGATCCTTGAGTTTGTTGATCCATGATCCCTGTTGCAGGATAGATGATCCTAGCGTGAACTGAGCCAAGGATCCTGGAGTGGTGAAATCCAGCATCCTAGGTATCAAGGGACTCTGATCCTCCACTGGCCTCTAAGTTTTCTTGAGATCTTCAATCTCCCGAAGGAACCTCTGGTTGGTCTTGTTCTGCTGCTCCATGTAAACCTTAACCTGCGAAAACATAAAGGAAACATCATTGCTAGTATTAACCACCAAAGCGGCATCAGTTGTTTTCGAGCTATGGAAGACTGGTAGTTGCGTCTTGTTTCCAGCAGCAGCAGCCCGTGGTGCTCCCGTGATTCGCGGAGGCATCAGTGGCAAAGTTCTTGATGAGAGAGGAACCGAAGACGGCATGGTTGATGAAGCAGAGGTTGATTGAGAGGCCATTGAAAGTGAAATGGGTATGAAAAATTGAAAATTGATAGGAAATAATCTGGATTATAACACCAATTTCCCCACGGTGGGCCCCAAATTGTTTTGGATAAAAATCAGCTAAGGATAATGTATCCAAATCTGTAAATGTGAGGTATAGTGCTATGATATTAACAACGATTGTGTGAACGAAATAATGAAGAACACCGAGATTTGTTGTGAGGAAAAACCCCTTGATCTTGTTCAGATCAAAGGAAAAAAACCCTGGGTGATGACAAATTGTCTATCACCACTTTATTAATAACAAAAAAGGTTACAATGGGTGGAGTTTGTGATCAACGAATACAATAATGCTATGTGTGTGTGATTACAGAGAATTTAGCAGCTAGAGTAAGTGCGAGTGTAACTATATGACCTAGTATTGATCACAAACTCGATATATAAAGAAAAGAAAAATACAAGTAACAACTAACTCCTACTAATCCGCCATTTCTCCACTCTCTTCCTTTGTGCCTTTTGACCACGTGCTATAAAAGTCCAGTAGCGAAATTGATGGTGGACTGAGTCTTGGAGCCATTGCATTCATTAAATAATAACCTACACACATGAGACAATCGTTAATAATACCAATTGCTGAGGATCCTTGATCCTATCACAACCCCGGAGCCCTTTAGTAGGATAATTGATCCAGATCTGTCGTTAAGAATAACATATCTTAAGTATCGAAATTATCTGCTCTAACAAGTTGAGTAAATATTAAGGCTAGATACTTTAACCCGGTTTCGAGCAAACTTACATTTTTAAAGGACTAATGTTATATTTCCTTAAATATTTACATTTAAACCTTAAACTTTAATTGTTTAAATTCTTTAACATTTATTTTCATTTAAAGATTTCCAAGACAACTTTTCTAATATAAGACTTCTTTTCTTTTAGGCTTCGTTCGTTAAACCTCGTCGTTCCGGTTAATCTTCAAATCACCAGTCTTTCAAGTTTATTACTTGAACGTGAGTACTTTCATACCCCGTTTTTCATCTTTCGTTTTTGGGGTGATATTGCATATTATTCAAACTAAATGTTTTGTACTTGAGTCTTAAACCACAAACTTTATTGTATACTTTACTTATATAAATGCTCGATTTGGTGTTCTATGCTTACATGCTTATATGCAAATGTGTTTACCATTTTTGGAGGGTTGATTCATAAATCCTTAGCTATTTGGTATTCACTTATAGCAAGGTGTCGTTAATGTATTCTTATTAACGATCTCATACAAAATCCGAATCTATTTGGTATTCTCTTATAGACGGGGTCGTTAATGTATTCTTATTAATGATCTCATACAAAATCCAAATCTATTTGGTATTCTCTTATAGAAGGTGTCGTTAATATATTCTTATTAGCGATCTCATTTATCCAAATTATTGCTATTATTTATTGTTTTGTATACAAGTTGTGGAATTTTTTTATATATACATATTGTTCAAAACTATGAAATTTCTCACCAACCTTTGTGTTGATAAACTTTATTTTATGCAATGGTTTGACTTTTGGTTGACTCGAGATCTTGGAGAAACGAAATCAAGACCGTTAGCAAAAATGAACAATATATTATTTGTTATGTTTTGTTATGATTATTGTATGAATATTGTTATGTGACGTTATGATTTTGTGAAATTAAATGAGTTGATTAAATATTGTCACTTTAATAGCGTCTTATGTATTTGGGCAATCCGTTGCACCCTGGGATGTTCCGCCGCCTCTAGTCGGGGTGTGACAGGTAGTTTGTCTTCGTTAGTAGTTTGTGAAGAAGAAAGTGGGTTGGTGGATGTTGAGGTGAACATTTCAAGTTGTTCATCATCAAGTTGTAAGACTGAGGATAATACAAGTAAAAGCAAAGTTTAAAAATGATAATCAAACGAGTACTTCATGTAAATATGTGCCACCAAATAAAAGATCATTTTCTCAAACAACTAATCATTCACAAAATCCTCAGTCATACAACTATTTTTATAACAACTACCGTGATCACTATCAACAAAATTTTGTTGATTCATATTACACTAATGTTTTTGATGATCGGGGTCAATCATCAAATGTGTTTTATAATCATGTTCCTTTCCACGGATCACCCTTCCCACCACACCAACCACTTTATAGTTCTGATAAATTCTATAGTGCTCATAGGAGAAAATGTTGTTTTGTTTGTGGTTCAAGCAACAACTTGATATTCAAAGGCGGCTTAGTCAGTCCCAAAAGGGTGCTTTTAGTAGCCCAGATTCAAGGACTGATCAAGCTGATAGTGAAGCCAGTGAAGTGGATGTAAGATACAAAGTCAGTAAGGTAAACAACAAGAGAAAATCTTTTTGTAAAACTAAAAAGGATAAAATCAAAAGGGATCCTAAGACTGAAAAGTCTAAGGATTCACCAAAAATAATTTTAAAATATAGAAAACAAAAGTCCAAAATTGCCAAAATCAAGGAACAAGTTTGTGCTTGGATTCCTAAGGACTGTTCTTCAAGCGACGAGTCGCCAAGAAATAAATTGTTTTCAAGAAATAAAATCAAGTTTGGTTGATTTATAGTCGACTTTTCCGAGACAACTAAGTCTCGGGAACCCATGTCTAACTAAACGCTGAGTGCGTGTACGATCAATCAAGGAGGACTATCAATAGTATTCAGTACTTAGATAGTGGTTGCACCCGACATATGATGGGAGACGAACCCTTGCTATTTGATGCTAAACCATTAGATGGCGGATTTGAGTCTTTCATAAGCGACATGGGAAAACTTCAGGGAATGGGAAATGTCTCATACTTTGTGCTTCAACAATGCCAACTTTGTTCAAATGGCTCAACCACAACTTGTCGAGCGTTTCTCAAAATCATCTCGTCCAACTACTTCTTTCAAGTGATGGATCCAGCATCAATTGATGGGCTTCGGTTTGAATCTTTTCAACTTTTTATATGATGTGATAATGCATGCCTAGGATAGTCCATATGACAACAGCTTTGTTGACCTTTTCACTAAAGCCATCGATCAATTTTAATTAAAACAACCTATCTATCTTTTTGTATATAAAATTGTAAATATTTTTCTAATATGTCACAATTTTAAAGGGAGAAAATGAGTTAAGTTTAACTCTCCAAAAATATTTTACCTTCTTTAAAAAAACAAAATTGAGTCGCTTGACTCACCAAAATATAAAATTGTAAATATTTTTCTAATATGTCCCAATTTTAGAGGGAGAAAATGAGTTAAGTTTAACTCTCCAAAATGATTTTACCTTCTTTAAAAAAAACAAAATTGAGTCGCTTGACTCACCAAAAATATTTTATTTTATTTTATTCTATTAAAAAAACCAGAAAAGTTTCAAAAATTTATTCTCTCGTTTAGAGGGAGCTTCTGTTTAGAGGGTGTCTGATAATATGAAAATTATAAAATTTTGATAAATTGATCCGACCTTTGTAGAATGATAAGAAATTGTCTCTAACTATCCTAGCACATGAAAAGAGTAGATCAAAAGCCAACAAGATCATTGCTTGATGTGTAGATAGAATTGACAAATAAGTAAGTGTCATAGTGATATAAACATAAATACTCGCCTATGCTAGTGGTTACACTCTTATGAAGCGGTTGTCAACTCCATATAAGTCATATCGATAAAGGCAAAAATGTTATTAGTCAGTCATACACGAGCCCTTTAGTGATTGGTCACCATAATAATTATTCTTGCTTTAGATTAAAATATTGAAAATAAATAATTATTAAAGCTGAAAAACTGCAAAATGCTTAAAAGATTCAAATTCAACAACAAAAATGTTGATAATTAACAAACAAAAAGAGGTATATTAGAACCACGTAACATGAGGAAAACAAGTAAGTCCTAAACACTTTATATGAAGGCTTGTAAGTCCGTATGTCAAGTAAGTCCATGGTTCAACCTTTATTGTTTGTAAAGAAAAATTTGCAAAATGTTCAAATAACCTCAAAATGTTTTGATTAATCATTAGAGGGTCGGAGTCAATTCGGGTGATACTGATGAACACAAACTATGACTGAGGTATGATGGAGTTTGTAACATGTCGAATTAACAGGGGACCACATAAGTGTCGTGCCTAATTAATACCTTAACGTATCACATTGACATCAAAATACTTTCTAAGTTTAAAGTAGACAAATTATATCTACAATCAATTTTGGGTTCTTGACATAATAATATCCAAATATAAGTGTGATCTAGGACGTTATCGATCAATGTGATTCTATGTTGTGATCGTTCTCGCAAAAATAGTAAAGTCATCAGAAGATTATGTAAATATTACTTTTATATAATATTACTTTCATCTTTACTCCTATTTTTTTTCTTTTTTTATTTTATGTTTAAACTTCAAAATATTATGTATATATATTTGAAATATTATAATATATGAAAATTCCAAAAATATTTTATGTTTTTATTGTGTTTGTACATATTTTATTAAATCTTTGTTTTGTTCAAAATCATGTGTTTTGTTGTCAAGTTCGTTCATGCAAAGTTCGTTGGAAACCTGGGACTTAAAAAAATAATTTACAAGTTGAGGGACTGAAATTGATATTATGTGAGAAGTCTATACAAAATAAAATTTCAGAGTTATTATGCAAATACTTAAAACCAAGAGCATGCTTTGAAAAAGAAAATTCTTCTTGACCCTCAAGAGGGTCTATGAACGAATCTTATTCTCTCTAAGTTCTGTGCAGCAGTACATGGACAAGTAGATCAAGATCAAGTGTCCTGGGCTGCAGAGACTGAAGTTGCAGATACTGAAGCGCTTAAAAGAAAATGAGAATGTGACAGTTGGCGGTTGAACCTAAAGATGAGCTGATCGTGTTTGAAGATTAGTCGAAGAATAAAGCAAAGAAACAAGTCAGCACAAGAAAGTCAACAAAAGAAAATTAGATGTCGAGCCTCCTGCATCTGATGTTTCTAAAATTTGTTGTTGCCGAGCCGTCCCAGAAAATAAGATTGAAGTTCAAGTCTTAAAGATCGTAAAATAAATAATTGTCCAAGATTCAATGTCGTTCAAGCTCTTAGATCAAGACAAGTACTAAATTTCAAGAAATAAAGACGGAGCAGGAACTTGATAAAGGTTCCTGGACATACTCAATCCTAGAGGGGGATTGTAGGGCTAATATTCTATATTAGTATTAGGATTGTGTATGTATTTATATTTGCTTTTACTCGGTATATTACGTACCTCAGTACGTTTATTTTGTAACCATGTTATGTAAACCTGGAGAAATGGGGACCATATAAAAGGGTCACTTTAACCCATTTCTCCAACAACCTTTCATAATTCAAAATCCTTTGGAAATAAAGAGAAGTTTTCTCTCTCACCAAACACCTCTACCAAACACTCAACTTATCTTTCTTTCTTTTGTTTCTTACAAACTAAGATCCGAGATTCGAGTGTCGTTAGTGATTTTCGCTAGCTAACAACACGGATTGATCCTAGTAAAGTTGTTAGATCCATTCAAAGAAGACCTACAAAAATATGTATCACTCAACTTGTGTAAATTAATTAATTAGTATTAATTTCATCTTTACTTAAAATTCCAATTTTAATCTTATTTTATTTTTAATTTTAAGTTTTTTCTTTGTTTTTATATACATGTTAAAACTAGCTTAACTTGTATTATTTTTAATTTTCTTTTTATCTTATTTATTTTTATTTCTAATTTTATTTTTTATTTATTTTTTATTTTTTGTTATTCTCTTTTAACTCCTTTTAATTTTATGTTTAAATCTTATATTTGTTTTATTTTTTCTTTTTTTTTTATTTTCTCTTAAATGATTTTTTATACCTTACTTTATTTTAAACTTTATCTTATTTTAACTTTAAGTGGGTTAATGTTTTACAACAAGGTCCTATATGCAACGTTTGTTAAGTGTTGACCCGACAAAAAATATATCTTGTATATATTTAAAGTGTTTGGATTCGGTGGGTAAATATTTTGCGGGTTTAAATTTGTAAATACTTTCAGAGTTCGGGGGTCGAGAGTGTAAAATCGTTTATAACTTAAGATGTTTTGACTCTATCGCCAGATAGGCTGACCCTACAAATAGGTCAAATCAAAATATCTTTCATTATTCACTCATCAAATCTTATCCAAAAGATTTTTTCTCTCTACCTTTTTCTCTTTTCTCTCAATCCACACCGCCACCACCGTCTTAAAATTTCCAGATCTTCGACAAGATCTTCAAAATATACACAAAGCTGCTTCATATTCACTCTTAAATCATCATAAAACATGGATAAATTCCTAGTGGTAAAGATTTTATGCTTTGATTCATGTTATTATGTTTCTGGGGTGATGAACAATTCTCGACGGAACTGTTCAAGCCCGATTAGTCATCTTGCTGTTGTTCTTTGCTGGATTTGTTGTTATAATCCTATTTGCGATATATCTTTAAGAGTATTTGTGTTGGTATAAGTGAGTTTTTATTACTGTTTGTATAGTTTTTATATATTTAGGGTTTTTCGGTATTATTTTGGGTTTTTGAACCCAGTTTTGAGTTTGAATGTGGTTGAAGGATGCCCAGATCTTCATGTCGCATGAAGATGAACCATAAATGCATATAAGGGTTGGGGATATGGTATTTTGAGTTTGGATAATTATGTTTGAATGTATGTTTATTCGAACGGTCTGAGGCACATTCGAATGGTCTGATGTATGGTTGGAAACTTGGTTAAGATTTGATGGTAAAAATATGTTAAGGTCAAGGCATTCGTATGGACATTCGAATCGAGTGGACATTCGATTAGAATGTTCATTTGATTCGAATTGTTATTCTTTTCAAATGTTATTAGGTTTTGAAATTTGAACAAGTGTGATATATTCAAATGAAGAGATTTGTTATGTTGAGAATGTGGTTAAGGATTATGTATTCGAATTGTCATTTGATTCGAATGATCATTCGATTCGAATAACTATTTAGATTAGAAGATTAACAACTCTGAAAACTCAACAAGTGACATATATCCGAATGAAACATTGATTCGAATGGACAAATCTCATAAACTCATAAGGACTAGGAACTTGAATGGACATTCGAATGGAATAAAATTTTCAGAAATTTCTTAAGGCACATATATTCGAATGGACATTCGAATAGATGTTAAAAACTTTCAGAAAGACCAAGTATTGAGTGTTTGAATCTCTCTTGATTAAAGAATCATATGCAAAAGTTAAAGGACTTTCGAATCAAATGAAAATTGTATTCGAATCGAATGCTCGTTCGATTCGAATAGAATGACCATTCGATTCGAATGTCCAACACTTATAAATTTTTAAATTGTTATGAAATGATTACAATTAATATTTTAAGAGCTTTCCTATCCTGATTCGATTCGAACAGTTATGCCTTAGTTTTTCTGTTATATGCTCACAACACATTCGATTCGAACACTTTATATTTTATGTTAAGTTCAAATGTTGTGCATAAACTTTGTATAGTCTTATTTTAAGTTTATCTTTCTTTTAAGTTAATCTTTGTACATAATTGTTATCTTTTAACTCAATTATCAACACTAATGTTCCTTTTGTGTCTTATAGGGTCATAATAGTTCTTGCTCCTTGGAAATCCCTAGAAAAAGGAAGCTTAAGGTGTTCATTTCTATGATAAAGGGATTACAAGAGTGTCTACTATCCTATGCAATCTCTACTGATCCCGAGGTTCATTACTCTTGGATAGAGCAGTTCTGGACAAAGACAAGATCTAAGAAAGGGAGTTCTAGAATCACCTCAGAAATTGATGGACTAAGGGTAACTGTGAATGAGGAAGTTGTTAGACAAGCCTTGCAAATAGAAGATAATGCAACTGACCCATTTCCCACTTTCACTAAGGAACAGATTTCTGATTACTTGGAAGAGATAGGATATGATGTGAAATGGTCAACTTGTGAGAAAAAAGCATCTACCTGTATATTGGAAGCTACTGTTTCACATAGTAGCTAAATGTCTATCTTCTCAGAAGGGTGGGTTTGATAAGTTAAATGCTAATTGGGTGAGTGTAATGTTGTGTTTGACTCGGAAGAGGAAGTATAAATACTCAAGGCTATTCTTTAAGTAGATCCAAATGAATGTTCTTTCCATGAACAAAAGGATGATGTATCCTCGTTTCATCCAGTTGATATTGGATTATCTGCTTCCCGACACACCCAAGCCCATGCATACTGATGAAGTTGATGAAGAGGGAAATGCAATTGAATATGTTGAGCCTTTTCTCGTGAAAGTAATCAAACAGTCTGCTATGAAGGCTATTCTTATACCCTCTGGGAGGAGTTCTTGCAAATACAAGGGTAAACAACCTGGTGAGAAGTTTAGTCAGTTTGAGGAGACTGAAACCGACAGTGAGGAGACTGAGGTTGAGGAAGAAGAAGGAGATGATGATGATGAAGGTCAGGATGAGGATGAAGAAGAGGAGGAAGAACAGGACGAGCCTGTTAATGAGTTAAAGGGTGAGATTGAGACTAAGCTTGAAGTTGATATAGTGGTTGAGGGAAGATCTAAAAAGAAACATGACAAAGGGAAGAGGAAAGCCGGTGAATCATCAAAGAGATCTGCTATTTCTGCTGAGGAAGAGGAGGAAGAAGAGGAGCCGAAGCGTACTTTCAAACGTTTGAAGAAGACAACGGATTCCAAGAAGTCCTCATCTTCCAGAGTGCCTCATCTTAAGGTACTTTTTCCTTCTATTTCTGAGATGATGACTCATTCCTTAGTCACACAAACCACCACACCATAGACTACCATTCCCGACACACACATAGGATCACCAACCACCTAGCCAAAACCCTAAAAACCCTCCAAGCCAAACAAATCAAATTTACCAAAGCCCAAACCCTAATCTCATCTAAAACCAAACCCAAAACCAAACTTAAATCACCACCCAAATCCTCAACCAAAACCAAGCCTAGGATTATCCTTAGAACCAAACCCAAACCCAAGAAACCATCACTTTTAGATGAACCCATCACCTCACCCGAAACTTCACCAACCCGCTTAGATGAACCTATACCTTCTATATTTGATTACTTTCCCATGACCACCGAGGTCGAAACCTTCACATCCCCTAGAACCACCGCACATGTTACCTCACCTGCATACTGATTCGCCTCACCAATTAGAGATAACACGTTCTGGTCCTCTACATTTACTACATCCAGCCAAACCCAAGCCATGTCATCCACCATAGAAACCACAACCACACCAACCAGCCTACCCTTAACCACAACCACATCGTTCCCTACCTTAACCCTAACATTACCCATACCAACCACACCACACTCAACCATATCAACCACACCTCCCTCATCCCTTGGAAGCCCAATCATTGTTGCCACTCCCATCTCAAGTGGGAAATAGAAGAAGTCACCAGTCTTCCGAGATCCTATCCTCAATAGGATTCAGGCACTAGAGGAAGCCAATGAAAATATGGCCAAGCGTGAGCTTGCGTTGATCAAGTTCCTTAAATATCAACAAGCTATAAATCAAGATGTCACCCGACAACATGACGCTATGGCTAATTATGTGGCAACTCTTCAAACACAACAAGACTTGGACAAAGCATTGATCATAAGTCAACAAGAATGGATACAGAATCTACAAAGAAGAGTTGACAGTCAACAGACTTTGACTGATCAAAATTTCTTGAAATATGCTAAGCTTTATGATGAGCATGACAGACTTGAGTCAAGGGTATCCAACTTGGAAATCGATCTTCCCTCTTCTTCTAACTTTTCCAGTAACTTCAGGAGGGAACTTGATTCAACTCTTGATAAAGTGTGGATAGACTTTGAGCGTCTGGTCTCAAGAGTGAGTGGGTTGGAAGGTGCAGAGAGCCGGGATGTGAGCAGAGTGATGGGAGAAAGTTTGAGATTGTGTGGTATGATAGAGATGTTGGAGGAATAGATGGAGTAACAACGTGCTGAACAAGGACATGTGAACGAGTCCTTGGTTAACCGATACCTTGCAGTTATGGAGGTGATGCGGTTGACAGATGAGGATGTTGAGAATATGAGGGTTCATTTGATGGAAACCTTTTGAGGGTTTCTTCGTGTAGCTGAGCTAAGGGCAGAGCAAACCAATCGAAGACAAACTATTCTTGCTCGTTTAGCCACTGATGCCGAAAGGGTCAGAGCTCTTGGAAACATTCATGGTTTCCTCTACACGGGAGAACCTAGAAAGGATGGGGGGGGCGAAGGAGGATCTGGTGCTAAGGCTTTTGATAATGAGCCTGCCGTTGTTGTTGGAATCGTTGTGACAAGACAAAGAAGATCAACCCCTTAACCAACAAGCCGTCCAATGGTCGACGATACAGAATGCCTGAAGATCATGGTGAACCAATTTGCCATGGGATGCCCTTTGAAGACGACTTTCTCTTTGACTTCATCGCCTGGGAGTATGAAAACATGCACGGCGAAGTCATTATTCACTGCACCCGCACTCACGGCCTAAGGTTCTTCGATGAACATGAACTTGCAGGTTTTGGACTCAGCGACTTGAAAAAGCTTGTGAAGTCGCCCCTCTGTACTGTAGAAGACGTCCGTCGTGACAATACGAATGCAGTCGTCGGAAAGTTCAACAAGTTTGTCAAACTTCTTGTTGAAGAACAAATGTTTGAAGATCCAGCCGATGTCTTCGAGTATGAATCCGAGTGCGAGTGGTGATGGAAGTCATTAAAGCAAATACCAAAGACTAGAGGGAGATTGTTGGGCCCTTTTCTGTTTAAGTCTTTTGTATTTGTAATTCGTTTTGCTTATGTTTATGTATGTTCGTTAAACAATATCTTTTATATGTTTGGGCCTTAGGACATTGTACTTAGAGCCCATTGGGCCGATTTATAATATACTATGTGCATGAGAACTCATACTATAAATAGTATGAGTCTCTCATACACAAACAACCTTTTGCTAAATATTATCTCACACCCTACAAACTCTCTCTTCCTTTCTCTTTGTTCTCGACCGTAATAAACAAACAAACAAACAAGATCCGAGATCTCGGTCCTAACTAATTGTTTCTGCCAATCAGTGTAGAGATTGATCCAAGATAACTAGCTAGTAATTGTTAGTGTGTTATTAGATCCGATCAAGGGACCTACATATAATAAACACAAAAATAAGTGTAGTACATGAAGAGTCACAATATAATGGTAGAGTCACCGCAATAATATAATAGTAGAGAGTCATCATAATTAAAATAGTTCATAACAAAAACACAATGTACCCCAAAAATCCAAAATTCTTCACCGACTCATCTTTTTTAGAAATACATTTTTAGATATTTGTTTTCATAAATTAAGTTATATAACGTGTGTTATACAGATATAAACACATTTGTTAAAATAATGTATTATACACATAGCAATATGTAAATAATGAATAAGACCAATCACAATATGCTTATTTTTTAACGTTTCAACATAAGTTTTCTTTTTATCGTTTAATTTTGGTTTTCTTCAATAAATTTTTCCAGTTAATTTTTTTTTTTCAAAATTCTAAACATACAACTATGTATAATCCTTTAAATATTCCGATATAAATTTAATTGAAAACAGAGTTGAATTTAAAATAAGTTTTTCTTTGATATCATAAACAACTTTTAACAAATACTTATTAGGTCATATTGTAGATGGCATGTCCAAAAATTTCGCCACCTCCCGCAAAGCAATGGCAACTAGTTTTACTACAATATTATTTTTATTATTTACAAGAAATTACTGAATGAATAATAAACCACTATCTATATTCTAACCAAAATTTAGTGTGAATGATGTGTATATGTTTTGGACTTCTGTGCTAGCGTAAATTCGAAATGGTGGATATAAATGAAATGTTATAGAAACCGAGTTTTTTGTATAAAGACCTATCAACAATATTTATGCTTAAAGAGTTAATTTAAGTAATTTTAATGCCATATTACAACTTCTAAAGTGTCTTTCAAAGCCATAACGTATGTTTTTCTATTTTAGACTTTAATTGTTGTTTAAAAATATCACATTACTTAAATATCATTTCTTAATAATAAAAGATTAAGTCATAAAACTATGTAGGCCGAAAAGTATTAAAAAAATAATGATCTTTAAAGTAATAATATTTTACAGCTTTGATGGGCTTTTCCTTTTTCTCCTAAATAATTAATTTACATGCCTAATGATTCCATTTAATATTCCATCTATTTGACTTACTAGAGAAAGAATCACCATCAAGCTTTTGTCAACACATATTTTTCCCCTTTCTTATATTTTCTGATTTTAAAATTTTAATACCTTTTGTTTGTGCTTTTTTAAAGCTAGACATACTTTTATTAACAATATGCCTAGAAACATTTTGGCATCAAACTCATTATATATTAAATATATAGAGAAAAGTTAACGTATAAATAAAATTAACATTCAAATTATAAGAATCAAGTAGAGTAATTATATATACACAAGTAGAGTAATTATGTAATTTCATCATAGAGTAATTACTTGATTCTATCAATTACCACGTTAATTTTATTTGTGTTTGATTCAAACCCTAAATATATAATAGTATATTTATAGAAAGTTTTAACAGATTTTTACAACTTTATTGGCATTTTCCGTTTTCCTCTTTTGCTTAAGTAATTAATTTATGAAAGATATGAAAGATGAAAAAGGAGTATGTAAACTCACCTTGGAGGTAAGGGAGACGCTAACGAGGAGACGATTAACGCAAACAAGTAAGTTAGTTCCACGGAGATTCTCAACAATAAGTCCTAATTAAAGTTATAATTAAATAAACAATCTGATAATTTAAGTTTTGGTTATTAACGTCCTAATTTTGTAACGAATCAGATCCACCTTCTATATATAGAGGTTCATACCTCTGATAATTTAAGTTTTGGTTATTAACGTATTGAAACTCTGTCCGATTCTCTCTTGATCCAAACTTCACATAAGCTATACATAATTTACATATTACAACTAATATTATATTATCAATATGATTAAGAGTAATCAATGAACTAGATCTGTTTAATTGAATTAAGATCTTAAATCTGAATCGTTACTAGAAATTAGATCTGAGGTTCAAACAAGTGGTATCAGAGCTTTCGGTGTTCGAATTGCTCTTGATCTGGTGTTATAGACTGTTAATTGAAGTATTATAAGTATCAGTTTTTGTTTATTTAGTTTAATTGTGAATTCAGTTGTATTAACACTTGAATTAGTTGTTAATGGATTGATTTGAGGTGGATCTGTGTTGAGTAAGGTATAAGGAGTGTTTGAATGGATGGAATTGGTAATTGGATTGGATTTGTGTTGATTTTGGTTTGGATCTGAAGTTGTCCGAAACAGAGGATGTATTTGGCTCAATTGGGTTCAAAATTGGTTAATTAGTAGGCGAGATGTGGTGATTTGGATTCGCGTTGAGTATACGATTGTTTTGAGCTATTAGTTGCACGATTTGGTATTGTATTAAGGGAGTATTACGGATTTGGCTTGGTGGTGTGTGTTCATCATATTTCTAGATTTTTGGAAATTGATGATGAAGATTTGAAGATCTTCATCACCTGGTTGAAGATTCGTGATAATCTTCAATTCGTTATCCTAATTCGTTATTAATTCGTTACTAATTCTAATTCATTTTACTTAATTTGTCAGACACGTGGTCTGATTCGTTACCTCATTCTCTAACAAACTTGTGCCACGTGGCAAAGTTTGTTAGAACCGTTTTAACAACCTGATTCGTTGTTAATCGTATTTGATTCGTTATCAACTGTAGCTACTTCGTACTCTTTGATTCGTCACCATTGAATCATTGATTCGTTAAGTTGAATCATTGATTCGTTATGATAAGATCTGATTCGTTAATCTTATTCGTGAGATTGATTCGTTAACTTGACCTGATTCGTTGACCCGGTTCGTTAGTGATTCGTTACAACTTCGTTATAACCTGATTCGTGTGATACTTTTCCCAGTTCGTTACTCAGATAATAATCAATTCGTATAATTGATTCGTTATTTCCAGTTCGTTACAATTACTGTTTCCAGTTCGTTAGAACAATTTTCATTTTTAATCCTTGAAGCTTGATTGTTTGTTAATTTTCAAGATGGCTGGTTTCTATGCGTTAGTTTCTCAAAACGCACTTATGCAACAAATGTTACACTTGGATTCTGAAATTGGATCCCATTCCAAATGTCCTCGTTTAATGAAATTTAGTGATTATGAAAAGTGGGAACCACGTTTTCGTCCTCATCTTGGTTCTGTTCATCCTGATTGTTCCTATTGTCTCGATGAAGTTTATACTGTACCTATGATTGGTGATGAGACTATTGGTTTTACTCCTAAGGCATTTTCACAGTATTCCCAACAAGAGAAGGAGGCCTTAGAGATTGAAACAAAAGCATATTCTACTCTTACTATGGCTTTACCTGATAATATATTCCATCTAGTTGGAAGTATTAAGATCGCTGCTTCTTTGTTTCAACATGTTAAGATGAGAAGTATGGGAAATACTGAAGAAAGTAAAAAGGTAATGTTGAAGTTTCAATTTCGAAACTTTAACTTGTTGAAAGGGGAGACTGTGAAAGAAATGACTACAAGTTTTAATCATCTTATCGCTGAGATGTTTAAATTGAAAATGGAACCGAGTGAATCTGATAAAATTGATATGGTGAAGAATGCTTTGCCTGCATCATATTCTACTTTTCTTATGGTGTTGAAAGAAAATAATTATTTCAAAAATGAAGATTCGACTGCTTCAGAGTTTATGCAAAAGATCGAAGCTAGATAATATGATTAAAGTGTCAAAAATCATCAAAAGATGATCCATCTTTCTATGGAGGTAGTATGCCTTTAAGCAGCACTACTGCTCCAATCACTGTTTTTCTCACACAAAATGCCAATGTGGGATCTTCGTCTTGTAGTGATCCGAATGCTTGTTTTATTGAATATGGCTATACTAGAAATAATGGGAATTCTGGTGGATCTTCTTCTTCAAACAACTTTGCTTCACCTTCATTTACTCCACCACCGAATGTGAACATCAAAGAATCCAAAAAGAACGTTTCGTTTCTTTGTGCTTTTATGACTTCGTATGAGAATCTGGTTGGTAGTAAAATTGCATCAAGTGAATTGACTGATGAAGATTATGATCAAGTAGACCCTGATGATTTGGAACTTATGGATATTAAGTGGAACATGGCGATGATCGTGAGAAAAATGAAGAAATTTATGCAAAGAACCGGTAAGAAATTTATGCAAAGAACAAGAAGATTGGGTTTGATGAGCTAAAAGTCAAGTGTTTCAACTGTCAAGAATTTGGTCACTTCGCGAAAGAGTGTGATAACCGAAGAAAGAATATAATAGACCTCAAAAGAGTGATAATGCTGATAAACCATCTGGTGGTAAACCGTCTGCTTCGGGATCATAAGCCTTACTTTCTTCTATTGATGGAACTGATTGGTCTCAACGTTTATTATGCAACGAGAATCAAGCAAATTTGGCTATATTTGAGACACATGAAAGATTTCAAGATGCAAGTGGGAATGAACTATCATCTGACATTGACACCGATTCAGACTCTGATGATTCTTGTCGTATGCAGCCAACTACATTTGCATGCATGGCTAAGATCGATGAGGTTTGTCCTTCTTCTTCTTAACTTTATTAAATTGTCTGCTAATGTGCCTTGTGTTACTTGTGAGACAAACAAGCCTAAGTTAGAAAATTTGAAAGCCCATAATGACAGTTTGGTAAAAGAAATTGCTTCACTTAACGACACTTATAGATAATCATTAGAATCTCAAATGAGATCTAGGGAGAAAATTGAAGCATTGTCTGTTAGTAACCATGATCTTAAGGCTGAATTGTCTATCAAAATGACAATTAATGATCAAAAATTTCAAGAAATCTTGAAACATCGTTCCAAGATAACCAAACTTGAAAAATGAGGTTCTTGAGTTGTAAAATAAACTGGGCAAATTTAGAAACTCATCATTTTTATTGAATGAAATTATTGAGGTATCTGGTAAGAAAATTCAAAGAAATGTATTGGTTTGTTGAAATACCACCACCGTTTCACAATGATTACACAGCAAATCCTTTTGCTGGAAAAGAAAAAATGTTGTTGCTGAACCGATTGTTGACATAAAATCTAAAATTGCTAAAAATGACAATGTAACTGTTCAATCATCAACACAAAAACCTCATATTCAAAACAAAAAGGTCTTCGTTGAAGATAATGTTGAGGATGTATTTGAACCATAAATTATACACAAAAATCAGGACATTCCACGTTCGAATCACATTTTATGTGAACCTCATGAATTTGAGGAAGCTGTGTATGGTTCAAATACGACTCAAGTGAAAAGGGAAACACATGTTAAGGTTAAAGCAAAGAAATTTGAAATACCAAAGATTTCGGATGAGGATTTTTTTCGTTTCATCAATCCTGTTGCGAGTAAACCTTCTACTGGCCATGTGTTTAAGTTAAAAGGTTTGGACGCCATGTTCACTAAGAAAGACATTCCGATTAGTATTATCATACCAGAATTGATCGAAAGTGTCTTTCACAATGAAACTTCCAAGATACAAGATCTTGAACGTCAGTTTACTTATGCCAAAACATCAAACACATCAGACCCATTGATTAGAGCTAAGCAACTGTTAAAAACTGCTAAGAAAGTTCGTTTTGTAAAATCAACTGAAACTGACACATTGCAAAGTTTTTCAAAATGCTCTAATCTTGATTTCTACATGAAAAAGAAATATGTGTCGTCCGATGATTTGGCCAAGAGTTTTACTAAAAATGTGAGTCATCAACCTTCTGTGGCATCATTTTTTACCAAATCTCAACATGATCATGTGGACATGAGAAGTTGCTTTCTTTGTGGTCAACAAGGTCATGTCGTAAGAAATTATGAACAGAAGAATTCTTAGAATCTTCATCCATTTATCAAGGACCAATCAAAACCGGTTCCTGTGATAAAGGAGATTTTGAAACGACCTTTGTCGTGTGATGATGAAACTCACATAATGTTTTCTAATGTGAATCCATGTAAATTAATTCGTTTGAATGAAGCATCTGTTCATGTAAAACCAAAGTTTGTTCCAACCGAACCAATTTGTAAGAACGTGAACTCAAATGTCGTTCAAGTTGCCTATCTAAGATGAAAGTCTAAAAGGCCTGTAACTTATTCCCAAGTTGCTGAACAACTATTGAATTCTGTTAAGTTTGATTCTTCTCATGAAACTCAAAAGGTGCCCAAGACTGAGGCCTGGGCTGCCTTTTTGAACTAATCACTTTCAATTTGTGTGTAGGGTACATCCAAGACCGTGTCTTGTGAGAACTGGATAATGGACAGTGGATGTTCTCGTCATATTACTGGAAATCTTGACCTCTTATCAAATGTTAGAAATATTCAAAGGGGTATGTTGCTTTTGCTGGAAAATCTGGGGGTATGATAACACAAGAGGGTGAAGTTTCAAATGGGCATATCACATTTGAGAAAGTCAACTACTGTGACAAAGTTGATCATAAATTATTAAGTATGCCGCAAATTTGTGACAAGAAGTACACGACCGTATTCACTGACAAAGAGTGCATTATCCTAAAACCGGGATATGTCATTCCTGAAGATATGGTTGTCATGCGATCACCTCGATCGAATGATATTTATGTCTTAAATATGAGTTCTAAGGTATGTACATCAACTGAAACATGTTTTGTCTCTAAAGCAACTGATAAGGACTTTATTATATGGCATCGTAGGATGGATCATATTCATGTTCGAAAGATGAGTTCTTTAATGGAAAATGACTTGGTCGAAGGTGTTTCTTTGAAACATTTTAAATTAACTAACCACTGTGTTGCTTGCAAGAAAGGCAAACAGAAGAAAATGTCACATCGTTCTAAGTTATTCAATTCCATTGATACTCCTTTAGAACGACTTCATATAAATCTGTTTGGTCCAGTGAATCGTGCTAGTATCGTTGGGGGATTGGTATTGTCTTGTAGTTACTGATGACTATTCAAGATATTCATGGGTTTTATTTATGATTTCGAAAGATCTAACACCTGTTCTAGTTCAAAATTTAATCACTAAGATCGAATCACTTTACAAGAAAAAGGTGAGGAGAATTCGAAGTGATAATGGTACTGAATTCAAAAACACTGTATTGGATTTCTTTTATGTTCAAAAAAAATTCATCGAGAATACAATGCCCCGTATGTACCACAACAGAATGGTGTCGCTGAGAGGAAAAACAGAACTTTGATTGAAGCAGCTAGAACAATGCTTGCAGATTCTAAGCTTCCCGTTCAATTCTGGAACGAGGCTGTGAATACTGCTTGTTATTCTGGAACATCTGCGCGACTACAGTTTGAAATTTCTTACTACTCCAATTCTTATTGACAACTCTGCTGCCATTAGTATCACCAAGAATCCTGTGCAACATTCTAAAACTAAACATATTGATATTCGATATCATTTCATACGAGATTGTTTTGAAACGAACTAATCGATATCGAAAAAGTGCACACGGATTTTCAACGAGTAGATTTTTTTACCAAGGCATTTGGCAAAACTCGTTTTAAATTTTTACTTGGTTTAAACGGTCTTAAGACACTTGATGATGTCCTTCAACAAGGATGACTATCTTAACTTGCTTTGTTTATTTTACTCTATTTTTTTTTGTTTTTATTTTGTTTATTTTTTGGGTTTTAGGGGGTGATTTCAGTTTGTAAAGAGAAAAACCAAAAACATTTAAAAATGTGAAAAAGACAAAAATATTGTGCTTTTTGTTCTAAAAATTTTGAAAAGACAAAAAGATGGTGAATTTCTCGTATGTATAGAAAAATCCGAAAAAGCCAAAAAGATCGTGAAGTTTTAATTTGTTTTTTTTATAAAAATTAAAAAAGGACAAAAAGATTGTGATTTAGGTATGTAAAGAGAAAATCCAAAAAGATTTTTGCATACGTTTGTTGAAAATTATGTTAATTACTTACATTTGATGGACATATACGTGTATATGTTTGGTCCTGATGTTTACTTGTAGATGTTCAGGATAGCCATTTACCTGAGAATGAAATGTAGTTGGTGCATTTGTTATGCGTTTTTACTTTATTCTTTCGCTAAAAACTATGTCGGTTATTTATGTTTGGGGAACATGCTTGCATGTTGTGGTCCTGTTATCTACTTGTAGATTGATAGAATAGCTATTAATCTATAGACTGAAAGTGTCTGGGGCGATTGAATTTATTTTTATGCTCCTCAAAAATTGAGTTTTGAAGCAAAAAGAGAAAATGTAGTACATTGATCATTTGACCCCATATCCAGAAAGAAATAAGCTTAAAAGACTGAGTGCTTAATTGCATTGGTGCATTGATAATTCTTAAACAAGATGTTAAAGTAAAGTATGTGATATAAACATAAATAAACGCCAAATTGAAAGAGGTGTTAGTCTCTACCAAAAATCTCGGTAAGGATGGCAGAAATGTAATAGCCTGTCATACTCAAGACTTATATTTGCCTGATCACCAAAAACAAAATCAAGCAAATAACAAGCATTAGCATTCTGGACACTGTGAGTCTTTATGCGGTTTAATCATCTGGGTATTCATATGCATGAATATTTCAATCGCTTTTAGAGCAAACCCAAAGTCATTAAACTTGATCACTGTTGTACATTGTTCAAACTAAACTACTAACTTGATCAAAATTCGCTGTTAGTCATGCATTTGTTCCTCCCTTGCGTGCGTCTCAATACCAGTAAGAAACGGACCCTAGGGGACACAATGTATGTAAGCCGACAGATGGACTCGTGCATACTCACTCACAGTAAAGGAAACTTGATGCATTGCTCAAAAATTTATATAAATTCAAATTTTGATCGGCATTATAATGGTTTAAGTCAAGTTGGGGTGATTTGGTAAAAATCAAATTAAGGTTGAACCGAGATTAGAGGTTGATAGTTTGTGATATTCTATGCCTTAATTGAACAATTAATCATATCACAAAAACGCTTGAAAGTTTGTTATAAGATTTAAGTGGACAACAATATCAATGACCGACTTAACGCCAGTCACAATATCGCTGAAATATAAAACTGTGATGGAAGGGCAAATTGGTCAATATGATTATCTGCTTAAACTCAACAAAATTCCAAAAAAATACGTACTGTTTTTGAAAAACATACAAAAGCACAAAAACATTTTACTTTCATTTACATTCTGTTTCATGTAAATACTTTGAAACAAAAACGCAAAATACCAAAAAGATTTTTCTTTTTCGTTTACATAGTATTTAATTCATTTTAAGTTAAGTGTTTGATTGTAAAAAACGTTAAGGTATTCGATCATCGAGATACGGGATTTCGTTGATTTATTTATTAATTTTTAGTATTCTTTATTTAATTGATTTATTTATTCAATTTAAAATTAAATAAATCTAATACGTTATTTATGAATAACGAAGTGGAGTCATTTACAACGAATTACAATTCAATTCGTTAACTTAATTCGCTTCCTCCAATCTGTAACGAATGACCTATAATTCGTTATACATAACATAACGAATCAAGCACGAATCCAAGCACGAAGTGATTCTAATTTGTTATTTTGTTTTAACAATTCGTGTGCCACGTGTATTTAAATATGATAACGAATCGGTTGATTCGTTATTTCAAATTTGAACGAATCAAATGATTCGTTGTCTAGAAAACTGTGCCAAGGTTTTGCTTATAGGGGTTCGTGAACCCCATTCATACTCATTATTCATTTTCTTCCCACTTAAGCAACGAAACTCTGCCCAAATTTTCTGAAAATTTTGACCTTGACGAATCTGTGTTTTGATCATCAATTCTGAATCGAAAGGTAATGGAGATCATTGCGTAATGATTTTCGTTAGTTTTGATGAACGTTTGAAGGGTTAATTAATCGATTATACTATCGGTTTGAAGTTATACATAAAACCTACCATTTACCTAATTTATACCATGATTTGGGGCAAATGAACAATATGAATCATGTGCGATGTGTTTCTGAGATCCTTGTGATCATCTGTTCGGCCTTACATCGTCAATCATGTGAAAATTGCATTCAGATTGCATTTTTGACCTTTGCAGTTCTTGCCTATTTTGACTTGGACTTTAATTAGTCAAACATTAAGCCTATTAAGGGCCATTCATTATGTTGTGACGAATTGGAACTAATTCGTGTCCAATTCGTTACACAGATCAAACGAATCAGGGTATTCATCATAATTTATAACGAATCAAGCTTTAAATCGTTATTCTTTAACTCCTGATTCGTTAGACCTAATTCGTAATATTTACTTGATAACTAATTAGCCAATTCGTCATAACGAATTACCATTTCGTTATAACGAATCAGTTTAATTAACGAGTGACATATGTTAAGTTAATTATAAAGGTAAATATTATTATTATAAAGTCTATAAAATTAATTTATATTACTACTATATTTATTTCATTTTCGTTTTTACTAAATCTCGGATCTTTACGTGTGTTATAGTTATTGCTGATGAGAATATTCAAGCTCCTCCGGCTGCTGAGCCACAACAACAACAAGAACAAGTTCTGTCTTTACTATCGTACGACAAAAGCATAACATCTGTGCCTTTATCGGTACAAACTTCGCTGACGAGGACGTGTTTGGAGATTTATTGTTGTTTATCAGACGTTCAGTCATCCAATATGCTGTCACGGCGAGACAGAATGTTTATTTCAGTATTATTCGTCAATTCTGGAACTCGACACGCTACGTTGAGGCTGAGAATCACAAAACAGCTACTATCAATGGGAAGTCTATTATTATCACACGTGGGGTAATCAGAAGAGTGTTGCAGTTTGGAGACAATATGGATAATCCGTGCGAGTTTGATCGGGATTTGATTCGAGGTTTATTTGCACGTGTATTTTATTCTGGAGATCTAGGAAAGTCCATGTACAACAAGGCATACTTGTGTCCAACATACAAGTATCTGCTGCATGTGCTAATACACTCCCTTGGTGGACGAAACGACGGCTTTGACAAGTGTCGCGTTATGTTACAATATGCTTTTGTAGCATTAATTTTAAACAAGCCCTTCAACTTTTATAAGATGATCTTTTGCCATCTCAAGGAGAATTGTCTTGTGATGAATAGATGCAAGAAATTCTTAATGGATCCTCGGTTCATTCAGCTTATTGTCCAAGACCTGATTCCAGATTTGGTGATTGATCACACATTCAGGATGATGTGATGCCACTAGAACATATGACTATTGACACTGTTCGACGTATGAAGAGTTATAGGCAGGATCCACATCCGAGAACCAAAATATTGATTGGTCATCTGGTTAATCTAGATTATGTATGTCCTTCTGATGATCGCTGGATCCACGACGATTCGGATTCTAATCGTGAAGAAGGCCCAAGTGGGAACGATGGTGATGGTGGTGATCCGGGTCAACGACGGGCTGAGGTTGAAGCAGCTGCTGCTCAAGCTGTTCAACGTAAAGGAAAAGGGAAAGAGGTGGCCGGTGAAGGGTGATCCAAACATCATGTGATAGCTGGTGCTCGTGTTTCATTTGGAGTTCAACCTCCAAGGTTTTCTATTATTCAAAGACCGGTGGTGCCGCTTACTACTAGCACCTCGGAACACACTTTAACGACCACACTCACATCGGATCCTAGGCTTGGCATGATTCCACAATCCGTTTTATCTACATTGCCAAGGCCTACGACTGCTACATCGGTGGTTTCACCTACACCGATGATGATGTCTCCACCACCTATGGATATTTCATTTATGAGGCTTAATCGACCTCAAGGTCCTATGAAGCCAGTGGCTCCCTCCTTCCTAGCTATGCTCAAGAGAATCAGACGAACATGCTCTTGAGTCTGCTTCATCTCTACGAGAATCAGATGGCTGCTGATCGTATGGCTCAAGAGCGTCTGCTGGAAAATCAAAGAAGGCTGATGGGGTATGTATCGTTCTGTCAAAAGGAAACAAAGGCCCTCCATGAGATTGTTACGTCTCAGGGGGTGAAGATTAAAAAACAGGAGGATTTGATTCTGCAGCTTACTTGTAAAGATGATGCTTTGAAGAAGCTCAGAAATGATGAAGAGGATCTAGATGCCTCGGGTGCAGGGGGGAAGTGAGCCGAAAAAAGCTCATGGCTCATCCTCTGGTGTAGGTACGAGCGGGGTTGTTGAGAATGTTAACAAAAAGTTGGTTGTTTATCAGGACTCGATGAATGTTAAACCCATTGAGTCGATAAAAACCAATATTGTTATATTTGTTGATGGTATGGGGGTGGTCAGAAGCATTGTTAATGCGGATGAGATTTAAGTGGGACAATTTGTGGAATGGTCCTTAGCACGAGAGCAGATATCTATACTGCTGGGTTTGAATGAAGATGAGCTGAAGGTATTAGAGACTGAGAATGATGTGGAGGTGGATAATGACGAGGATAACTTGAATGATCCAACGACTCAGATGAACACGTCGTTTATTTATGAAGACAAGGAGGTTGAGATTGAGGACGTAACGGCTGAGGAATACCCTGATCTGTTTCAAAGAACTAATGTTGATCAGGGTGCTCCTGTATTTATAGATACAAAATTCAACTCAAAGCCAAATCCGACTGTTGCTTATATTCAATGATGGTTTGCTTGTCGAAACAAGAGAACTCGTAAGATTATAGATGCATACAGATATGTTGCTGAAGAACGAAAGCAGGAAGCCATTGCACACGCTAAAGCTAATCAGATAACTTCTTTCAAGGCCGTGTCAAAAGTTCGAGGTGATATTATTTCATGGCTTTTCGATTCTGATTTAAAGGTCTGTATCATCAAATTTGAGAATGGCGTTCAGTACTACGAAAACATTACTGACGTTCTCTCATTACCGCGATGGGATGTCCATACCCTCGCATGTCGACCTTTCATCAACCGTGGTGGAAATCGTCAACCAGAATGGTTTCATCAACATTTGATTTTTGAGGTCAACCAAGAGTTTAAATTCTTTGCAGATTCCAATCCGTAAACGCATTGACGAGATCTCAAGAACGGGTTGGAGGAATCTTGTGCTTAAAGTAAAACCACCAAAGACTATGAAGACTGTGCCAGTCAAGATGATGAATCAGCATATTTATTTGTCTTTCAACCGTTGGTACTATGATAATCGTACTGGCGAGGCCGTTATTGTTTTGGGAAAGGGCTTAAAGACCGAGCTGATTAAGATTATTTATCTGATGTGGCTCGTGAACTTGACTGAGACCGACAATTATGTGCTGTTCAAGAATAAGATATTAATCGAGCGACGTGAAGACTATGACCAAGCAATGCAATTCCAACGTGTTGTTCGTGTTTGTCATGAGCTCGGGATTCACAGTTGCAGAGACTGGCAGGCGAAACGCTTCAAATAATTTAAAGACAAAGAGCTCAAGATGAGGGGGTGTCTGTTAGTGCACGGTTTTGCGTCTCTATAAATTTATCGTTTTGTATTTATTAATGAAAAAGATATTTATGATATTAAGTTAGTTCGTTATATGTAAGCTAGTTCGTTAAGGATGTTTAACGAACTAGTTAGTTGACTTAATGTATCACCCATTCGTTAAGGATGTTTAACGAATGGGAGTTTAGTTCGTTATGTATGTTCCCATTCATCATGGAATGTTGACGAAAGGGGCATAACGAATCAAGTGATTCGTTATGTTTATTATTCGTGTCTGTAATGTAACGAAGTGGAGGCTTATTCGTTACGGCTTGTGTAACGAATCAGATCCACCTTCTATATATAGAGGTTCATACCTCTGTTAATTTAATTTTTGGTTATTAACGTATTGAAACTCTGTCCGATTCACTCTCAATCCAAACTTCACATAAGCTATACATAGTTTACATATTACAACAAATATTATATATATATATCAATATGATTAAGAGTAATCAATGAACTAGATCCGTTTAATCGTATTAAGATCTTAGATCTGAAATCGTTACTAGAAATTAGATCTGTGGTTCAAACATATAAATATATATATATATATCTTCACATACAAAAAGTTCTTTAACGGAAAATTGTTTTATAGTTTTGTTGGTGTCCGAATCGTTTAAATGACTAAAGAAATATAAACTTTAAAATAACAAAAAAGAAAACAATAGTTTAAATAAAGAAGAAAAAAATTTTAAAACAAAAGGCCTGCCCAGGGACTCGAACCCGGGTCACTGGGTGGCTTGGTTTTAACGGGGTGCCCCAACCAACTGGGCTAGTGGCTCACTTGATTATAGTATGAAGCAACAATATATTTAAACAAACACTGAAATAGATCCCAAATCAAGGAGAACCCTAAATCGCTACTTCCCAATTGAAATCAATTGCCCTCTGTAAAATTGATAGAGGGTTTTAGTTACTCGCCTAATTCCGAACCAGAAACACAAATGAATTACCTTAATCGAGTTCGTATTGATGGATAACGACACCTAGGGTTTTCGGCTGAAATCACACTTAAACATGATTCAAATGGACTTCTGGGTTATAATTAATATGGGGTGTAGTTTCGTGGTTACGAGAGGATGGTGTGGGTCAATTTAATTTACTTAATATCATTTATATATTGCGTTTTGAGGTTGGTTCAGCCGCGGACTGTTAGTGTTGGAAACAAGTCAATTAGCTGTCCAATGAGAATCGATTCCACAAAAAGAGTGTCGGTTGATTCGATTTTTGTTAACAAATGATTTGATACATTCAATTACGCGTATAATTCGTTAACTAGGGAGCAAGAAAAAGAGTGGGGGGTGTCTTGTAAGTCCCCCCGGGGCGTCGCTGATCGATACGAGATCCGCACGAGGTCTAGGAGTGCGGAATCCTCCTAGACTCGTTTATGGTGTAGAAGACGAAGAACACGATTACACACAAACAAACACACGAACAAACACACGAATGGGATAAACGAATATGCAGATCTTTTATATAATAATCAAACCACGTTACAAACCGAACATAAACCAAAACACGTCCGACCCGAGGTGAGCTCTACCTCGGGCCGTCCCACACGACTCTGCCTCTCTGTTTCTCTCTAGCTACTTGAACTGAACACACAATACTCTAATTTTCTGGATACTCAAACCTAAACAAGACACATATATATATAGACAAAACAACTTCGCAGGCTTGGGCTTGGGCCAGTAGGCGAAGTTGTTATAACTTCACCTATGGCGAAGTTGTTCTAACTTCGCCTATGGCAGAAGTTGTTACAACTTCGCCTATGGCGAAGTTGTTATAACTTCGCCTATGGTGAAGTTGTTCTAACTTCGTACTTCGTTTCCGCTGATCAGAATTGCATAGCGACGGTCACAAAATGCACCAACAGACTCCCCTTTGACCGTTGCTCTCAATTCTAACAAACACAAAAGATCATCTGTTACAAAACTTGCACCAACAGACTCCCTCTTAACTGATGATCTTCTGTTTGCTCTTCAACCAGCCGTGTCTGAAACTGTCTTGTACCTTCACAAATCTACCAATCACCCAACGTCTTCCATATCAGATCTCCCCTTCAGTGTAAGCTTCTCCGACTATATAGATTGAGGTCTTTGAAATGCATGCATCTCCGTGCCTAATTGATCATCTCAACCAATCACGTGAGTCCTTCTGACTTCACCAACACGTGAAGTTCTTCTAACTTCACCAACACGTGAAGTTGGGCTCCCTCCACAACTTCACCAACACGTCGGCATACGATAAGGTTTAATCTTCAACTACTCAACATCAAGTGATCAATTTCATCACAAACCACCTTGACAGAATCTAACACACATGACCATTAATTAATCCGAAGCATCTTCAATCACCAGGGATAACGATCAAGAACATAAACACTTTAATTCCCGATTAAATCCAACTTGTTCCAGGATTTTCACTTTAATAAATAAGCATCACGTTTCAGGATCCAATTCTCGAACGCCTTGAAAATAACATAAATAATATGCTCTGACCGCAATCCAGTAATGACAAAAACCTTCAGTTCAATTTGACTTTCTTCAGTTGGTCAACCTCGAACAACAACTATTTCATTTCCCACAAACACCCAAATATGTGTCAATATCCAGTTTCAATCAATATCCCATTCACAACCTCAACTCCATATCCAGAGTTGACACATATTTGTTCACACGTAAGACCAAGAGATAACAAGTTTCACTCGTTGACGGAACAACGTCTTAGGTCTCACAATAATCGTGTACACCTGGCCATACAGACGAAAACTCCAAACAATTTTTTTTTTTTAACTTCGCCTAAAAGTCAACTTCGCCCCTCCTTAACTTCGCCTGTCCAAAACTTCGCCTGTCCATAACTTCGCCTGACTGATAACTTCGCCTAAACCCTAAAATTTAAGCGACAACTTCGCCTGGACCCCATAACTTCGTCTGCGGCGGCTGTTCGGCCAAAAACGCATCAGAAACGTGCCAGAAACACCAAAACGCAGATCTCGAACCATAGCATAAGAGCCTAAGGCTCTGATACCACTTGTAGGTTCCCTCTCGGGACGTCGCTGATCGATACGAGATCCGCACGAGGTCTAGGAGTGCGGAATCCTCCTAGACTCGTTTATGGTGTAGAAGACGAAGAACACGATTACACACAAACAAACACACGAACAAACACACGAATGGGATAAACGAATCTGCAGATCTTTTATATAATAATCAAACCACGTTACAAACCGAACATAAACCAAAACACGTCCGACCCGAGGTGAGCTCTACCTTGGGCCGTCCCACACGACTCTGCCTATCTGTTTCTCTCTAGCTACTTGAACTGAACACACAATACTCTAATTTTCTGGATACTCAAACCTAAACAAGACACATATATATAGACAAAACAACTTCGCAGGCTTGGGCTTGGGCCAGTAGGCGAAGTTGTTATAACTTCGCCTATGGCGAAGTTGTTCTAACTTCGCCAATGGCAGAAGTTGTTACAACTTCGCCTATGGCGAAGTTGTTATAACTTCGCCTATGGCGAAGTTGTTATAACTTCGTACTTTGTTTCCGCTGATCAGAATTGCATAGCGACGGTCACAAAATGCACCAACATGTCTCATGTCGACGGGAAAGGGAGAAAAGAGGGAAAAGGGTTTTAATATTTTTGAAAGTTAGTCCCTAAACTTTAGGATTGGGTGCACAAGTGGATAAATGTTAGTTAGGGGGCTAAAAGTACTAGTTTAATAGTTTTAATATATTATTAAATAAATGAAACTACAACCGAGTGGTGGGAAGTGAAATAATTTATCAATGATCGAATGAATTAATAAATTTGCGAGTTTGTTAAATAACGATAGTCCGGAAAATAAAATAAAACAACCCATGAAAAAAAAGAAAAAGAAATTTAAACGAGTCGGGTTTTCGGGTCCGAATATTGACGAATGTTACAGTATTCACAACTTTTTGAAAATTCCGTCCCGAAATTATAGGAAGACCATAACATAAAGAAAGAAAGTAAGAGTCTAAGATAGTAAAGAATTTTTTTTTAATATAACGCAGACTTTAGAATGACATAAATAACGCTACAAATGGAAAATATGATAAGGACACTTATATATAGGATGTACCGGCGGAGTATCTACCATATCCTTATCACATCGACATTTGTATCGTTACCCAAAATCACCGTCGGTTCTGAGTTATGACACACAACCGTATTCACTATAGGTTCCATGCGAGGATTTCGATAATTATGCGTGTAATCATAATTATCTAGATCATCGCATGATGCACATGGTCCGTCTCGTTGTGCGGGTTTGAAAACAAGGTTAAAAGAAAACTTTTTAAATCGATGTCATTTGATCAAGAGCAATAAAAAAAAAATTAAATGAAAATTGATGAACATAATTAACTAGTAAAATAATCCTAAAAAATAACGAAATTGTTTAAGTTAACCATCGAGAGTAATATCAACAAAATGAAATAAATAGATACAGGAAAATTTTGAAATTATATAAGTAACTTACACATAAGATGTAGAGAAAATACTTGAGATGAAGACAAAATTCACGCAATAATAAATAGGTTTACACAACAAACGAATCACATGACTTATGAATATAATAATAGATAATGTTTGAAACCCAGATTATAAAATCGATGAGATGAGGTAAGAGTATCGTGAGAATGTGGTGAGTTTGGAGTGTTTGGGTGGTCATGTACTAAAATATCGAAATAAAATTTGTACATGTGACTTCTATTAGATAACTATGTACAACACATGTTCATAGTCCCAATTTCCAAAACGTTTGTAGGAAATCGGTCATAGGTAGTTTATGATACAAATACGGTACTATTAGATAACTATGCACATCACCATTCAAATAGTCCCGGTAAATAACCGGTCATAGACCACTTAAATCAAGATAATAAATTGTGTAACAATAAATAGTGCACTAAAGGACATAATAGGAATAATTGAGAGATTGAATACCATTATAAATAACCAAAATTCTCTTTAATAACAAAATTGGAGGTTTAATGAAGTCAATACATTAAATTTAAATGAAAAGAAATATATAAAAGAAAAGTCTTTTGCGTAGCATGTCTTCATAAATGGTTAGGCTTAGACTTGGGAACCGTTGATGTAACACGCATGTCCATGAGCACCTTGAGTAGCTTGGTTAACTTGAGGTTGGTTGATTGGGATTTGGTTGACTTGAATTGGTTGAGTGGGTTGGGCTTGAATTGCTTGGATGGGTTGAGCTTGGATTGGTTGAAGTTGATTTACTTGGGCTTGGTAAGCTTGATATTGAGTTCTTTGGGTTGTGTAGGATTGAATTTGGTTCATGTGTGCGAGTCTTGGGCATGCATTGCGATAATGGCTAAGGTCTCCACAATTGTAACAAACTCTAATAGTTGAGGGTGCTTGAGTAAACGGTTGAGAATAAGGTAAAGTTTGGGTTGGGTAAGAGGCGAGGTAAATGGTTGCATCATGAGATGGTTGCGTTCACAACATGTGGTAAAGAGGTGACCAAATCGATCGCAATGGGTGCATTGTTGACACTTGAGGTTAGGCGAATGGTGAAATTTACACGTATCACATAATGGGTGGGGTCCTCTGTAGGGCTTCTTGGTGGGTTGGGCTTGCGATTGGGTCAAGACATAGTTTTGGGAATTGGACTTTCTTTATTGTTGTTGTAGTGGGGAGAGTTGTTGTTGTTGTGCTTGAAGGATTCGCGCTTAGTGGATTTGGGCTTAAGGGATTCGGTCTGGGACTCTTTAATGGGCTCGGATGTAGGCTTCTTGGAACTCTTCCGCATCAAGGTCCCGGCCTTGACGTGGTTCTCAATGAGGGTACCAGCTAAGGTGATGGCATCTTGCAGGGTTTGAGGGTCACGACTTAGGAAGGAATCTTGGATTTGCATATAGGCAAACCCGAGATGTACTTGTTGATTGAACGTTCAAGGGGAGTGATCATGTGGGGGACGAGAAGGCTGAATTCATGGAAACGATCGTCGTAGATGGGCTCATTACCACTTTATTGTTTTAAATTCAAAAATTCCTGTTCCAACTTCTGAAGCTCATGTTTCGGGAAAAACTTCTTGGGCATGAGTTTCTTGAGGTCATCCCATGGCAACCTCGGCTCCAAGCGTGGGCTTCTCAACGTTCCACAAATTCTTCGGTATCGACGGTGCTACCATTGGAGGAGGATGGTAGCACCGTCGATACCGAAGAATTCGGGAGGGTTAGCACTCTTGAATTGCTTGATAGAGCAAGCAATTGGGTTCGGAGTTATGGATGATGTAGGAGCATTCATAGTTTGCAATTGAGAGATAATCGTTGGAAGGGCTTCCACAATGCCCTTAGCAATGCGGGACGACATGCGATGGCCAGAGTTACCGGTGCGGCGGTTACGGTTGATGAGGCGGGAAGACATACTGTAAGGGGAAATGTGTAAAATTTCGTGAGGCTCGGGATTTTTTTTTTATATATAAATATGAGTTGCATTAATTGATACTTGTGAGTTTTATTAATAATTTGAGGTGGCGATTGTGGTTAAGATTGAGAATTTCATTACTTACAAGACTTGATTATATATCATCTTTAACATTTTGAGAAAACTAAATATATATAACAAGATAACTTAAATTAAAATACAAGGGGTTCATTTGTTAGTTAGGGCTTCATTGAACCACCATGGGTCCTTCCAACAAAATGAAAAAAAAAAATTGAAAACTCAAATAAAATCATTTAATCGAATTGAGGAGGGTGTTGAGGTAGACGGTTGAAGTAATTCGGGAACCACCCCGTATTTACATACTTCTCCCATCAATTTAAACAAAACACAATACAGAAAAACAGAGTTTAGCCACGTATCACCGTGAATTCGGTTTATAATTTAAGAGTGTGATCGTCACATGACCACTTTTGATACAATGAAGGTAGTAAATTCGGTTTCATTTGGTGTGATATGCTTTGGCTTAATAAGTTCCACACCCTTACTAAGCACTCAAGGAAAGCAACCGGTTCTCGCGGTTGATTGAGATTTATACGCATTGCACTTCCTTAGGCTCGCAAGCCTTGGTGTTTACTACATATTCGTCACACGAATCTTCCTCAAGGAGAGGGGACTAGGGGAGTGAAAAGGCGGGATTTCTTAAGGAATTTCCCATTTTTTTTCCCTAAAGTTTTGAAAACAAATTTGAGAGTGAGGCATAGCCTCGGATTAAGTGTGCGCTTTTGTGTACTAGAATAATATTAAATCATTAAATAGTATTTAAGCTACTGTAACCAATAATATAATTCAGGGTGCAAACACGTAAAGGCATATAACCTATAGGGACCGTAAGCATGCTACTAGGCCGTTATAACTAACCACCTATCTTATAGCCAACCTGGATCTGATACCAATCTGTCGCACCCCGACCAAATGCAGAACATGCCGGGGCGTAACGTATTGATTGGACAGTAGCTCAGAAGACACTAATTAAAGCGTTAATAATTATTTAACTTCATTAACACTAAACAAGTACAAAAATTCAAATATCGTAATAAATACATCATAATTTTGTTATTTGAATAAATATCCTAAGGTATAACTAATAACTTCAATCTTGATCAAAGTAAATTACTTGTACCTGTAACATGTATAAAAATAGATTTTGTCAACACGAATGTTGGTGAGAATACATAAGTTTTAGTTGAGATATATATAGATAAAAAAAATCCACAATTCATATGCTAATGTTGAGCATTACAATTCCTATGAAAATGTAAACAACTAAATAGGTGTGGACCCGTTCCTATTGATACAAAATCAATGTACTTGGGTAAATGTATGATCACACTAGATGAGAATAGATGAGGATGAGATAACAACCACCAAACATAAAATAAACACTTAAACACATAGAGCATAGTTATAGATATTGCAATAATCACACATAAACATATAACGAATTGTGTTTGAAATAAATGTAAAAATAAAACAATGAATAAAATTGTATAAGGTATACATGCTACCCCCAAAATATGAAAGATGAAAAAGGGGTATGTAAACTCACCATGGATGTAAGGGAGACGCTAACGAGGAGGCGGATAACGTAAACAAGTAAGTTAGTTCCACGGAGAGTCTCAATAATAAGTCCTAATTAAAGTTATAATTAAATAAACAATCTAACAACACAAACGAACAAGAAAAAGACATGATGGGTTCATAACGGATTTGGGATGGATAAGGCATATTATACATTAGTTTTATAAGAGTCGAATTAAAAGCATAAATGATATAAATATTTACACAAGTTACTAATATATTTTTGGACAATAATTTGTTAAATTATTATTATAGATTTATCATATAATTATTTATATACATATCAAACGAAAAACTCATTTTGTAAGTTTTAGTGACTAAAGGTATGCTTAGACGAGTAAAATTGTTTCTAGTTTCTTTATTTATTAATTTATTTATAAAGTTAGATTAAGTCGGAAACTATATTGATTTTATAATTATATATGTGTGTGGATGTGATTGTGTGTGTGTATATATATACATATATATATATATATATATATATATATATATATATATATCTTCACATACAAAAAGTTCTAAACAGAAAATTACTTTATAGTTTTCTTGGTGTCCGGATCGTTTAAACGACTAAAGAAATATAATTTTTAAAATAACAAAAAAGAAAACAATAGTTTAAATAAAGAAGAAAGAAAGTAGAAAAAATTTTAAAACAAAAGGCGTGCCCAGTGACTCGGGTGACGGGTTTTAACGGGGTGCCCCTACCAACTGGGCTAGTGACTCACTTGATTATAGTATGAATCAACAATATATTTAAACAAACACTGAAATAGATCCCAAATCAATAAAAACCCTAAATCGCTAATTCCCAATTGAAAGTCAATTGCCCTCTGTAAAATTGATAGAGAGCTTTGGTTACTCGCCTAATTCCGAACCAGAAACACAAACTAATTACCTTAATCGAGTTCGTATTGATGGATAATGCAACCTAGGGTTTTCGGCTGAAATCGCACTTAAACATGATTTAAATGGCCTTTTGGGTTATAATTGATATGGGGTTAGTTTCGTGGTTATGAGAGGATGGTGTGGGTCAATTTAACTGACTTAATATCGTTTATATATTGCGTTTTGAGGTTGGTTCAGCCGCGAACTGTTAATGTTTTAAACAAGTCAATTAGCTGTACAATGAGAATAGTATTCCAAAAATAGAGTGTCGGTTGATTCAATTTTTGTTAACAAATGATTTGCTACATTCAGTTACACGTATAATCCGTTAATTAGGGAGCAAGAAAAAGAGGGTGGGTGTCTCATGTCGACGGGAAAGGGAGAAAAGAGGGAAAGGGGTTTTAGTATTTTTGAAATTTAGTCCCTAAACGTTAGGATTGGATGCACAGGTGGATAAATGTTAATTAGGGGGCTAAAAGTACTAGTTTAATAGTTTTAATATAATATTAAATAGTTGAAACTAAAACCGAGTAGTGGGAAGTGAAATAACTTATCAATGATCGAATGAATTAATAAATTGTTGAGTTTATTTAAAAACGATAGTCCGGAAAATAAAATAACCCATGAAGAAAAAGAAATTTTAACGAGTCGGGTTTTCGGGTCCAAAATTTGACGAATGTTACAAGTTCGACCCAACTCTTTAAAAAAACAAAAAAGAAATAAAGAAAACAACTACTTTTTTCTTTTCTATTTTTTAAACGACAAATTTCTTGTATTTAGGCTATCATACTCTTAAAATTTAGAGAGTCTCGTTGTCCCTCTCTGGCTAGACTATTTTGTCTTAATCGGGCCCACACTGGCTTTCAGAGTTTGGCTTGGGTGTTACCCCGGGAAACCATACCGTGGGCTTCCACTTGACAGTCGTTGTGCCACCACAAGAGGAGAACTCTTTGGCGTAACATACAGTGGGACGAAAGCCCGGGTGGGCTCGGGGTTCAAACCGACAACCTTTGCACAAGACTGAGCTCAAATCCTTTATTATCAATATCTGCCCAAAGTGACAAAAGTGGAAATCAAACTTGAGTCTCCACTGGAAAATTCAAGCCTCCTACCACTAGACCACAATAATTTTCTTTTCTATTTAATAATAATGCAACTTTTATTTTATAAAATGTTACTATACAATTTATACAGTTTTCTTTTATTAGGAAAATAATATTACGAGCTTTATGAGTGACCAACTCGAGTATGAGTTACTAACACACGCGTGGCTTGCTGTTTCCAAAGACCTCAAGGCTTATAAGCGTTTATTAGGGGGTGGGGTGGTCCAAAACCCATCACTTGCAACACCCAATGGGGGTGTGTCACCTCACCCACCACTTTCCATCACTAGTTATGGAATTTTAGTGGGGGTGGTGTGATGGTTTAAATTATTTTTTTTTGTTTTTTTTACAACTTAAAAATTAAAAACAATATTTTACTAGAACATATTACAGATTAAAAATTATAATTAAAAAATAAAAGTTACATTAAACAATCTACTCCTCGTCCGAATCCGGAAAATACAAACCGAAAGAACCTACAACTTCAGCTAGATCATATCTCAACCGATTATGAATATCTTCATCCCGCAAGTCTAATTGCACATTTTCAGGAACGGGAACTTGAGTAGGAGGATCGGGCACCCAATCTGGAAAAATTGCACGTTCATCTTCTTTTATTAATATATTGTGTAATATGATGCATGCATATACTAAGCAAGATATCGTGGGTTTTTTTCATTGCACGAACCGGTCGACTAAGTATGCACCATCTACACTTTAAGACACTGAAAGCTCTCTCGATATCTTTTCTTGCCGATTCTTGCAACTTCTTGAACGCCTTCTCATTGGTCTTGACAGGAAATGAAAAGGCTTTCACAAAAACAGACCATTGCGGGTAGATACCATCGACAAGATAGTATCCACGTCTGTAATATCTCCCGTTGACAAAATATGGACAGAAAGGTGCGGTACCATCTGTTACGCTTTGAAACAACAGTGATGTGTATAAAACAATGATGTCGTTGTTTGAGCCAGGAACACCAAAATGAGAATGCCAAATCCATAAATCATTTGACGCAACCGCTTCAAGTGAGATGGTCGGTCGTTTGATACACCCCTAACATACGCCCCACGAAACTCACGTGGACAATTCCTTCATTCGATATGTGTATAATCGATGCTACCCAGCATCCCTGGAAAATGTCATCTAGCCTCATGCGCGGCGTAAAGACGTGTAATGTCGTGTCTTGTTGGTTTTTGTAAAAACTCTTTGTCATACAATTTAATAATCGCGTTACAAAAGAATTGGAAACATTCACGTGAAGTTCTCTGAGACATTTGTAAGTATTCGTCGAATTGGTCGGGTGGGTTACCTGTCGCTAATTGACGAATAACGGATGTACATTTTTGAAGCGGCGTAAAACTTCGTTTACCCCTCGCGTCGTAAGATTCTTGAAACCATTATTCGCTTGCTTCGATGTCGGCTACAGTCTTTAAAAATAAAGATTTCGGCAAACGAAACCGATCCCTAAACTCTCGTCATTGTATTTCGGCTCCTCCACAAAATAGTCGTTCATTAGCACTTCGTGGGCATGTATACGATCACGATCCATCATTTTTTTCTTTGGACGGCTCAGACCTTCAAGTTCGTTATATAACAATGGGAACCATTCAACAATGTCATCGTCTGAAGACGAAAAGCTATCGGTGTCTAGTGGAAACGAGTTGCTCGGAAATTCCATATTTTTTTGTTTTGAATTGAAGTGGAGAAGAAATAGGTTTTTGTAGTACAAGATTGAGAGTGATTTGAGTTGGATTTGATTTCGAGTTGGATTGAAATGGTTGTTTATTTATCTTGTTTAATTTTTTTTATCCCCCAACGGTCACCCCCCTCCCCCAACGGTCAAATTTCTTGGGTTGCAACATGTGATGGCTATCACGGCCGGACCCCATCACGCATGATGGGGGGGGGGGGCGACCGGCGGCGGTGTTCCTTTGCCTATAACGCGTGATGGGGTGGCCATCACGGACCACCCCGTCCCCCCTTATTATTTCTTTTATTTTTTTTTCTTTTAATAGTAATATTAAGTTTTTAGTCCTTTTTTTTCTAACTATTTTTGTAGCAAATTATCAAAAGGCCGACGTCTTTTGAAAAATAAAAGTTATTGTAAATTTTCACGGATTATTGTGCAAAGGGGATGACTACCAGGCAAATGATTCTATAACGTCAAAATGGACCAATATAAACTGTAAATGCCAACTTTTTCAAATGATTTACAAACGAATGAAAGGCGGACGAGGTAGCAGAGTTAGTGACGTGAACATCATTGAAAAAGTGTCGACGTAGTATGTAAGTTTCAACGAGGCCTTCAATTACATGAGGTGTTGGATGCTTTTATGGGATCGCCCTAAGTGAGGCTTCATACTCCACGTCACGTATCCGGAAGTAGACGACCCTCAAAAATGTCGAAAACCTCGTCTTTATGTGATTAGATACCCCAATGTCCAATGCTCGAAACATTGACTTAAACGATAATGAGTTCGTAAACCTCGATGAGCACGAGGAATTGGATATCACTCGACTGGGCGGTAGAAGAAGTCGTGGGAAGGGGAAGAGGAATAGAAAAGGGGCGGGGTCGTCCTCAGGTGCGAGTGTCGGTGCCGATTACAAAGACCAATTCGACGAAATGAACCGTCGACTTCAAGATATACGCGACCTTAAGCATGAATGTCTTTGAGTCAATAAGGAGGCCGCCAAGGTAATGAAGCCGTAGGAATTCGAAAAAGATCTCAAATTTTAATGATACTAATCTTCGTTGCCGCCTTGATGTCCGGGCAATATTGTAATTGAAAAAAAGGAAGAAATTAGGATAAGATATATGCTTAAGAATTAATTTTATTTAGTATTTTTTAAGTACCATTTTATTATTTTATTTTATTTAAGTATTTTAATGTAGTTTTTTATGTTTAATGTAATTTGTTTTTATTTAATGAAATATTATTTATTTTATTTTTACTACCACGTCACTCTTTGCAAAACTAGTCATTGATTCATTGTTGTCTGAGTCGTCACGTGTCATACAACCGCTCTATGTGTTTAGTTACCACTACACGTGATCTAATAAGCCTTAGAATCATCTAAGTAATATTAGTATATAGAACATTCAAGATTAGAAGTGTTTAGAACATGAAGCCTCATGATCGGCATGAATGACACATTTTTACAAGTCTCTCATTTGTTCTTATAACACGCACTTGTAATTTTCTCTTTGTAGAAATATAAAGTCACTATTAGTTTACAAGTTTCTACATTCCTCTATAGTCCTATAAAATGGTTACTATTTATAACATTGTATTCAGGCTTGTTTTAGAATCTTATCTACTATTATAATAATCAAAAACAATTGTTGTGTCACATGGCACATAATTATCCAATTTTTTGTCAAGTGACATCATTATTGTTAAATTTTGAAAGTCATAACTATTTTAATAACACAAGTAATAACTATTTTAAACATTCCATATTAATAATTTATCTATAATTTTATAGTATTAAATAAAATAGAAATAGTCATAAATATCTAATTAAAACAATTAATAAATATTTTAAACATTCTATATTAATGATTTTTTATTAACTTATAATAGTAAATAAAGTAAAAAAAATAGAAATAAAAAACATATGTAGAACTTTTGACACTCATTTTAGTGTGTATAAATTTATGTTGTATGTTTTTAGTTTATTAGTGACCAATTCAGAAGGTGTCACGATTCGTCTTTACTCTAAGCAATACGAAAATGGTTCATCTAATTTGATTATTTTTTACTATTAATTGTATATAATAAACTTTTTATATGTATTGACAACTTTTGCTAAAGTGATATAATTCAACACTCAAGAAGAATAGTAGATTGATTATGGCGCATACATGTGCTCTTTCTTTCAGATCTAATAATTATTTGTTCTTTTTGTCATATGCTAGATGATAGTGAAATTCATTGTGCTTATTCATTGTCACACACTTGCATCAACTAAAGTTTCAGGTCAAAACAATATAGAAAATGAGTTGTTTTGATCCCTAAAATACACTGGTGTCGTGCGGAGTTTTGTTCCCTTGATGATATCCATTTATATTCATGAAGCAAAATTCATATCTTCTCGGAAGAGTATCTTGGTGGTGGTGATATTGTGTTGTTTGTTATAGGCACAACACTCATTTTTTTTAATCTTACAAGTTAACGCCATAAAGTATACTTAGCTACTATAAATGATGTTGTAATTACGGGTGTTACAAACCAATTTTATATATAATCATTATAAGGAGTAAGATCATGAGTAGGGTGTTTGAAATGCTAATCTGTTTCTTTGAAGTTGGTTGTTTATTATTATTATTATTATGATACATATGGGAAGAATGATAGTTTGGTTTTCAGTGAGATACTTATTTGTTGTGAATAAAATCTTTGCAACAATTTTTTTACTCTGATTTGCGTAATGAGTCACAATAAGTTTCATTTGAAACATGCCAACTTTTAGTATGCCTTGGAGCATTTCAGGCAAGTTTAGCTTGTATTTGACCATTTAAGTAAATGAGTCAAATTTTCTACTTGTGTTCTCTTATAACTAGCAAAAAGGACCGGTCGTGTCAGTCGGCGTAACACATAAGAATCGGTTTGGTCGGTACAAGTTAAGGTCAGAACCGGTTATTTTAAGAAAAATATTACTTTCGGTTCCGAACATGTTTTCTTTACACTTTCTTTACATTTACATACAAATATAAAACTCACTACAACTGTTTAGTTCCTTGTATGTTGTTGGAATTGAATGAAATGTGTTAATAAGATGGCATGTTTGAAACTGAAAAAAAATGTGATAAAATGCCTATAACTTTATTAGTATTACAATTTCTTTGCCGATATTACCAAATATATAGTTGCTATTGCTTTTAATTTTATAATCTAAGGAATGGATTAGGAGAAAGAAAAAACATGAAGTAAGCCAAACAAGTTTATTTTCTTGATTATGGATGTTTAATAATTTAATATCATTTAATCCTCAATTTGAATCCTTTGGTAATTTTTTTACTGATAAAAACTCTTGCAACCGTTAATTCAGTAGCAATATATATAACGCAACAATATAATTAGAAACAGTCTTATTATATTTTTCAGCTCTTGTGACTTTTCAAGAGTTTTGATGTGTGTTTTTATACATGATTATTGTAACTTGAAGAACCGGAATCATGTAATAAGATAATGAATGAGATTTAATTTTTCAAACTCGTGTAATATACGGGTTTATAGCCTAGTCTTAAATATATATTAACAGAACCTTTGTATTGTTTTATTTATAAATGAATGTTTCTCATGCATTTGACTCGAATTTACAGGTATGAGTCTCACCAAACCCAGATAATCCTTAAATATGTTATTCCAATGATACTAAAAGTTAGTCTCACCAAATATTTTGTTATGAAAATCCTATAAAATAGGGATATATTAAAAATTAATATCCATTTTTAAAAAAAAGTTACCATTCATAATTAGGAAACGACTTTATAGTAAAAAAATAAGCGGGTCATGGGTCTCACCAAACCCAAATAGCTGTTAAACGGGTTACAAAATCTCATTTATTTCTCAAATCATTTCATCATCAAACCCTAATTTATTATTAACTCCATTACGATAAATAAAATTAAAATAAAAAATATATATACATATTAGAAACGAAAAATGAAATCCACCCCCGTATTACAGGGAATAAAACCTAGTGTGTGTGTGTGTGTGTATATATGTATATGATTGATTTCTTTTGAGAATCGCTTTGAGTTTTAAGAACTCGAAAGAACTCAACGTAAAAACTTTTTTTTGAATTTTTTTACACATATGTAATACATAAGTGTAAGTAATGTATAAAAAATTACCGTAATTTTTTACACACCGAATCGACTTTTACACATGTGTAACTAAAGTTTAAACTTGTGTAATTAACACAAATCTTTATTCTCTCTCCTGATTCATTTTTTAATCAAATTTAATCTCAGCCACATATTTTAACTCATTTAATTAAATGTGTGGTTCAAAAATTGAGTTCTTAAAGTTCTTACAACTTATCAAGTTCTCAAAATATCCCTCTCCTATATATATATATATAGGGTTTGGATCAAATACAAATGAAATTAACGTGCTAAACGTGAGAATCAAGTAGAGTAAATATATAAACAGGTAGAGTAATTATGTAATTTACATAATTACTCTACTTGTATATATAATTACTCTACTTGATTCTCACGTTTAGCACGTTAATTTCCTTTGTATGTTAATTACTATACTTGTATATATATAAAAGAAATCTTTTAAGTGTTGGAAGTTTACTCCATGCCTTTAAGCACTCTAAAGTTAAATGATTTAAGCTAAGTTTAGTCAAGTTTCAAGTTGGCTCGACTCGTTTACATAACTAAATTACTCTATTTAGTGATATTTTAGTCATTTAGTATCGAAGAAATTATACGAGTTTAGGGAAGTTATAATTAGTTTAGATGTAGAAAGAAAATTACAATAACATAAATGTATGTTGGTAGAAAATGAGAGTGGGTGGAGCAACGGCCAAGAGGAAGAAGTGGGAAGTTCCGGTGAAGTTGAGAGGTTGAACTACTGCATATACAAAATATAATTAACAAAACACTTACATTCATGTTTAAAGGAATTGGTTTGGATCTAAGTTTTTTTTTATGGTAGTGTCTTAAGAGTACCTTTTTTAAGCTTGTACTTTAGTATACGATTATACTCAAGTTCAACAATGATCTAGGAATTAAAAATAAACAAGAAATCTATTAAGAAAAACACATTATTTTTTCGAAAAAATTCTATCAAGTAGTGTATTTCAAAAACTAGCTTGCATTTATAAAAAATGTGTTGGGTTCGTAGGCCTTTTGTTTTGACCCGGTTTATTAGTTGAAGTCCAAAGAGCAGACGGGTGTAGGGTGACTAGACCGAAGCCCGACCCGGTTTGGATTTCTTGTTGGATAAGATGCAAACCCTAGTTCAATATATATTTAAACAACTCTATATACTTGTAATTTTTTGTCACTCAATAAAGAAATTTAGTTGCCACCCGTGGACGTAGGTCAATTTAGACCGAACCACGTTAAATCCTCGTGTCCGTTTATTGCTTTCGTGTTTGTGTTCGGCTCGTGCGTGTGTTTAATCCTAACAAGTTGAAGAATCCACCACTTGTGGTCTAATGATAAGGTGTTTGGGTTCCTAAGTAGATACCAAATCTCAATCTTACTGTTAGTGCACGGAAATTTGACACTGCGGATATGCTATCCTGACATATAATATGGATCAATTATCCTTAGAATATGTTGCAGATCCTGTCAGGATCAGTGATCCACAGTATTTATTATTTATTAACGACTTTCCTTTGTTATCTTTATATTTTTGGTAGATACAACGGCTAACGACCAAGTGCAACCTGTAATCTCGCAATCAAATTAATAAAACGCGTGGATAATGAAGGAAAGAGCTATAATTAAGGAAAGGCTTGATTGAAGGCTAGAAAATAGGAGAATTAGTTATTCTACTTCTTGTATATATAGAAGCTGGATCAGCTAGGTTTAGATATCACAACACACTCTGCTCTCTACGAAATTAGCATTATACACACACTTAGACGTCATTGTAATCGCTGATCATAGTTTCCAACCCTTGTAACACCCTTTTTTGATTAATAAAAGTGGTGATAGATGATTTGTCATCACCCGGGGTTTTTGTGCCGGCGATCCGACCAAGATCAAGGGCTTTTCCTCGTAACAAATCCTTGTGTTCATCATTATTTCGTTTACATATTCGCTGTTATCATTTTAGCACTAAACCTCACATAACAGATTTGGATACATTATCCTTAGCAGATTTTTATACAAAACAATTTGGCTCCCACAGTGGGGCAATTGGTGCTATAATCTAGAACATACCATATCAATATTCAACCTTTCATACCCATATCACCATCAATGGCCTCTCATTCAACCTCTGTTTCATCGATCATGCCATCTTCGGTTCCTCTCTCATCAAGAACTTTGCCGCTGATGCCTCCTCCAATCACGGGAGCACTGAGGGCTACTACTGCCGGAAACAAGACACAAATTCCAGTCTTCCAGAGCTCAAAGAACACTACTGCCACTTCGGTGGTTAACTCTAACAATGATGTTTCTGTTATGTTTTCACAGGTTAAGGCATACATGGAGCAGCAGAACAATACCAACCAGAAGATCCTACATGAAATTGAAGATCTCAAGAAAAATAAGAGGCCACTGGAGGATCAGACTCCTTTAATGCCAAGGATTCTAGATTTCACTACTCCAGGATTTATGGCTCAACAGACTCAAGGATCCTCCATCTTCCAGCAAGGATCATCTATCCTTCAACCAGAATCTATGGGTCAGCACGCTCAGGGATCCTCGATTTTCCAGCAAGGATCATCTATCCTTCAACAGGGGTCCATGGGTCAGCAAACTCAAGGATCCTCGTTACCTCAACAAGGATCATCTATCCTTTAACAAGGATCAATGGGTCAGCAAATGCCATACCCCCTTTCTAGGCCTAGGAGTATGATCAATAGTTGGTACCATATTTGTAAATAAATCAGAGTTGCAGTTATTAGCGGAAGACTTTATGAAACATAAGGATCGATATTATAAATATTTACATTACAAAAGAATGAGACGAAAGTCTCATTTAGTATTTAATTGTTTATATGTTTTACAAAAAGATTATATTTTAATACTTAAACAAAATTATCCGAGCCATCGGATTTCTTGAGCTTCTTCGTTCTTCAAGCTCTAATCTTGATTACCTGCAAAATGTTATAAAATACGTCAGCAACGAATGCTGGTGAATATGTTGACGCTAAAAATATTTTCTTTACTTAACTACCCCTCGAGACCACGTAATTCTCGGCCCATATTGGCTTAGGAATAATCAAGTTAAACAATCATTATAAACTCGAGTCTCTACACTAGGTCACCTCAACAAAACACCGCAGCATTTCGACGTACTTAGGTACCATAAATATACACAAGGTCATTCTCACTCGAACATACTTTGGTTCGGCCCATCGTGGCTGGAGGTCGTGACCAGGAATGGTGCGATGTGCCCACCGCATACCACATACGTAAGGATCCAGACAAACGTATACCACAGCCTGAGGGCTAGGTTTATACTCTTATTTACAATGTTTTAGAGACACGTAGCCTCATGTAAAGTTTTACACATAACACGTTTGTTTGTTTGAAAACAAGTTTATAAAAGTGGGGCGTATTCACCTTTCAAATGGGATCGGCTTCCAACACCGTCTGTTGAGTCTTTCTTGCTATCTCGCACCTATAGTACGAGTATAACTTTCATTAGTCGGATACACGATCCGGCTTAAGACCTTTAATCTTATTTATCTCGATGAACCTTTAGTTCAAAATCTCTTTTTACTTTAAAACCTTTAGTTGGAAATTAATATTAATAAACCTTTAGTTTATTTATAAAACCCGACGTTTCTTCTTCATTAAGAAACGTATTTTTCTTTCTTTATTATTTAAGTATACTCATTACACTAAAATAATATATTTCATAACAAAGAATATTCATATACATATATATATTCACGTATATATTTCCTTTTTCTTTTCTTTATTTTCTTTGTTATTTCTTTCTTTGTTTATCGAGAATAATTTCGACTTAGGGTATTAAGCCCTTATAATATTTTATTATTATTTTGGTCGGGCATTATGCCTACCTTGCCTGGCTTAGAAACACCCTCGACACTTGGGCAGCACTTCAACGCCGCTTGCTTTTCAATGCTTTACTTGATCAGTACTTCACTTAGGCACGCAAATCGAGATGATCGTCGGGACGTCGGGACAACACCTCCTTCTAGTTTGGAACGTCGTCGGGAAATGGTACGATTATCGAGATACTAGGCACGGAAAACGAGGTTTCGGGTCACGGTTATCGAGATGATTCGAGGACACGTTTTACGAGTTTTAGAGAGAGAGTAGTGAGAGAGTAAATGTGTGATATTTGGTGTGAGTTGGAATGAACCCGTAGCCCTCCTATTTATAGCCACATTTGGATCCCATCGCGGTACACGATGGGTTCTTTGGCAGGCCTATCACGTACCGCGATATAGGCCTGTTGAGTCACAACGTAGACCTGCCACGTGGCAGGCACCGTGCCACGTGGCGACACGTGGCGGACGTGTTGCCACGTGGTGACACGTGGCGGATGGCGTTGCCACCGTGTGCCACGTGCACACGTGTCACAGTGTGTCAGACACCCCATCGCGGTACGCGATGGGGCTCTCTTCTGATATATTGCGTAGCGCGATGGGTCAGGAATTTCAGAATTTACATTTTAGCCCTTGGAGTTTGGAAATTGGCAGATTGGTCTCTTGACTTTGGAAACTTGACATTTTTGGCCCGGAATTTACGTGATGTTAAGCAAACTCAAGGATCCTCGTTCCTTCAGCCAGGATCCTCTGGGATTTATCACCAGGGATCCTTCAACTCCCAACTTCAAGGATCCTTCTTCCAGAATCAGGGATCCTCAGGACTTCAACATCAGAGGTCTTTGGATGTTCATGAAGGAGACATCATCCCCATGCAAACCATTGCCTCTGGTGGACCAGCTACCATAGCAGATGCTTCTTATCTTGGCTACACTTCTGGGATACCAACGTTCAATCAATCGAGAGGTAACATGTATAATCATATATCCTTAGACACTAACCTTGGCTCTATGCAGGATACAGGCATCAACCAAGCTATGGCTAAGGAACTTCAGAAGCTTAAGGATATGATATCCAGCGTGCCAGGAGTGGTCCGTCCAATCCCTGAAATACCAGAAGGAAGCCACTAGTTGTCCAGATTTGCTCCACCTATTTGTGATGCTGAAGTTACAAAACGATTTCAGACCCCCAACATGAAGGTGTATGATGGGACAACTGATCCCGAAGAGCACGTGGCTCAATATAGGGAGAGAATGGAGATCAATCCAATTCAAGAAAGACTCAAGGAAGCATGTCTATGCAAGGGTTTCGGATCCACACTAACAAGATCTGCACTTAAATGGCTGCTAAGTCTTCCTCCCTATTCTGTTACTTCTTTTTCGCATTTAGTTAACTTGTTCAACAGCCAATTTTCTTGTAGTAGGAAATTTGAGAAGTTAACTAGTGGTTTGTATAGAGTTGTCCAACCTTATAATGAATCCCTTAGGGATTTTGTTACAAGGTTTGGCAGGGAGGCCCTAGAGATCCCTAGTCTTTATATGGCTATGGCTGTTGAAGCATTCAATATGGGACTTCAAAGGGGCTCCCCATTTTATGACGATCTTGTGATGACTCCATGCAGGACTTTAGATGAAGTCAGAAACATGGCACTCAGATTTATAAGACTAGAAGATGACAAGAAGATCCAAGAGCGGTTAGGAGCTCCAACGAAATAAGAGTCACCTAACCAGAAACAAGGATCCTCATTCAAGAACAACGAATCAAAGTCGTACTCCAAATTCAACAATCAAAATGTTCGGGCAGTTGAAGAAGGAGAAGATGATGAGGACTACCCAAGTATTTCTGAGTATTGCTTCTTTGTTGATACCCATGGTTTGATTTGTGCCATGAAGGATCTTGGAGAGAAAGCAAGGTGGCCTCGAAAAAATGAGAAAACAACATCCTTCAAAGACAAGTCCAAGTGGTGTGCATTCCATGAAGACTTTGGCCATCAGACAGAAGGTTGTATTGGTTTAAGGAGGGAAATTGGATACCTCCTGAGCAAGGTTCAATTCAAAGAGCTCTTAGGAAGAAAAAGTCTAGGATCCAGGATCCTGAAGATGTACCACATAAAGCAAATCCGCCCGCACCAGACGCACAAGTAAACAACTTCATCTCCGGTGGCTTAGATATACGCGGTACTTCTTTCTCCTCAGAAAAAAGACACGCCAAAGAAACAAAGTTGGAGAACGGATACCGACCAGTCATATCCACTACTTTGACGACTGACAAAAGAATCTTCTTTGATGAAGAAGATAATACAAGCATCCAGGATCCTCACCACGACGGTTTGATTGTAACTTTATTTATTGCTAACCATTATGTGCACAGGATCCTAGTCGATGGTGGAAGCTCGGTCAATATCATCCAACATGACGTACTATAGAAAATGAACATCCCGGACTCAGAAATCATCCCAAGAACGTCGGTGTTAGTGGGTTTCAGTGGTGAAACCAAGAAAACATTGGGGGACATCAAATTCCCAATATACATCGAAGGGTTAAACTCTTACCAAAAGTTTTGTGTTATTGACAGTCTTTCTTGTTGCAACGTTATTCTTGGAAGGCCTTGGATACATGGAATGAAGGCTGTAGCCTCTACTTACCATCAGTGCATCAAACTACCAACTCCTTGGGGTGTAGTAAGGATAGATGGTGACCAAGTGGAAGCCAAGAATTATTATTCTTCATCAATGAAGCCGACAGCTAAACAAACGGTAGCATAGCAATTACAGCAACATCCTAGGGACGTGCTGGAAGCTCGGGAGCAAGATGTAAAAGAAGGTGTTCCTAGGATCCTGTATCCCTGACGAGATCGAGGAGGATATAGTATCCTTCCTAAAGCGACGAAAATCCACGTTTGCCTTCAGACATTCAGACATGACAGGTATTTCAAAGGAGGTAATTACTCATAAGTTGGGCCTTGATTATTCTATTAAACCCGTCCATCAGAAGCGAAGAAAATTCGCTTCTGAGAGGAACGAGATCATACAAGAAGAAGTTGAAAAACTTCTTAAGGCCGGTATGATCAGAGAGGTTAAATATCGTTGATGGTATGCTAATGTGGTTATTGTTTCAAAAAAGAATGGAAAGTGGAGGGTGTGTGTCGATTTCACCGATTTAAACAAGGCATTCCCCAAGGATCCTATCCCGTTACAACATATAAACTCCATGGTGGATGCAACGGTAGGGCATGAGATGCTTACCTTTATGGATGCTTCCTCTGGATTTCAACAAATTCAGATGGAACCATCTGATCAAGAGGATACAGCATTCATGACTCCTACCGACATATATTGTTATATTGCTATGCCGTTCGGACTAAGAAATGCAGGGGCAACATATCAAAGATTGGTCAACACGATGTTCAAGGATCAGTTAGGCAAAACCATGGAAGTCTACATAGATGACATGGTAGTGAAGTCGAAGAGGGTTGAGGATCACCTTAGAGATCTAGAAGAAGCATTCAATATCCTTGACCAATATAACATGAAACTGAACCCGTCAAAATGCCATTTTGGTGTTAAGGCTGGAAAGTTTCTAGGACACATGGTGACCAAAAGGGGAATAGAAGCGAGCCCGAGCAGATAGAAGCCATCATTAATTTAAAGTCTCATGTGAATGCTAAAGATGTCCAGAGACTGACGGGAAGAATAGCTTCTCTCAACGGATTCATTTCCAGATCCTCAGAGAAGTGCAAAGACTTCTATGATATCTTGAGGAAAAATAAAAAGTTTGAATGGACTCAAAGGCATGAAGATGCACTAAAGGCTCTTAAGTATTATCTATATTCAGCGCATGCTTTGATGAAGCCAATAGATGGTGAACCGCTGTCTCTGTACTTAGCTGTGTCAGGTAATGCAATCAGTGCTGTTCTGGCCAAGGATCATGAAGGACAATAGCACCCGGTATATTATGTAAGTAAAAGCCTATTAGATGCAGAGGTCAGGTATTCTCACATTGAAAAATTAATTCTTGCTTTAATTATGGCCTCAACCAAGTTGAGACACTATTTTGAAACACATACTATTATTTTAAGAACTAATTATCCTGTTAAGAATGTGCTTAGAAAACTAGAATTGTCAGGAAGGATGGCCAAATGGGCTGTGAAATTGAGTGCATATGATATTCAGTATGAGCTTAGAACAGCCATTAAGTCACAAGCGCTTGCAGACTTTGTGGCTGATTTCAGTAGTGACATACAAGAGGAAGCTGATTTGGAGGTTCAACAACTGGAAGAAGCCAAGGATCCTTGGATCCTCTTTACTGATGGAGCATCCAACGTAAGAGGAACAGGATTGGGTATCCTACTGAAATCACCACAGGGGGACATAATACCCCAGTCCATTGCGTGTGCATTCCAATCCACCAATAATGAAGCGGAATACGAAGCTCTGATCGCAGGTTTGCAATTAGCTAAACACATGAGGATCAGGTATCTTCAAGTATATGTAGATTCGTTATTGATGACTAACCACTTTAATGGCTCATATGTTGTTAAAGGTGAAAAACTAATCAAATATCTAGATGTTGTGAAGGAACTATCAAAGTTCTTCGATTATTTTAGTATTATACAGGTACCAAGAGAAGAGAATGCTGGGGCAGATGCTTTAGCAAATTTAGCTTCACCATTGAAGATTCCAGAAGATACGAAGATCCCAATCATCCATATACTCTCACCAGCAATAGGAGAACAAGATGTTGGGGAGATAACAACTGAAAAAGAGATTGTGCCTTGGGATCCATTATCCTCAAATAATCAAGGATCTTGGATCCTCCCGATCAAGAAGTTCATTCAAAATGGAGAGATTCCAGCCACAGAGAAACCTAAGTCCTTCAAACTTAAGGTATCACAATACATTTTATTAAATAATATTCTGTATAGGAAATCTCTTGCAGGTCCATACTTGAGATGTATCGAAGATCCTCAAATTCAAGAGGTGCTCAAAGACTTTCATGAAGGAGATTGCGGTAATCATACTGGAGGTAGAGCCCTATTCTCAAGGATTCTGAGAACAAGATACTTCTGGCCTACCATGAAGAGAGACGCCATGGAGTACTCAAAAAAGTAAGACTCATGTCAAAGACATGGCAATATTCTGCATCAGCCAGCAGAGCCTATGTATTCTATATCCTCATCATGGCCTTTCATGAAGTGGGGTATGGATATCGTAAAGCGCCAGGAGGAAAAGTATTCATGCTTTCAATGAATGATTATTTTTCAAAGTGGATAGAAGCGAAAAAGAGGTGATATCCTTCATTAAAAGAAATATTCTTACTAGATTTGGTATCCCTTCAGAAATTATTTGTGACAATGGTTCCCAGTTTATCGGGAGAAGAACCACTAAATTTTGTGACAGTTGGGGCATTAAAATGATTACCTCCACACCAATTCATCCTCAAGCTAATGGTCAAGCCGAATCAAGTAACAAGATTATTATCAACAACTTGAAGAAGAAACTAGGATCCAAGAAAGGCAAGTGGGCCGAAGAGCTACCATATGTTCTTTGGGCTGATAGAACAACACCAAAGAATGCAACAGGTCAAACACCCTTCTCATTGGTGTTTGGCTCAGAAGCTGTAATCCCTACGGAGATGGTGGTTCCTACTACCAGAACAAGCATCCGTGATCCTCAAGCCATAAATGAAATCCTTCTCCAAGATCTGGATACTGTAGATGAGCTCAGAGACCTAGCTAAGATCAGAATGGCAGCATATCAGCAAAGGGTAGCTGGGGCATACAACAAAAATATCAGGATTCGAAGATTTCAAGAAGGAGATCTAGTTTTGAGGAAAGCCTTCCAAAATACAACCAATCTAGTGGATGGAAAGCTATCAGTTAAGTGGGAAAGCCCCTACATGATCAAGTCAAAAGCCGGAAAGGGAGCATATCACCTGCTGTCTATGGAAGGCAACAGGTTACCTAGAGCATGGAATGCTATTCATCTCAAGAAATACTTTTTCTAATCAGGATCAAGTATCCTCAGAAGGATCAGGGATCCTGAAATTGTTAATATCTATCCGATTATTTATTCATTTCAGATTCTTATAAATTTAAGGATAATATTTTTTAACGTTTATATTTTTCCAAGTTTTAAATAACAATGCAGATTTCAATAAGAGGTTCAATGTCTAAGAGGTTGGCCACCTCTCCCTCACACTTAAGGTACTTTACTATTTCCCTTGGCCTAGCCCACGATTGGATATGACCCCCGATGGTCATATCCCCTAAGGTTTTCACCTTTCTTATAAATTAGAGTTTCTACACTCTCTCCTAGAGTGCACGCTATCCAACGTATAGTTCGTGGCAGCGGGACCAGTACACGTTTAGTGGCTGACAATTTCGTTGTCTTTGGCTATATGGAGGATCCTACGATTTATGGTAGACGTACCATACCACCGGTTTATAACGTTTTCACGTTTAGGCTAAATCCCTGTTTTGGCGAGTCCCCAGTTAACATCCGTATCTTTGGGCCAGTCCCCAGTTTGGGCTTGTCCCCAGTTTTTGGGCTCGTCCCCAGTTCACGGGCTTATCCCCAGTTGCACGGGCTTGTCCCCAGTTTATTTGAATTTGTCCCAGTTTGTTGGGTTTAATCCCAGTTAAAATCATAAGTTATTTGCATCAGGTATCCTAAGTTCAAATATAAGGATCACAGAAGGATCAACACTTATGGTAACTTAATGGTGTTGGATTTACAACCGGAAGGGAAGTTCCCAAGAAAACTCCATTGATATGTGACAATTATACCCAGCTTGTCAAATCTCACCTGTTTTGCAGGGAGTTTGATTTCAAAGGCAAAATGACAGCTGTGATCTTATCACAACCGCCATTTTGGGGGCAATTGTTAGTGCACGGAAATTTGACACTGTGGATATGTTATCCTGGCATATAATATGGATCAATTATCCTTAGAATATGTTGCAGATCCTGTCATGATCAGTGATCCTCAGTATTTATTATTTATTAACGACTTTCCTTTGTTATCTTTATATTTTTGGTAGGTACAACGACTAATGACCAAGTGCAACCTGTAATCTCGCAATCAAATTAATAAAACGTGTGGATAATGAAGGAAAGAGCTATAATTAAGGAAAGGCTTGATTGAAGGCTAGAAAATAAGAGAATTAGTTATTCTACTTCTTGTATATATAGAAGCTGGATCAACTAGGTTTAGATATCACAACACACTCTGCTCTCTACGAAATTAGCATTATACACACACTTAGACGTCATTGTAATCGCTGATCATAGTTTCCAACCCTTATAACACCCTTTTTTTGATTAATAAAAGTGGTGATAGACGATTTGTCATCACCCGGGGTTTTTTTGCCGGCGATCCGACCAAGATCAAGGGCTTTTCCTCGTAACAAATCCTTGTGTTCATCATTATTTCGTTTACATATTCGCTGTTATCATTTTAGCACTAAAGCTCACATAACAGATTTGGATACATTATCCTTAGCAGATTTTTTCCAAAACACTTACTTAGAGAGTGCGGTAGTCTAAAGACAAGAAAATGACCGTTCTAAAAAATTTTAAAGTTGAGGAACATAAAAGAAAATAAAAATATTTACGAAAGGTTCTTTTAATTATTGCACCACAACTACTGGTTAAGATGATCCTGACCATATACTACACTAGGGCTGAGCACGATTCGGTTCGGTTAGGTTATTAGGCGAAACCCAAACTGAAACCGAAGTAATCCGTTATTTGGATATACAAACCATTCGTTTTTCGATTAGGTTATTTTCTGTTTTTTTTTCAATAAGACATTGCAAAAAAATAAAAAAATAATAAATGAAAATGCATTTTTTAAGCTTGTATAAGAACGTATTAGAACACTACATATATATTGAATTCAAAAAACAAAAATATGCACATGTTATGTGAAACTATACGAATACAAAGTTGCTAAATAAAGTTTAAAATTCAACAAAATTCTTAATTAAAAACATTATAAGTTTAGTCACAATCTTCATTCATCATCTTATTTATCATTATCAATTGGTTCAATTCAGTTTTTTTTTCTTATTTTTAATAACGGATAACTAAATTGAAACCGGAAATTTGTTTTTTCAAAAAAACAAAAAACTAACCGTCGGTTAATATGTCCGTTCGGCTTTTTTCGGTGCAGTTTTTTCGGTTAATTCGGTTTGATTCGGTTAACTCGGTTTTCTGCTCACCCTTATACTACACAACCTTATTTGTATATTCTGCCAACACCAAACTAAGTTAATTTTCCATAATTATTTGTTTGCCAAAAAAAACAAAATTCGGTTAATAAACCATTTCACTTTCTAAATAAGATATTGTCCACATAATCAACAATGAAATCAGTATTCACTTAATGCCCCCATTTCTACTAGTTTAGAATTTATTTATAATACTTTATGAAATATAAAAAAACATACATAATTATAAACGAAAGGTTTGACGCCACAGTTTAGTTTAAGCAATAAATGCTAAAATGAACCTAACCAATTATGGTAGTCCATTTGTTGTTCTCCACTCACGTCACCGTCACAGCAGTAATCTTTGTCTGTCATCATTTGGTACAGCTACAAACCATTTGTAATCTCTACTAAACTTTAATTACTTCCTACAGCAACACTATTCCCCTTCGTAATTCCTTTAATTATGTAAGACCCCGTTACCGGTGCCTCACATTTGGACGTTGGATTTACTCATAAACACAGTTTTAAATATCATAGTTAATTAAAACTTTCACGGAATAATATAAAATGTCAACCATCCGTTACAAACATCCATAACTCGTCTTTTAAAAACATAACATAAAACATAGTATCAAAACATCACGACAAATCTTCAGATGTCAGCCTCTTCAGTATTGCCATGTGTCTCCCTCAAGCCAGCTGTCTCAGTCGATTAGCCTGCGTGCATACAAAAAGTCAGCTACGCTGAATGAGTTCTAGTAAATCAGGCAACGTACAATACATTCACATATTTACATATGCACCCGAAGGTACATACCTTCCTATTATCTTACATACTTACTTACGTACTATCATTCTCTCTTTCATATTAACATGCATACTTTCATTCATACATGCATTTTAAAGAGCCCTCCTCCCTATAACCTTCGCCGATATTTTTAGGTCGGATCCCCTACATTCGCCAATATTATTAGGGTCAGTTCCCTACATTCGCCGATATTATTAGGGGCGGTTCCCTACATTCGCCGATATTATTAGGGTCGGTTCCTTACATTCGTCGACATTACTAGGGTCGGTTCCCTTGTTCTATCTATACCTTTCGTACCTTTCTATACACTCATAATTATAACTTTCGTATGTCCATACATCATCTATACATCATATATATGTCAACCATATCTTTATACTATCCCTTGACGGCACATGCAATATCCGAAGATCGTTCATGCATCGTCAAGCATTCATTCATACATAAATCATATAAGGCATACACTTACCACTTAAGGTAAGTGTAGTAACTAATCACATCGAGTATGCACACAACCCCGAAAACATAGCAAGGAAATGGGGCTAGAAACTCACCTGTATGCGGTTACATTCACCGTTTATGGTTATCCCCTTCTTGAGCGGTGCACGACTAACTGCATAACAATTACACGCATCAATTGACTATCACTACTTATCTCACGTTTCTAGTCTAATCATTACCCTCAACGAACGGGGGTCCGGGGGCAGCACTCCTAGCAGCGGGGTTCTAGGGGGCGGCGGCCCCTAGCGGGGTCCAAGGGGCAAAGCCCCTAGCTAGGGTTAAGCTGTCAGGACAGCTTGGAAATAATTTATTTTCATTAACTGTCTTTACACATTTTTCATTAACATTTAAATTGTTTTCTAAGTTAGGCTTATTTAAATCAGGCCCAATCACCCATCATCCGCCCAATTTGGGTTCAGGGCCCAAGGTCAAACAGAAACAGGGTGGCCGAAAACTCAAGGAAGAGAGCCTATTTTGACCGAGAACCCAAGTTTGACCGAGAACTCTAGGTCACCGAGAACCCTCATCACCGAGAACCCTCGTTGACCGAGAACTCTATTGACCGAGTTCTCGTGTTGACTGAGAACCATCAACATTGACCGAGAACCCCCCATTTTCGGCCGAGAACTCCTCGTCTGATGCATACAGCCCATATTTTCATTCCTTATATCCATTCTAGGCTTAAATAACAGTTAACGACCCATGATCACAACCTTTAACCACCTATTTCCCATTTTCCTTAACCGTTTACACCCGTTAGTGGCCCTTTATCAAGATCTAGTCTGTTTTAAGCTTAAAGCTCGAACCTTTAAACTTAAAACGTTCTTTACTAGATATAGGGTTTCCTTCATGATCCGTATATAGCCATGAGTCCATTACGTCCATTTTAAGCATCAAGTTTGCTACTTTATGATTTAACTAGACCCAATCTATTCTATGTTTAAGTTTCATGGCTAACCGTTCATAAAAACGTAAGCATTAAGGTCAAGAACATACCTTTAATCGTTTGCTAGGTCGCGGCTAGTTCCAATATATAACTCTAACTCGTATCTTGCTTGTATGGTTAAGGTTTATCAAGATCTATGCTCGGTTTTAGGTATCGGATCACTCTCTTGGTTGCGGCCGTAAGGTGTAGGCTTGTGTGTGTGTTTTGTAGTGTGTAGGGAATATTATGGATAAGATGGATGAGAATGGAAAGATTTAGGGTTTAAAGGGTATTTATACTCCCTTAAGCCCATGGACCTAAGGCTCATCTTTCCTTTTTAGTCAATAATTAACTCCATCTATTTAGCCTACTTATCTCTCTTTCTCTATTATTTTATTATTCTCGCAATAACTCAAGTAAACATTTCCGTCATGAAAATTAAATATAAAATATCATTCTTCAAAATTTCAGGATGTTACAAATCACCACGATGAAGATTGCCTGCTGTCTTAGTGGCGGTCACTCACTACGATTGTTGCCGGGTTTCTTTAGAGAACCCTAGGAAGCGGTTGGGTGGTGGTTTGGAAGCGACAATTGTCTATGGTGTTTGTCGATTTCAATTCACTCG